>NC_091960.1:20256691-20611691 GCF_031021105.1 Erythrolamprus reginae
AGTCCTTCCTTTCTAGAAGGAAGAATAGAAAGAATAAAATGGAAAAGGGGATTAAAAGGGGATACAAAAAATAAAAAAGAAAAGGGTTCAGTTCAAAGTTCTTGGAGTTTAAGAAGGGTTGATTAAGCTTGGAGTATTTTTTTGTTTGCTCTTTTTTAACTTTAATTATTTTTTCTATTTAGATATATAAATTTAGGAACTGCTGATCTGTTTTATATTTATTTATCTATCTATCTATCTATCTATCTATCTATCTATCTATCTATCTATCTATCTATCTATTTAATTTTTATGCTGCCCTTCTCCTTAGACTCCCGGCAGCTTGCACCATGTTAGCAATAACACTTTTTAACAGAGCCAGCATATTGCCCCCACAATCCAGGTCCTCATTTTACCCACCTCGTAAGGATGAAAGGTTGAGTCAACCTTGAGCTGGTGATGAGATTTGAACTGCTGACCTACAGCTGACCTACAGCTTCAGTGGCCTGCAGTACAGCACTCTACCTACTGTGCCACCCCGGCTCCTTATAAATTTAGAAGTATTGATTATAATAAGATATGTAGTAGATGATACTGATTTGGATTAATGCATAAGTGGAATTGAATTTAGAATTGTTGGGGAGATTAATGATGTTAATGATTTTTAATTGATTGAAAATAGAGAATATTTAGATTCCCCCCCCCTTTTTTTTTTCTCTTTCCTTCCTGGGCTTTTAAAGAGATGTAACTTTGGATATTTTCTATTGTTAAGGGCAGTTACGATAAAATGAGAGTTTCTTTTTAAATGAAAGTAGGAATGTGTTTTCTAAGAACGCTAGAAAGGGATTGAAACATGATGGCATAGTTAGGAAAAATAGCAAATAGCCAAGAGAAATTTAGATAGCTATAGCACTTTAAATATAAATGAAAACAGAGAACATTATCTAAAATCTGGATGATAGCACTTGGAAAGGAGGTAGCACAGGATGAATGATATATAAATATATAAATAAAAAGTGCTATTGCTAACATGTTGTAAGCCGCCCTGAGTCTAAGGAGAAGGGCGGCATAAAAATCAAACAAACAAACAAACAAATAAATAAATAAATAAACCAGAAATAATTGGATAAATAATTAGAAAAATTTGATTAATTTGACTAAGAATTTGGCATTTGATATTGTATTGTATTATATTTTAATTTTGAGGTATGTAAATTTGAATCTCTGTAAGATGTGAAAAACAATAAAAAATTTATCCCCCCCCCAAAAAAAACCCCTTCTTCCTCCCAATTTCTTCTTTTCTTTTCTGTAATCTTCTGAATTTTGGATTTAACCAAGAACTCCCTTCTATCTCCCTGTTATCTGAAAAAGCATTACTCTGCATGCTTTCATCAGATGGCTTCTCCCACATCTCTTAAATCAGAATAATTGGCAGCTTCTATGTCATCTCCATCTTCTGAATCTGACAATTCTAAAGGCTGACAGGGAACCAGAGGTGGGCTACTGTCTGGACGGGGGGGAGCAGTGGGGTAGCAAAAATGGAGCTCCACCCCAGAGCACTCAATTTGCACTGAAATGTGTTGAAAGAAAATGCATAAGCCATGCCCATGTGGTAGTAAATGTTTTGGTAGCCCTAACTGCAGGGATCACACACAACAATATCTAGAGATAATTTGGAACTGGTTGCCATAACTGAGACATGGTTTAAGGACTCCAATGAATGGGAAATATCCATACCAGGATATACATTGTATAGGAAGAATAGAGTAGAGAGAAGGGGAGGTGGAATAGCCATTTATGTTAAGGAAAGTCTAAAAGCAATACTAATTCAAAATACATGTAAAGAACTGGAGACTCTCTGGGTTTGCATGCAAACTAAAGAGGGTTCTGTCATTAGAATTGGGGTGATCTATAGGCCTCCAGGGCAATCTGAGGAATATGACAACAAGATGGTGGATAAAATTACCCAAATGGCAGTAAAGAGAGATATTGTAGTTATGGGTGATTTCAACATGCCTGAAATTGACTGGAATATCCCTAGTGCCCTTACATGCAAAAGTAAGAATATAGTAGAGGCCTTTACAGGAGCAGCTCTGGCACAGCTGGTTAAGACACCGACTAGAGGGGAGAATATTCTAGATTTAGTTTTTATGAATGGGAATTGGGTTTCAGAGGTTAAGGTGGGAGAAAATTTAGGTTGCAGTGACCACCTATGTTTGAGGCTTGATGTAAAAACTGATTGTGAACAATCCTATACTACAACCAAAGTATTAGATTTCAGATAAACAAATTTCAATGAACTTGAAAGACGAGGTTCGACTACTGTAATGCTCTCTACATGGGGCTACCTTTGAAGAGTGTTCGGAAACTTCAGATCGTGCAGAATGCAGCTGCGAGAGCAATCATGGGATTCCCCAGGTATGCCCATGTTACACCAATACTCTGCAGTTTGCATTGGTTGCCAATCAGTTTCCGGTCACAATTCAAAGTGTTGGTTATGACCTATAAAGCCCTTCATGGCATCAGACCAGAATATCTTCGGGACTGCCTTCTGCCATACAAATCCCAGCGACTGGTTAGGTCCCACAAAGTTGGCCTTCTCTGGGTCCTGTAGATGAAACAATGTCATCTGGCAGGACCCAGGGAAAGAGCCTTCTCTGTGGTGGCCCTGACCCTCTGATATCAACTCCCCCCGGATATTCGGATTGCCCCCACCCTCCTTGCCTTTCGTAAACTCCTCTGTTATCAGGCATGGGGAAATTGATTCCCCTGGCCTGTTTCCATTTTATGTATGGTTTGTGTGAGATGTATGATTGTTTTTTTATATTAAGGTTTTAAAACTGTTTTAATTATTGGATTTGGACTGTTTTTATTGTTGTGAGCCGCCCCGAGTCTTCGGAGAGGGGCGGCATATAAATCTAATAAATATTATTGTTGTTGTTGTTGTTGTTGTTATTATTATTATTATTATTATTTTATTATAATAATTCGCCACTACATCACGCAGTTCTAGGTGCTTGGGAAGCACCTGACTCGTGATGAAATACAAAATCCAGCAGTGATCTTGTTTGTTGTGTTGTATTGCAATAATAATAATAATAATAATAATAATAATAATAATAATAATAATAATAATAATAATTGTTCTGCTGGCCTGTTTTAACCGCCCGTAATGACAGGGTAATTAGTCCAGGAAGACACATATCACACGATAAAAGGAAAACCCAAATGTTTTTAGAAAAAGAAAAACAGAAACAGCTCCCTTTTTAAATGTCAAAGGGATTTTCTGTTACACACAAGGCACGGGTTAAATGCAATCCAATTGCTCACCCAATAACTGGGAAATTGAGTCCAATTCTAAAGTCCAGAGAATCCATACATAATCTTGAACAGCACAAAAACCACGATGTTGATGAAACAATGAATCAGATAAACTGCCATGAGGCTAAAACACCAGGCAGCACTTTTATCTGTAGCACTAATTACAGCAGCCCCACCCAACCACAGGTGGCCTCATTTTCTCTTGTAATAATCCTTCAGTTGTTGTCTCCTATGCATCACTCTATGCATGCATGGATTGTGTCATTAAGTCTTGTTCAGAATCCAGGGATGATACAGATGATTGATCTCCTCCTGGGCTGTCTGCCAAACTCCCCTCCTCCCTGTCACTCACGCCTCCTTGTTCAGAGGAGACTTCATCGGCAGATTCCACTGGGAGCAAAACAGGCCTGCGGCATGTGGATGTCCCCCCCACATCCACCTCCACATTCCTTGGGGCAGGAGCTGGGCCTTAGCTAACCACAAATAACAATAACAATAACAACAACAATAACAATAACTTAAATAATGAATTAAAGGGGAGGGATAAAACAGCAGGAGAAAGTGCCCAGTAGATTGTATTTTAAAAGTCCATCTTAAAAGCCACTGGACTGTATGTAAGGTAAATAACTAAAGGTAAAAAGAAGAAGAAACCGCTATGGTTTAGTAATGATGTAAGGGCTATAGTCAATGAAAACAATCCTGTAGGCAGAAAAAAGCCAGGAAGATCATTAGCACTTTGTTAGGGCTGGAGGAAAAAGGCTTCAAAAAAATCTACATTCGGAATATAACACATACCACATTTTTGGCCTCTTTTAGGGGGGGGAAGTTGCAACTTATACAGTAGATGTTAAGATGTGAATTGGAATATTGCTCAAAACAGGTTGGTTTGATTAATTTGAGGGTCATGTTATCGCGCAAGCCCAGATTGTACATTTTATTGTTGCAAACCCAAAATCAAGATAGCTTGGTTTTGAAACTCAAGCAGATTTATGCTTGCTTGTATGCAGCCCCTAAATCATAATCAACCCTGAAGACAGTATTTACAATACACAGTAGACCACACTGGTTTGTATATTGCCTAAATATCATTTTGGCACCCTCTCGATGTTTTTAGAATGCCCTGGGAATTGTTAGAGCTGCAATCTTAGCGCACTGGGGGAAAGGAGCGCTAGATTCCAACTAAATTAAGACAATAAATTGCAATTACATTATGCTTTCTTGTCCTCTCATTTTGGAGAGCTCCCCAGCTGAGCTTTTGGCCTGCCGAATAACTTGACCATTTGCAGATTATCCTGACATTAGTAATCAGTTTAATGCAGCTCTCCCTGAGGCTGAGAAAGAACTAGTTAGTTGGGTTGATGCAGGATTAAGACAACATGACTTACTGTATTTTGGGAGCAACTTTTTCCTCCCTAAAAGAGACTGGAAATTTGGGTGAGTCTTACACTCTGAATGTAGCTTTTTTCCCCTAGCCCTAACAAGATGCTAACCATCTTCCCAGCTCTTACCTTGCAGGCTCTTTCATTGTTACTCTCTGCTAAGAATGTTTTCCAAGCCCTAAGTCTTTGCAGGGTTTTTTTTCATTGCTCTACGTGCTCCAAATGTTTCTTTCCAGCCCTCACCAGGTGTTAACAATATTCCCAGCTCTTGCCAGCTTGCAAGTTCTTTCATTGTTACTCTCTCCAAATAGGGTTTTTTCAGCCGTAACCAGGGGATAAAATAATGTGCTGAGGCTAGCCAAATGAATATCTGGTAAGCCCCCCCCCCCCATTTTCTTCCCCCAAAATTAAGGTGCATCTTATACTCCGGTGCGTTTTATACTCTGAAAAACTGGTAATAACATCAGATGCTGTGGCTAAATAAATCAATCATACAGGTAAACCTCAACAGTAGTTCTTCATTACAGTCATTCGTTTAGTCACAATTTCAAGTTACAACATATGACAAAAAGTGATTGATGACCAGTTCTCACACTTATGACTGTCGCAGCATTCCCATGATCAAAATTTGGGTGCTTGGCAATTGGCGTCAATTTATGACAGTTGCAGAATCCCAGAGGCTTCTCCATTTGCAACCTGTCCAGCTGTGGTTGTGTTTTTTTTGACAAAGTCAATGAAGGAAGCAGGGTTCACTTAATGGTCACATTAATTAACAACTGTGGAAAAATAGTTACAAATTTTGGCATAACACACTGAACAATCACATTTTTAGCAACTGAAATTTATCATCCATCTATCATATAACGTGTATCTGTCAATCATCTATATGCCTGCCTTCCTGCCTGCCTGCTTGCCTGCACCGAGATTTTAGAGGAGAAAAACAAGGAAAAAGGTATTCTGAATCAAATGGTTTAGTATTATATTGTTTAATAAAATACCAGTATAGCAGAATAATTTTTACAACCATGTATACTTTTAGTATACTAAAGACACCTATGAAAATTAACTCTTTTGACCTGGATCTCTGCAGACTGATGTAACCATCATTGCTGTGGCCATGTTTATATTATAATATACTGCATATTACCACCCACATTCTGGAAAAAAACCTAAATTATGTGCCAAGCCTCATTTATATATATATCTTTAAAACATATACAGCATGACTGAAAAATACCTGAGGCTTCATACAGCACAAGAGCTCCCTGCCTTACAAGAACATACAAAATGCTATATTATTTAGATCCTATCTAAAAGCTCGAAGTTACTAGCGAAGTTTTAACTCACATAAGCGGTAATTATACTTTGGGCTTCTGTAGCCATGAGTTTGGAACCCAAACATTTGTACCTTGGTTTAAAAAGGCGGAATAGGGCACAGGCATGTGCAATAAATTAGCCCCCCTCCCTCGAACTGCCTCATGGAATTCCGAACTTCTTAGTAATTGGTCAGCCACATCTAAAATAGTCTTGCCAATTATTCGCCACTATTGAAAAGCTGCCAAATTTCCTGCCATGGGCGCATGGGTGGGGGAGAAAGAGGGATTCCCAGGCAGAGGAAAGCAGCAGCTCACCTCCCAGCCGGCAAGATTGCCTCAAAGCACCTACTAGTGATTTGCCTGCCGCTCCAGCTGAGGAATGATGAGCCTCCCACCTGCCCAACTTATAAGGGCTAAAGGGATGTTGCTTCCAACATGAGAGGATGAAGTACGTTAATGCATGCCAGTCCAGCATCTCAAAAGAAGGCTAGAAAAAGGTCCCAGGCAAATCTAGTCAGCTCCATATCATGTCTTGTCAGAGAGGGCCACTTCAGATCGTGCAGAATGCAGCTGCGAGAACAGTCATGGGCTTACCTAGGTATGCCCATGTTTCACCATCACTCTGCAGTCTGCATTGGCTGCCGATCAATTTCCGGTCACAATTCAAAGTGTTGGTTATGACCTTTAAAGCCCTTCATGGCACTGGACCAGAATATCTCTGGGACCGCCTCCTGCCGCACGAATCCCAGCGACCGATTAGGTCCCACAGAGTGGGCCTTCTCCGGGTCCCATCAACTAAACAATGTCAGTTTGCGGGCCCCAGGGGAAAAGCCTGTGGCGGCATCGACTCTCTGGAACCAACTCCCCCCAGAGATTAGAACTGCCCCTACTCTTCCTGCCTTCCGTAAACTCCTTAAAACCCACCTTTGCCGTCAGGCATGGGGGAATTGAAACACCTCCCCCGGGCATGTTCAATTTATATATGGTATGCTTGTGTGTGTGTCTGTTAGTATATGGGGCTCTTTTTTAATCTTAAATATTTTAAAGTTATTTGGATTATTTATGGTTTGTTCTATCGTGTTGTGAGCCGCCCCGAGTCTTCGGAGAGGGGCGGCATACAAATCTAAATAATAAATAAATAAATAAATAAATAAATAAATAAATAAATAAATAAATAAATAAATAAATAAATAAATAAATAAATAAAGAAAGCCAAAAAAGGCAGCAGTCAGCAGTGGCAGACTTTCTCAGCTGGAAATCCCATGCTACATCGAACGTTGCATGGGTTGGGGGTAGTTGGGTGGTGGTCAGCAGCAGCAGCAGTCGCAGCCTTTCTTGGCTGGAGCCCGGAGGCTCAATGCTGACTGCCACCCAAATCCCCCCCACCCAATGCAACATTTGGTGTAGCCTGGGATTTCCACCTGAGAAAGCTTGCCGCTGCTGACTGCTGCCTTTTTTGGCTTTGCAGGGAGGGAAGCCGTGGCAGGGGCCAACTCCCCCCCACCCCCTGCCAAATCAGTATGCCGAGTTGCTGACAGCCACCCTTTTCGGCTTCACTGGCGCCCTCTCCTCCGAATGTCCAGTACCCTGCCAATCCCCAGTGCCAAGCCTCTGGCCTCCAGCTGAGAAAGGCTGCCGCCACTGCTGCTCACCACCGCCCAACTTCCCCCACCCCATGAAATGTTTGGTGTATAAGACGCACCCAGTTTTTAACACACTTTTTTTGCGTCAAAAAGGTGCGACTTATACACTGAAAATACAGTATCTATCAGATAGATAGATAGATAGAGAGAGAGATAGAGATCATCTTTCTTATTAGCCACACATCTTACCACATAATAACTCTGTTCCCAACTGTGGTCATAAGTTGAGGACTATCTATTTTTCGGTTTGATGCAATGTCTTGGTTCACACATTATGTTAAGGCAATGCTGGAGTTCATCTATGTATAACCAGGGGAGTCATATACCTAGTTTCTGCATTTGCACAACACAATAGCTCTTCGTTTACTTGTGGCTTGCTATTTGGTGGCTGTAGCCCCATTGGTTAATTTAGAATGTGGGTTTTGCAGAAGGACAGGAAGTAACCAACCCAGATTATTTCAGTAAACCTGGGTTGGATGGACCTAGCCAGGGACTGAGTTCCCAGATCAGATTGAACTACTCAGTATCCATGCCAGTAATGGGTTTCGCTTACTCTTGCTAATCGGTTTGTAGATGTGCACGCACATGGAAAATTCATCCGTTATGATGTGCAGGTGGGTGGAGCCTCCTGCCGTCACCACTACCGGTTCACCAAAACCAGGGCAAACCCATAGCAACCCACCAATGATCCACACACATTCCAGGTTGCATGACTGTGTTGCATAACCTCAACCATTAAGTTGCCTTGGCACTGACAAATCATGATTTGCTGTCTACTGCTTCTAGAGAAAAACCACTTTGCTCAATGTGGACTGGACCCAGGTTACGTGGGATGGAAATGGAGGGGTGAATCATCTCTGAGAATGGGTTAAGCTTTCTCCAATGCACTCAAGGGAGTAGCTTTCTCCAAACCACAAAGAAAGAGCATGAGAATTAAAGCCCCACGTGCTAGTGAATTATTCAGCAGGTGGTGGAGGAATCTGGCAGGGCATCCACCTTAAGGAGCACCACTGCACTCAAAAGGCTGTCAGAAACACCAGCCGTAAAAGCGTCAATAAGTAATAGATCTACCACTTATTTTGACTTCCCTGCAAGCTGCAGAACTGGGGCAACATGGACTAGATCCCATCTCTCCAAAGTCAGGTGGGAAATGTACAGTTCTAAGACATATTTTGCTTAACTATTCTTGGGATGTCTGCAGGGCCTGGTCAAAAAAGGCAAGGAAGTGGCCATGAGGTTATAATCAAAGCTCTACCTGCTTTCATGTACAACAGAACATACAACTATGGTTACCATGTTGATGGCTTTGTCCACACACTGGATTTCACTGTCCTCTCTGGGTCTTAGTCAATTTCAGTTGTTAGATAATCCTCCCATCCCAAGAGAGGTTAGTTTCATTTCAAGGCTGCCTTCCTTTCCTGGATTCCTACAGATAGTTTGGAGCAATTTTAAGATAGGTGACTTCAATTCCCAGAATTCCTCAACCAGCCATGAGAATTCTTGTAGTAGAAGCTCATACATCTTAAAGTAGCCAAGGTTAGAACATGAAGCATAGACTCATAGAATTAGAAGGAACCTCAGAGTTCTTCTAACCCAATCCCCTGCTCAAGGATCTAGTCTACCCTTGACACTTTTAGCAATGGAGAACCCACAACTCTGGGAGGCAAGCTGTTTTCACTGTCAGGAAGTTTCTCCATAATTCTAGCTGAATCTCTAACCAGCTTCCAAACATTATTTCTTGTGCTGCCTTCTAATACTTTGGCAAATACGTTGATCCCCCCAACTCTATGACATCTCTCGAGTCCAGGAAGAACAGCTATCATGCCTCTCACAATTCTTCCCTTCCATAGGCTAGATATACCTAGCTCCCTCAACTGTTCTTCCTATGATTTAGCTTTTCTGTACAGACTTTCTATGGTCTCAGCATCTTTTTAGTGTCATGGTGATCAAAACTGGATTGCAATATTCCAAGTGTGTCTCATGAGCACTGCAAATCTGCACTGTACTTCTTATGATCTTGATACTATCCTTCTGTTGATGCAACCTAGAATGCATTGGCTTTTTTTTTTTTTTGGCAGCTGCAGCACACTGCTGATTCATACTTAAACATCATCCACCAAGATACCTAGAACCCTGTCACAGCATTATTCTTAAGTAGGGTCTATTCTATAGCTATGAATTTGGTTTTTCCTGCTCAAATGCTTTTCTCGTCACTGAACTGCATCTAGGGCCCAATGTTCAAATCTATCAAGATCTTAAGTCTGTTGTCCAAAGTGTTAGCTTTGTTAGCTTGGGAAACACTGCTTTGGAGCATCCAAGTGGATGACCCCTTCAACTGAATATTGACTCTCCCCCATGTCATTTCATATGCCTATCAGACTGTGGCATCAAAATTGGTAGCAGCATCCCGGATCACCCAGTGCAAAATAACCAAAATATCACTTTTTTGCTCTGTCACTACCCCAAACACCACAGGAAACAGACAAGAGAATAAACTGTACCTCCTAACTTCATCTCCTTATCAAAAATCCCCCTACCTCCTTCAGAGGCCTGATGTTTTTAAAAGCATAATCCTAGCCAGATTGACCAAACTAACAGTAGGGGTCTTGAAGCCATTAGCGGGTCCCACACTGAATGTGAGTGGGTGCAACGTTTCTTTCCTGGTTCCTTTTTCCTCAACTTACTCATCTCCCTCTCAAACTATAGCCTGTAAAGACAGAGCTGGAAGTTCTACCAGATGTCCAAGCAAACTTATTTGGTTTCAATAGCATGTTGGTCCCACATTTAACCTTCAGGTTACCTACAGCCTGGGGGTCTCAAATTACCTTCCTCAATCTACTCGATCAGCAACTAAATCCAACTGGCCGGGCCTGCTGATGTCTACTGACTAATGTATATCCTTGTTGTCAGCTAAAAGAATGAAATAAATAATGGGGATGGGGGAGGAACTAGGAGTTGTTCTGATGTACTTGCCAGCAGACAGGGTAAGAGAGAAGACTTGGCGCCTCTATTTCTGGGATTGGCCTTGTGCACAGCAACTTGCTGATGAAGGGGTCTCTTAGTGGAAACGGTGTAACCTGATTACTGAAAATAGGAAGTCTCCCAGATCAGATTCTGCAAGCAGTGACTTTTTTGATAGCAGAAAGGATGGAAGTTGCAAAAAAACCCCAATCCACACACATTGACTAGACAGGGTGCTTTGGGGGGTTGTTTTCTTCTGGTATTCAGGATGGCGGGGTGGGGAGAGACTATCAAACGTCTAAAGGTCTTGCTGGAAAGGCTAAAACGGATGTATGGAGCATGTGCTGTGAGGGTGCAGATTTAAGCATTTTTCTCGCCAACTGCCAACCCTTGTGCTAAAATAATTCATAGCAGAGATTATTTAAGGGCAACAACACAAGTGAGATTTGATCTGGGAAGATCTGGTTATGCAGAGCGAACAGAGAGCTCTGTTTCTCCAATTGTCTGGTGACTGAGGCAGCAACCAATCCATCAGATCTGACATTGTCTACAAAAGTCACTGTAGATATTCGTTTCTTTAGAAGAGGGGTCTCCAATCTAGACAAGTTTAAGACTTGTGGACTACAACTCCAAGAATTATCCCAGCAGCCATGGTGGCTGGGGAATTATAGGAGTTAAAATCCACAAGTCTTAAAGTTGCCAAGGTTGGAGATACTGAAGACTAGAAGCAGTCTTTCATGACAGATACTCCCCACACATACACACCAAAAAAAGTCACTGCCTCCTTATGATCTGTGACATATGTTTTATTTTGCTTTTTCCTTTTTGGTGGCTCTTTTGAACCTAGAAACCTCCATGGATTGACTTCATAACCAAGACATCTTTGGTACCTTTTTGCCTTGGTCCAAAGCCAGGGAGTCTGAATCAATATGGCAGCAACCAATCCATCAGATCTGGCATGGGTTTTGGGAAGCCAGCCTGCATGCCATTTTCTCCCTGGCAGTTGCTGTCACCATGATCTTGATTAGCCAGATGAAGTTCAGAGCTTCAGAGGTGGAGTTCTTGATATTCTTTCAGCTTAGTTGTTTGCTTGCATATGTTTCTTCAGCCAACTAAGTAACATAATCAGTGACGCTACCTGGTTGGGTAGTGAAACAGCTGCAAGCAGAATAACAGAGTTTGAAAGAATCTTGGAGATCTTCTAATCCAGTGGTCAATGACTTGGATGATGGAATAGATGGGGAACTCATCAAATTTGCAGATAACACCAAACTAGCAGGAATAGCCTACTCTCCAGAAGATAGGCTCAAGATACAGAAGGATATTGACAGACTTGAACACTATCTAACAAAATAAAATTCAATGGTGAAAAAAGTAAGGTTCTACATTTAGACAAAGAAAACAAAATGCACAGGTATAATATATGTAGTACCTTGCTCAACAGTTGTAACTGTGAGAGGGATTTGGAGTCCAAGTGGACAATCACTTAAATATGAGCCAGCAGTGTGCAGTAGCTGCCAAAAAAGCCAACACAGTTGGAGGCTGCATAAACAGAGGGATAAAATCAATAATAATAATAATAATAATAATAATAATAATAATAATAATAATGTAGAAGGTAAAGAACTGGACATCCCCTGGCACTGATCAGCTGCATGGTTTTTGGCTGAAATACCTGACCAGCCTGCATACAAAAATGGCCAAATTGTTCAACAAAATGCTGCAGACAGGAAATATCAGTGAATGACTTACAACTGGCAGAACATATTTAATACAGAAAGATGCAGTGAAAGGAGCCATACCAGGAAATTACAGGCCAATAACATGTTTGCCGACCATGCTCAAACTGCTGACAAGTATCATAGTTGACAGAATTCAGGACTACCTAGAAGAAAATGACATCATGCCAGTGGAACAAAAGGGCAATAAAAGACGAAGCAGAGGTACGAAAGACCAGCTCCTAATTGATAAAATTATTTTGGAGAACTTTAAGAACAGGAAAACTGTTGTGGTTCCGTCTGAGGCCCCTCAGGGAACGGCTGATCTTCTGTCGGTTTCCAGCTCAGAGGGAGAGGCTG
Source organism: Erythrolamprus reginae (assembly GCF_031021105.1). Taxonomy (NCBI): domain Eukaryota; kingdom Metazoa; phylum Chordata; class Lepidosauria; order Squamata; family Dipsadidae; genus Erythrolamprus; species Erythrolamprus reginae. The sequence continues at coordinate 20,269,369 of NC_091960.1, forward strand.
AGGAACAGGAGGTGCAGGCAGACGAGGAGGAGGAATCCCAGGCTGAAGAAGAGGGAGGACAGCCAGAGTTCCACCAGGGGGAGCTCTCCCCAGCAAGCAGCCTGGATTCCTTAGAGGAAAATGCACAAGCCATAATTGATCTGCGACAGAGAAGAGCTACTCAGAGAAGGAATCAATTGGCTAAGTACTTTCAGCATTAAAGAGGCAACAGCTGGGTTTGGGTGTGGTGCTCTTTGGAAAGGCTAAAAGGCAGACCCACCCTTCCTGGCTTGTGGAGTTTTATCTTTGAGAGTCTTGGGACCTGGCTGTGAACTTTGGCGTCTTGGAATCCTGGTTTGTGCCTTTGACTATTGAAACCTTGGGGGGGGGGGTGCCAGCAAGAAGCTTGCTGTATTGTCTGGACATCAGGACTCTGCTGTAACGTATTATAGCCTGTCTGTTGGGAAGAACAGGTTTTCCTCTGTGTTTATTTTTTCCAGCTATAAAATACTTTTGGCTTTTACCAGAGTGTATGGCTGTTTTTTCCAGTTGGTGTTGAGGTCTGGGGGAACCCAGACAGAACAGAAAACAAACCTATACATGACCTGGATTGACTACAAGAAAGCCTTTGACTCATTGCCACACAGCTGGATCATAAAATGCCTGGAAGTCATTGGAGTCAATGAAAACATCAGGAAATTCATAGAAAAGACGATGAAATATTGGAACACTGAGATTTTTGTTGGGAATGAAAGCTATGGATTGGTCAACATCAGAAGGGGCATCTTCCAGGGGGATTCTTTGTCCCCATTGCTATTCATCATCGCTATAATCCCGCTGTCACTCATCCTACAGAAAACAAACCTAGGCTACCAAATTGCTAGGAATTCACCAAAAATTTCACACCTGCTGTATATGGATGACCTGAAGTTGTATGGAAAATGAGAAACTGAGATACAGTCACTAGCCAACACTGTGTGAATCTTCAGCAATGACATCAGCATGGAGTTTGGCCTGGATAAATGTGCCACAGTGGCACTGAAAAAGGGGGAAATCACTGAAAGTGAGGGCATTGAAATGCCAAATGGTCAAACCATCAAGTGCCACCAGCCAGAGGCCTACAGATACTTGGGCATCTTGCAACTGGATAATATCAAGCATGGCCATGTGAAAACTGTGATCAGCAAAGAGTACATCCAGAGGACCAGAAAAATTTTGAAGAGCAAACTGAATGGTGGCAACACTATCAAGGCCATAAATACTTGGGCCATGCCTCTCATTAGATACACAGCTGGCATAGTGAATTGGACTCAAACAGAGCTGGACAACCTGGACAGGAAAACCAGAAAATTAATGACAATCCATCATGCACTACACCCCCGCAGTGACGTTGACAGGCTGTATTTACCAAGGAAAATAGGCAGCAGAGGACTTTTGCAAGTGAAGCAGACAGTGGAAGAAGAGAAGCATGCACTAGCTGACTATGTGAAGGGGAGCAAAGAGTCAGATTGATGGAGGTCAACAATAGGAAGCTTCTCAAGGTGAAGCAAACTAAGGACCAGTACAGAAAAACTGTAACTCAATGCCGCATGGACAGTTGGAAGAACAAAGCATTGCATGGCTAGTTCTTGGAGAAGATTGAAGGCAAAGTGGATAAGGAAAAGATCTGGTAATGGCTTACAAGTGGAACACTCAAAAAGGAGACGGAAGGACTAATACTGGCGGCCCAAGAACAGGCCATTAGAACAAATACTGTCAAAGCCAGAATTGAAAAATCAACAGACAATCCAAAGTGCAGACTCTGTAAAGAAACAGATGAAACAATCGATCACATACTCAGCTGCTGCAAAAAGATCGCACAGACTGACTATAAGCATAGACATGATACTGTGGCACAGATGATCCACTGGAACTTGTGCCGGAACTACCATTTACCAGTGGCAAAGAACTGGTGGGATCATAAGCCCGAAAAAGTGGTCGAAAATGAGCAAGCAAAACTACTGTGGGATTTCCGACTTCCGACTGACCGAATTCTGAAGCATAACACACCAGACATTGTGATCGTGGAGAAAAAGAAAGTATGGATCATCGACATTGCAATCCCAGGAGACAGCAGAATTGAGGAGAAGCAGCTAGAGAAATTAGTGAAATACAAAGATTTGAAAATCGAGCTGCAACGACTCTGGCATAAGCCCGTGAAAGTGGTCCCAGTGGTACTTGGCACGTTGGGCGCAGTACCAAAGGATCTCAGCGGACATTTGAAAACCATTGGAATTGACAAAATCTCCATCTGTCAATTGCAAAAGGCCGCTTTACTGGGATCAGCAAACATAATTTGCCGCTACATCACGCAGTCCTAGGTGCTTGGGAAGCGCTCGACTGGTGATGAAATACGAAATCCAGCATAGTGATCTCATTTGCTGTATTGTACTGAAATAATAATAATAATAATTTATTAGATTTGTATGCCACCCCTTTCCGAGGACTCGGGGTGGCTCAAAACAGCAACAAATACAACATGATACAAATCCAATATTAAAACTAATTTAAAAACCCATTATTACTAAAAAAAACATTCAATTCTACACAATCACACCATTCTCAAATGCTAGAGTCAGAAAGATGGGGAGGGAGGATTAGTCCCTCCATGCCTGGTGGCATAAATGGGTCTTAAAGAAGGCAAGGAGGGTGGGGGCAATTCGAATCTCTGGGGGGAGTTGATTCTGCCACAGAGAAGGCTCTAGCGCTAGGTCCCACCAGACAGCATTGTTTAGTCAACAGGACCCGGAGAAGGCCAACTCTGTGGGACCTAATTGGCTGCTGGGATTCGTGCGGCAGAAGACGGTCCCATAGGTATTCTGGTCCGATGCCTTGTAGAACTTTATAGGTCATTACCAACACTTTGAATTGTGACTGGAAACTGATTGGCAACCAACGCAAGCCGCAGAGTGTTGACACGACGTGGGTGTATCTAGGGAGGCCCACGATTGCTTGCGTTGCCGCATTCTGCACGATCTGAAGTTTCCAAACACTTTTCAAAGGTAGCCCCATGTAGAGAGTGTTGCAATAGTCGAACCTCGAGGTGATGAGGGCATGCGTGACTGTGAGCAGTGACTCCCTGTCCAAATAGGGCTGCAACTGGTGCACCAGACGAACCTGGGCAAACGCCCTCCTCCCCACAGCCGAAATATGATGTTCTAATGTTAGCTGTGGATTGAGGAGGACGCCCAAGTTGTGGACCCTCTCCAAGGGGGTAAATAATTCCTCCACCCCCCCCCAAGGTGATGGACAGACAGATGGAATTTTTCCTTGGGAGGCAAAACCCAAAGCCACTCCATCTTGTCAGGGTTGAATTTGAGCACCGGCACATCACTTCCACTGCTTCACTAACTGGACATGGGGTGGAGATGTACAACTGTGTGTCATCAGCGTACTGATGACCAGCGTTCTCTGTAAGCTGCACGCGTGTGTGCGTGCGCGCCCCAAAATACTCCCCCGTGCACCCTTTTCCATGGGCGCGCGCTCCCCATCCCCCTGCCAGCCCGCGGGGGGGCGGGGAGGTGCCAGCAGTAGGAGGAAAGGGAGACGCGGCCGCCCCTGCCTCCCCACGGTGCCTCCGGCCCCCTCACGCCACTGGCCTCTCGCCACTGCCCCCCGCCTGCCTGATCCACCCCCTCTGCTCCTCTGCCGCCTCCTGCCTTGGGGCGTGACTTCTCTCGTGGCAGTGGCGGCTGCAGCTTCTCAGGATGAAAGCGCTCCCAGCCAGGGGGCTGCAAGAGAGGTCTTTCTCCGTGCGCTTCGGGAACGCCCTGTCCCGCTCGCAGCCCCTTCACTGGGAGCGCTTTCATCCCGGACTTTCAGCAAGGGGGCTGCAATAGAGGCAGGGCAGGCGTTCCCAAAGCGCTCAGAGAAAGCGCTCTCGCAGCCCCCTCGCTGACAGAGAGAGAGGGAGAGAGAAAGTAAGTGAGAAAGAGAGAGAGAGAGAAAGGTGGGAGAGAGATAGCAAGAGAGAGAAGAGAAAGAAAGCAAGAGAGATAGAAAGAAAGAGTGTGAGAGAGAGAAAGCAATAGAAAGAGAGAAAGAAAACAAGAGAGAGAGGAAGAGCAAGAGGGGGAGAGAGATAGAAAGAGAGGGAGATAGAAAGTGAGAAAAAGAGAGAGAGAGCAAGAGGGGGGAGAGAAAGGTAAAGAGAGAGAAATGACTCTTGATTTAAAGCATATGGTAAAAAGCACCCAAATAATAACAGAGAAAAGAAACCCCAGCCGTTTGTGTGTGTGTGTGTGAACGCTTGAACCATTTCCAATAGCTCACCTGTTATTGGAAATGGTTCAAGAGTTCACACACACACACACACATACACACACAAGGGGGGAGGAGACAGGGATGGAAAAAGATGAGAAGATAGTAATAATAGTAATAGATTTTGGTTTTGTTTTATTATTAATTTCTTTTAATTGAAAAAGGGATTTATTTTCTTATTTGTTTGTTTGTTTGTTTGTTTGTTTGTTTGTTTGTTTGTTTGTTTGTTTATTTATTTATTTATTTATTTATACTTCTATGCCGCCCAGTCCCAAAGGGACTGTCGCTCAGACACTATACTTTTCTGCCCACAGCGAAAAAAAATTAGAGGGAACATTGCGATGACACCTCACCCCATGTCCTTGGATGATCTTGCCCAGCAGTTTCATGTAGATGTTGAATAGTAGGGGGGAGAGGATCGACCCCTGAGGCACCCCACAAGGGAAAAACCTAGAGGTCTGACCCCCCCACTAACACCAACTGTGATTGGCCATAGAGATAGGAGGAGAATCACTGCAGAACAGTGCCTCCTACTCCCAACCCCTCTAGCTGTCGCAGAAGGATACCATGGTTGATGGTATCGAAAGCCGCTGAGAGGTCAAGAAGCACCAGGACAGAGGATAAACCCCTGTCCCGGGCCCACCAGAGTTCATCCATCAGCGCGACCAAGGCAGTTTCCATGCTGTAGCTGGGCCTGTATCCTGACTGACTAGATAATCAGCTTCTTCCAAGGAATGTCGGAGAGTGGATGGCAGTTGTTGAGTACTGCTGGGTCCAGGGAAGATTTCTTGAGGAGGGGGCGCACAAGTGCCTCTTTGTAGGGAGCTGGGAAGGACCCACCCCCTCAAAGAAGCATCGACAATCTCCTGGACCCAGCTCCGTGTAACCTCCCTGCTGGCCAAGACCAATTGTGTGTGTGTGTGGGGGGGGTGTCACGGATCTAATAAACTGGTGGTGGAACTCACAGCCCCAATGGCCTTGTCCACTTCATCAGGTGTCACCAGGTCAAACTCCTCCCAGACAGGTGGACAAAGATGAGCCCCAGTCACCTTGACTGACTCATTGTCAGTTGACACTGCTGTCCAATTGTAGTCAAGGTCCGTCGAAATCTGAGCGATTTTATCAGCGAAAAACTTATTAAAATCCTCAGCACTACCATGCAAGGGCTCTCCTACTTCCCTCTGATTAACAAGGAAGCTGGGCGAGATTCTGCTGATGCAATCAAGGCGGCATGATACATAGAAACATAGAAACATAGAAGACTGACAGCAATAAAAGACCTCATGGTCCATCTAGTCTGCCCTTATACTATTTCCTGTATTTTATCTTACAATGAATATATGTTTATCCCAGGCATGTTTAAATTCAGTTACTGTGGATTTACCAAACACGTCTGCTGGAAGTTTGTTCCAAGGATCTACTACTCTTTCAGTGAAATAATATTTTCTCACGTTGCTTTTGATCTTTCCCCCAACTAACTTCAGATTGTGTCCCCTTGTTCTTGTGTTCACTTTCCTATTAAAAACACTTCCCTCCTGGACCTTATTTAACCCTTTAACATATTTAAATGTTTCGATCATGTTCCCCCTTTTCCTTCTGTCCTCCAGACTATACAGATTGAGTTCATTAAGTCTTTCCTGATACGTTTTATGCTTAAGACCTTCCACCATTCTTGTAGCCCGTCTTTGGACCCGTTCAATTTTGTCAATATCTTTTTGTAGGTGAGGTCTCCAGAACTGAACACAGTATTCCAAATGTGGTCTCACCAGCGCTCTATACAAGGGGATCACAATTTTCCTCTTCCTGCTTGTTACACCTCTAGCTATGCAGCCAAGCATCCTACTTGCTTTTCCTACCGCCCGACCACACTGCTCACCCATTTTGAGACTGTCAGAAATCACTACCCCTAAATCCTTCTCTTCTGAAGTTTTTGCTAACACAGAACTGCCAATACAATACTCAGATTGAGGATTCCTTTTCCCCAAGTGCATTATTTTACATTTGGAAACATTAAACTGCAGTTTCCATTGCTTTGACCATTTATCTAGTAAAGCTAAATCATTTACCATATTACAGACCCCACCAGGAATATCAACCCTATTGCACACTTTAGAGTCATCGGCAAATAGGCAAACCTTCCCTACCAAACCTTTCCCTATGTCACTCACAAACATATTAAAAAGAATAGGACCCAGAACAGACCCTTATGGCACACCGCTTGCAACCTGTCTCTGCTCAGAATACTTGCCATCTTAATAATAATAATATGCGCATCTTGCCGCCTTGAGCACCACTTTGTAAGTCTTTATATGCGCTCTTACAAGTATTCGATCAGACTCAGATTTACTTTTCCTCCACCGCTTCTCTAGATGTCTCTTTTGGCATTTCAACACCCGGAATTCCTCGGTAAACCAAGGAGCTCTCTGGGGTCTAGTGCCACAGAGAGGTCGCAATAGTGCAATCTGGTCAAAAGCCCCCACTGCAGCCTTGTTCCAGGCCACAGCAAGGGGCTCTGCCAAACTGTGGCTAAATGCATCCGGTAAAAACCCAAGTGCCCTCTGAAAGCCCTCAGGGTCCATTCGGCATCTGGGGCAGAATCACCTAGTTGGTTCCGCCTCCCTGTGGGGAAGGATTGGTGCCTTGAAGTCAAGCTGCAGCAGAGAATGGTCTGACCATGACAGAGGCAGAATATCTAAGCCCCTAAGTCTCAGACCATTACTCAACTGCTCCGAGAGAAATATCATGTCGGGTGTGTGCCCCCCCCCTTCGTGAGTCAAACCCTGAACTACTTGGGTCAGGTCCATGGAGTTCATGGTGGCCATGAACTCCTGTGCTAACCCAGAGGATCTGCTGAGTGACAGTAGATTCAAGTCCCCCAAGAAATAAGTCTGGGGAACTCCACCGCCAACCCAGCTACCTCCTCGAGCAGCACAGGCAGATCTGTTGACACGCATCTGGGAGGCAGGTACATGAGCAACAAGCCCACCTGAACCCCTAGGTCCAACTTCACAAAGAGGGACTCACAACCCGCAATCTCAGGAGCAGCGAGTCTGCGTAAGCTAATAGTCTCCTTGGCTACAATAGCCACTGCTCCCCCCCTTCCCTGGGGTTGTGGCTGATGCCATACCTGAAACCCAATTGGGCTTATTTCAGAGAGAGGAACTCCTCCCTCTGGGCCCAGCCAGGTTTCAGTCACACATACCAGGTCGGCTCCTCCTCCAAGATCAAATCTTGAAGGAAAGCCTTGTTCGCAACTGACCTGGCATTGAGCAGCAGCAGCCTGAGTCTAGGGCCTGGATTACACTCATCACTAGAGCCCCAGTCTGAGTCCATGGGGCGGGAACAGGGGATCGCTTTCAAGCAGCATTCCCTTGTTCCCCTGAAATGGCTTGCCCCATGTCTCCTGCCATATCTGCCTCTCCCCAGCAGCACATGAAGTATTAATACCACTTTATAGTGCCTTGGTAAGACCACAAAGAATGCAGAGAAGAGCAACAAAGTTAATTAGGAGACTGGAGGCTAAAACATATGAAGAACTGTTGCAGGAACTGGTACATCTAGTTTAATTAAAAGAAGGACTAGAGGAGACATGATAGCAGTGTTCTAATATCTCAGGGGTTGCCACAAAGAAGAGGGAGTCAAACTATTCTCCAAAGCACCTGAAGGTAGAACAAGAAACAATGGGTGGAAACTAATCAAGGAGAGAAGCAACTGAGAATGAAGGAGAAATTTAGAACAATTTAGAACAATTAACTTGCCTCCAGAAGTTGTAAATGCTCCAACACTGGAAGTTTTTGAGAAGATGTTGGATACCCATTTGTCTGAAGCAGTGTAGAGTTTCCTGCCTGAGCAGGGGGTTGGACTAGAAGACCTCTGAGGTCCATTCCAACTCATTGTTGTTGTTGTTGTTGTTGTTGTTGTTGTTGTTGTTGTTGTTATTGTTAAGCTGGCTGAGGAATTCTGGGAGTCCACAAGTCTTATACTTGCCAAAGTTGGAGACCCCTGTTCTAGTCCAACCCTATGCTCAAGTAGGAGACCATATCCCATTTCAGACAAATGGCTGTTCAATCTCTTCCTTAAAATCTCCAGTGATGGAACGCTTACAACTTCAAATAACCAGTGTCAGCAACAAGCTAACAATCAAGCTCAGAGAGCACCAGGAATTCCACATCTCAATCCTGAGTTACAGATATTCTTTTTTATTGGAGATTTTCCAAGATCTGTGCTAATCAGAACAAGGAGTTCTGAGAGCTTGGAGCCCATAATCTGTCGGGGAATCAAGCTATAGTTCCTGGCAGGTACCTCAAGAGAACATTGGAGGCTTCCTATAAGACTCAGGACAGAAAACCAAATGAAGGATTGCCTCCTTTATTTTTTAATTTGTTTTTGTCAAGTATGTATTGGTAGTATTGGAAACAAAGCAGATTCGGGTTTCTAGCACTGGAGAAACCTAGTCCTATTGTATTTGTGGTGCATTGGGAGTATAGTAGATTTAAGTTCTGAAATCTGCCTTGGAATTTTTCAATAAGGTTCTTTTTCCAAAGTGGCTTGAGATATCATCAATGTGCTCAAGTATTAAAACTGTTCATTTCTTTGCACTGACAAAGGACTGGAGTGAAGCATCTCCTCCAAGCTGCTTCACAAAACAACCTGGTCTAGAGCAAAGCAGTTAGATTGCTTGGCTGAATTTTACCTGAATTTTAAGCTATTTGCAAAATCTTTTTGGTCAAGGAAGATGCTGAAGTTACTCATTCACAAAATTCCAAGTAACCTTACAGTGACCTTACAGTGATGATAGCTTTCACATTTCCATTGAATGATGGTTCTGAGTAGTGATGGGAGAACCCGACGAAATTTGGGTTCGGCGGATTTGGGCGGACTTTACAAAAAATTCGGGTGACGTCACCGAACCCGAACCCTCCATGACATCGAAATTGTGGGATTTCCCAGCTCCTTTTGTTGAAAGGATCTCCCTTTACTTGCTTTGAAGAGAGGCCAGAAACATAGCTAATTCCATGGTGTAATGGTTAGCTCTCTTGACTTTGAGTCTAGCGATCGGGGTTCAAATCCCGGTGGAACCACCTTTTTTTTAAAAAAATTAATTTTTATTTTTTTATTATTATTAGTAATAGTAGTATTATCAGTATCATTATCATCATCATCATCATCATCATCATCATGCTTCTTTATATAATAAAAGGGGTTTGGGTCCTTTTAATCCTTTCTTAGTGGGAAAAAAAGAAAGCATTAAAAAGACCCTCCAGCTCTTGGGGGGCAAAAGGGAAACTTCCCGATGTGCCCATGGAAATAATTAATAAATGATGATGATGATGATGATGATGATGATGATGATGATAATAATAATAATAATAAATAAAAATATATTTTTTTTTAAAAAAAAAGATGATTCCACCGGGACTTGAACCCCGATAGCTAGATTCAAAGTCAAGAGAGCTAACCATTACACCATGGAATTAGCTATGTTTCTGGCCTCTCTTCAAAGCAAGTAAAGGAAGGTCAGGAAGAAGTATGCGTGATGTCAAAACTCCGCCCCTGGAATTCCATTGTGGGGCTTCCCAGCTGCTTTTGCTTGCAGCGCGGCAAGCAAAAGGAGGTGGGGAATGCCATGATGGGATTCCCCACTCTCGTCCCGGGCAGCGGCATTTCACATTGTTTGAGGGAACGTTGAGCCCGAACCCCGAGCTTTGACACATATTTTTTTAAAAATTCAGGTTCGGGTTCGACATACCGAACATCACAAAATTCGGTACGGATCCGAATTGTGCGAGTTCAGTTCACCCAACACTATTTCTGAGCTTTCTTTAGAGGTGAGAAAAAACAATGATAGTTGGGATGGCTTCGTTGTTTATTACTTATCTTGCAATATATTTGAGGCTTCCCTGACTGCAGTACCCAAATTTCCCAGTTGCCAGAGCCGTGAAAGAGCATTTTTGCCCTCTAGTTAACAGAAGGAAACATGATGGTTTCAACTTGCAGCAAAGTAAAGAGCAACTAGTACTTCACATCTTCTCTGGTGATTTGATTGGAAATCAGGAAGCCAAAGAAATGCTAAACCATTAGAGAATATACTATGTGATGAAATTTTATCTGTCTGTCACCCTCTCTCCCTCCATCCCTCTCTTCCTCATTTCCTTCTCTCTTTCTCTCTCTCTCTGACACACACGCATACACAGAGAGAGAGAGAGAGAGAGAGAGACAGACAGACAGACAGACAGACAAACAGACTGACTGACAGACAGACACACACAGAGACACACACACTTGGCTACATCTTCACAAAATAAGTATCATAAAAAATGCCTAACTCCACCCATGGGAATATCTCTTGAATTCTTCTCCTCTCCTGAAATAAATGTTGAAAATTAGTTCTCTTTTCAGCCAACTGAATGTGACAAAAATGCAAGAGAAAGTCTTTGCTCAGCATGCAGAAAATTGGATTTCAGTTTCTCAGGGTAATGCCAGGAATGGCAACATCTGAATTTTAACCTGAAAGATTGGACTCTCTAACCAGAGTCTAGCTGAAGAGGTTAGACAACAATTACAAATTTTGCTAAGTTGGCTAGAGTATGGGGCTCCTGAGATTTCTACTTGGACTGGCCTTCTATGAGTTCAGACAGCTGCCACTAATTGAAGGAATTCCAAATACTTTCAAATCCATGGATGAGAGTCTACTTCAAATCTATAAACCATTAAACTTTTTAAACTGCCCTTCTATCTTGGAATCTCTAGGTGTGCTACCTGGAATTCTTTATATTCCTGGTAATTCGGGAGATTGTAACTCAACACATCTGGAACAGTCACTCACTCATTAACTCACTCACTCAATTTCTATCACCCAACTCAACCAATTGACTCTGGGTGATTTACAAATCTAAAGTTCTAAAACAATTCAAACAAATTAAAAGACATTAACACAATAAAAATATCCACAAAGTGAATAAGTACAAAGACAAGCCATGAACTAATTGTAAAGCCAGGTAACAGGGCCGATTAGATAGAGCAGGAAAGAAGACACGGACATAGGAGCAATTCAGCACTTTATTTAGAACTAATTGGATTCCAAATGCGAACTGCCGGCTGGCTGCTGGGAAGCCACTTTTAAAGGCTTGCTGGCAACCAAACCAACCACTGACAGCAGTTCATTTCTCTTGCTGCTAGATTAGCCAATCAGTGGCGACTATGCAAACCTCTGCTACATCCATATGTATGTAACACCCAGGGGTGGGCTGTTCCCAGAACCATGGTGGGGGAATGCTGCTTGGGTAGGAAAAATGGAGCTGTGTATGCAACTCCAGCTGACCGACACCCATTTATGGGCGCAACCGGTGAGATTCCAGGGATTTTTGTTGGTTTTTTAAAAAAAACCACAAAAATTGCCCAAATCTCACTCACCTGAGGATGCTTGCGCAGCAGCCAAATTTTGCCAAGCACCTGAGAGCCCCAGCCAGGGGTCGGCTGCTCCCAGAATGGGGGGGACGACGACACTGCTTTGGTAGGAAAAATTGAGCTGTGTGTGCAACTCCAGCTGACCGGTGGGCATTTATGGATGCAACTGGTGAGATTACAGTGATTTTTACTGTGGTTTTTTTTAAAAAAAAACCATGAAAATTGCCAAAATCTTGCTCACACGAGGATGCATGTGCTGCAGGCAAAATTTGCCACACACCTGAGAGCCCCAGCCAGCAGGAACTGTCCTGTTCCCCATGCCACAAAAGAAGCAGGAAGAAGAGGAAGAGGAAGAGGAAGAAGAAGAAGAAGAAGAAGAAGAAGAAGAAGAAGAAGAAGAAGAAGAAGAAGAAGCAAGCAAGCAGAAGCGGCGCTAAAGATAGGGGGAAAAGAGACCAGGCAGTGGGGACACAGAGAGGAATGGGTGGGGGGGGGTGGACAGAATGAGCAGTGGGAATGCAGAGGGGAATGGACAGGGGTGGGGGGTAGCCAGAATGAGTGGCGGGGAGGGGAAAGGGTGGGGGTGGCCAGAACAAGCGGTGGGGATCAATGTACCCTCTAAGGTGCACGGAGCGTTGGAGTTGGGGGCGGGGAGTGACAAAAGTTCGGAGGCCGGCACAGGTTGTTTTAAATGTTGGTTGCGGGCCCCCCCAGCACCTCTGGCCTCCTGGTTTTTCGCTGCTGCCCCCCACCCACCCACCTAATCCGCCCCTCTTTCTCTTCCGCTGCTTCTCGCCTTGGGCCACGGCTCTTCCTGCAGCAGTGGCTGCAGCGGCAGTGGCGGCTGTGGCTTCTCATACTCCTCATCCAGCCGCTAGCCGCTCCGAGTGCTTTGGGAACACCCGCCCTGCCCCTCTTGCAGTCCCTTCGCTGAGAGCACTTTCATTGAAGGGGCTGTCATTGAAGGGGCTGCAGGAGAGGCAGGGTAGGCATTCTTCTCATAGCGGAGGCTGGCGAAGGTCATTTTGAATGTTCGGCACGCATGCGCGCGTACTTCCCCCCCCCTCCCAGCCTGCCCGGAACATTCAAAATAAGAAAAACCTTCACCGGCCTCTGCAGAGAAGAAAGGAAGAGAGGGAAAGAAAGAACAAGACAGAGAGAGCCCAACAGACAGAGCAAGATAGAGAGAAAGTGAGAAAGAGAGAAAGAGAGAGAGAGAAAGAGTGGTGAGAGAAAAAGAGAGAGAGAGAAAGAGAGATCGCAAGGGAGAGGGAACAAGAGAGAGAAAGTGTGAGAGAGAGAAAGAAAGAAAGAGAGAGAAAGAAAACAAGAGAGAAAGAGTGAGAGAGAGAGAAAGCGTGTGTGCGAGAAAGAAAACAAGAGAGAGAAAGAGAGAACAAGAGAGAAAGAGAGAAAGAGAGAGCAACAGACAGAGCGAGATAGAAAGGAGAGAGTGAGAGAGAAAGTGAGAAAAAGAGAGAGAGAGAAAGAAAGAGAGAGCGAGAGGAAGGAAGAGAGTGAGAGAGTGAGAGAGAGGAAGAAAGCAAGAGAGAGAGAGAAAGCAAGAGAGAGAGAGAAGAGTGGAAGGAAGAGAGAGAAGTGATAGAAAAAAGGGGAGAAAAAAGAGAAATGAGAAAATGATTGAGGCAGAGAATGACAGGAAAGAGAGAGAAACAGAGAAAGAAGTGACCCTTGATTTAAAGCATATGGTAAAATTAATAGTTATGTTTTTGGTTTTGCTGGTTGTTTTAGTTTTAATAGTAATAGATTTTGGTTTGGTTTTATTATTAATTTCTTTTAATAAAAAAAGAAGGGATTTTTATTTACTTACTTACTTACTTACTTACTTACTTACTTACTTACTTACTTACTTACTTACTTACTTACTTATACATACTTCTATGACGCCCAGTCCCAAAGGGACAGCCACTCAGATACTATAATTTTCTGCCCACACCGGAAAAAAATTAGAGGGAACATTGGCGGGGATGCGGAGGGGAATCTTTCATATTGGGAGGTGACCAGAGGTCTCTTACCTGTGCAGATGGAAGGCCAGGAGAGAGGAGAAGGTTCTTCTGTTCCCCTCTTGCCCTCTGAGCTGCAGTAGCAGCCATTTTTTGCCAATTTGGGGGTACCTTTTGCTTCTGCGCAGGCATAGAAGCAAAAAAATGCTGAAAATATGCGTGCTCATATCCTCGCACAAGATTTGGCTTCTGCATATGCGCAGATTCAGCATCTGTGCATGCGTGCACTCCCGAGATTTTCTGGTAGCACGGGAAATGGTGGCCCTTCACTGGTAATACTCCTCCCCTCTTAGTCTGTAGATAATCATAATACATATATGATATGTAATCAGACAGGTAGGTGGAGCACACCATACAGTCCTACTGGGCCTGCATGATTTCTTAATTCTTGGGAACTCACTGGCAGTGGACCTGCCTTCTGTTGCACTGCTCTCTTTTTATGGAAATATCTGGAACCTGCTGCTGGGTGCAATGGCCTCCTCTTCTGAATCATTGTCCTCCAGTCTCAGGCGATGCTACTGGACTCCAGCTGCTCTCGGTAGGTGTCCATTTGCCTCATCTGGTGTTGAGCATAGGGTTCCTTGGGCATTGTTAGGTGGGGTTGGTGTGTTGAATGGAGTTTCACTGTCTTTTGTTTTGGAGGCTTCTCAGGGTGGAGACTCTGGTTGTTCCAGTGGTTTTTTTTTTTGAAAATAAATTTATTAAATATATACAATAAAAACCAAATACAGAAAGACAAAAGAGATATGCATATTGTACATTTTTTACACTCTACTTATGTAGTAATTAGGGAGTGGGAGAAGGGGGTTGTGAAGGGAGGGAAGTAGTTATAGAAGGAAGGAGGATAGGGAGAAGAAGGAGGGGGGGATAGAGAAGCGAAAACCAGCGTTAGAGCTGGGTCTTTCATGATTTGCGGCCTGTAGTTTGAGCTCGTAGTTGGTGTGTTTTACCCTAAGGCTTTATCGATATGTTTTGAATGTAGTTTTTAGTGCCAATATATATAATTCATTTAGGGGTTTATTTTCTTTGTAAAGTTGGAATTCGTGTCGATCGATGTTTACAGTTTGTTGTTTCAGTTTGATGTTATGATTTGTGATGTAAATTGCTATTTTTTCAAGTTGTTTTTGTTGGATATTTTTCTTGATGGGTAATTTTTAGATAATTCCTTTTTTTTAACCAGAGGTACCATTTATCCCAAGCTTTGTAGAAATCTGTCTCATCCTTGTTTTGCAGTTCCATTGTTAGTTTGGACAGTGTTGTAGGAAACAGTAGCTCATCTGGCTGATGTAACCAGGAGTTCCCCTGCCTCTTTCTTCACTGATCGATATATTGTCTTGATATCTGTCTTGGAGTTCAACTTGGTATGATTTGGGGCTGGTGATTGAGATGATTTTAGCTCTCACCCACTTGGAGTCTCTTACGTAGTTATGTATGAAGATGGGATCATTTATTTCTAAGACCCGGGCTACTCTTCTTGAGTCTAAGGGTTTCTCTAGGTTGTAGTTAGGATTCAATCTGTCTAGTTGGGACCTCAATTAGTGCCCCATTAATAACTCTGCTGGGCTCCAGTTAGTAGCCATGCATGGTGTAATGTACTGAGCCAGCAGGAACTGGTTGATTCTTTCTTGCCAGTTCCACAGACCCATTCTCATGTGGGTTTCCTTGGTCATTCTCACCATTCTCTCTATTTGGCCATTGCTGGCTGGATTGAATTATGACATGAGGATGTGTCTGATGCCCAATTCTGCCAAGAATGATTCCACATTCTTCATGGTCAGTTGGGGCCTGTTGTCCAACATAAGGATATCTGGGAGACCGTGGGTTGTATATGTTCACGTGAGTACTTGGATGGTGGCCTCTGTCATTGATGTTTGCATGCTCATGACATCCAGACATTTCAAGTAAGCATCCATGATGATCAAGAATGTTTGTCCTACCATGGGTCCTGTGAAATCTATGTGTAACCTTGACCAGGGTCCCTTGGGCATTTCCCATTCCAATGAGATTGGGTCACGACAGGTAGTTTCTGGCCAGTGCCTTCATTTGCGGTATTCCAGGGTGCCCAACATGTAGGGTGTCTAGGACACTTTTCTGTAAACTTACGAGTATGACTATACCAGATCCATCTATTAGGAAACCCAAGAACTCCACTTATTTACTCCAATTTTGCACTTTTCCTTCTTTACTTTGAGTCCCCATTCCTGGAAATGTTGGAGGGTCCCTCTAATTCTGGTGATGAGTTGTTCCTTATTTTCTCCAAATATTTGGATGTCATCGAAATAAGGGGCTACCCCAGAATGCCCTGAAGTAAGCACTTCATATACTTCGCAAAAGCCCCGGGGCAATGCTTACTCCAAACTGCAGGTGGTTGCATTCGAATGCCCCCCATGGGTGACTATTGTTTGGGATTCCATGGTAGCTCTGTCCCCTGGTAACTGCTGGTAGACTTGGGCCAAATCTAGCTTTGCAAAGATTTGTCAATTGCTTAAGGAATGCAGCAGATGTTGAGCCACAGGCCCTGGATATGGGTTTTGTTGTAGTGCCTTATTGATGGTGTATTTATAATTTGTGCAAATGTAAATAGACTCATCAGGCTTCATTAGAATTATAATAGGGGTCCCCAACATGGTATGGTCAACAGGTTCTAGGACCCCATGGGCAATGACTTTGTCCAATTGTTCATCTACACAGCACCAAATTGGACCTGTAGTCTTTACTTTCTCACCAAAATAGTACCTATTTATTTACTTGCATTTACATGCTTCCAAACTGCTAGGTTGGCAAGAACTGTGGCAAGTGACAGGAAATTACTCCATCACATGTTACTAGGACTCAAAATCCCACAGTATAGACCTTCTGCAGCATGCTTTAAGCCACTGAACTTCTCTGAGCTACAAATATTCTCCTTTAAATGCAGATTCTTTATTTACTTACTTACTGTTGAGGTTGGCTCTGGGTCAGCTCCTGTCCCAAGGACTATGGGGGTGGATGTAGGGTGAAACATCCAAATGTCACAGGCCTGTTTTGCTGCTGACAGAGTTGGGAAGTGAATTATCATCTGAAGAAGGGAGTGTCTATGAGATGGGACCTTCAGAGGGGAGCCTGGCAGGCAGCCCAGGAAGAAGCCAGTCATCATCTTCCTTATTTTCGATAGACTCTGATGAGGAAGCAGTGATAGATCCACGCATGCGTAGAGCTATGCATATAAGAGAACAGCCTTCGTAGATATTATAAGAGATAATAGAGTCCACCTGTGGTTGGGTGGGGTTCAAGTAATTGGGGCTGCTGTTAAATGGGCAGCGTGCCGGCCTCGCAGTGTGGAAGATTATCTGATCATGCTTGTGGAGTTTGCATTGCCATTCCGGATTTTGCCAGGACCTTGTGTTTGGATTTCAGGACTCTGATCATAAATCATAATGAGTTTACAACATCTGAAGAGGAGTGGCTGTGACAAATTCACAACTACTGGTTAATTGACTTGAGTTTGTTGTTTTTGTTATTTCACGGCATTCAAGTTTGTTTGTTTTCACCAGTGAGCCCTTTGAACTCAAAAAGGGTTTTTCTTCTATTTTTCTTTGGATAAAGAAACTATTGTTGCCTTGTCCTGTGTGTGTGTCTGTTTTTGCTACTTTTACATTTAATTGAAGGCTCGTGCCAGAAGCCGGCAGAACAACTTACTTACTTACTTACTTACTTACTTACTTACTTGGTTGGTTGGTTGGTTGGTTGGTTGGTTGGTTGGTTGGTTGGTTGGTTGGTTATCTATTGTATTTATATGTCGCGCACTCCAAATGGACTCTGAGCGGCTAACAATCGGAAGAAATACAACAACAATAAAAACAGTTAAAATCTAATAATAAAAGTCAGTAATAACAGTAATATAAAAAACATACATACTTGCAATCAGCCTAATTCCAGGCCTGCCGGAAAAGTCAGGTCTTAACAGCTTTCCGGAAGACCAGTAGGGTGGAGATAATGAGGATCTCTGGAGACAGTTGGTTCCAAAGGGAGCCAACAGAGAAGGCTCTTCCCCAAGGTCCCACCAACCGACATTGTTTGGCAGATGGGACCTGGAGAAGGCCAGCTCTGTGGATCCTTACTGGCCGTATGAGGGAGGAGGCGGTCCCGTAAATAGTCTGGCCCTGAGCCATTTAGGGCTTTAAAGGTGATAACCAACACCTTGAATTGCATTTGGGGACTGACTGGCAACCAATGCAGTGGACGTAAAATTGGAGTAATACGGGCGTACCTTGGTACACCTGTTATTGCACATGCTGCTGCATTCTGCACCAGCAGAAATCTCTGAATGCTCTTCAAGGGTAGCCCCATGTAGAGTGCATTGCAATAGTCAAGATGGGAGGTGATGAGGGCATGAGTGACTATGCGGAGTGCTTCCTGACAAGGTAGGGCCGCAACTGGTAGACAAGATGGACTTGTGCAAAAGCCACCCTAGCCACAGCTGAGAGATATTGTTCTAGCCTCAGCTGTGGATCTAGGAGGACACCCAAGTTGCGAGCCCTATCGAAGGGGGAAATTTCTTCCCCTCCCAGTACCAAAGACGGGCAGATGATATCGCTTTTAGGAGGAAAGACTCACAGCCGCTCAGTCTTGTCAGGGTTGGGTTTTAACCTGTTGACCCCCATCCAGACCATAACGGCTTCAAGACACCAACACATCACTTCCACTGCTTCACTGAACTGACATGGAGTGGAGGTATACAGCTGAGTATCGTCAGCATATTGTTGGTAACTCACCCCATGTTGTTGGATGATCTCGCCCAGAGGGTTTCATGTAGATATAAAATAGGAGAGAAGACAGGACCAACCCCTGAGGTACCCCACATAGGAGGGGCCTAGGGGTCTACTTCTGTCCTCCCACTAACACTGACTGCGATCAACCAGAGAGGTAGGAGGAGAACCACCATAAAACGGTTCCTCCCACTCCCATCCCCTCTAGCCATCACAGAATGATGCCATGGTCAATAGCCACTGAGAGGTCAAGTAATACCAGGATAGAGGCGTGACCTCTATCCTGGGCCACTAGAGATCATCCATCAGTGCAACCAAAGCAGTTTCCATGCTGTAACCAGGTCTGAAGCCAGATTGAAATGGGTCTAGGTAATCTGCTTCTTCCAAGGTCCGCAGGAGTTGGAGCACCACCACTTTTTCTCCCTTTTAAATAATTATAAATCATTATTTAATAATTCACCTTTACTGCAATTCATTGGATGTATATTAAATGCTTTTCTGGAGAACATACAATAACTGGACCCCACCCCAGTGTATTTGGTGCCACTAAGTCACAACATTTGCTTAAGGTTGCCCTTGATTTCTGAATCTGCCCTCTGACCTGATTACTTAAGCCACAGAGAAAGAAAGCAATGCCAAGAAAAACAAGGTCGATATAATAATATTTGCATTTGTTACCATCTTATGTACCTAAATGCATGCTGAAAGCAAAAACATTAAGCCTTAATGACCAACTTCTGAATGATTAAGATGTTTTGTCTCCCAGTATTTTTAAGCTAAAGAATACTTTTAGTTTTTATTTCTCTTCCCTCTCCAGTCTGCTCTTATGTGTTTCTGCTCTGGGAGGCAAATGGCCTCTACTATATTAATTGCTCCAGAAAGCAAAGGCCTAGAAGGAGAGTCTTGCTTCAGTTGATGAGCCACTCAAATTCTCCCAAATTTATCTTAATTTACAGAACAAAGAAATGGTTCTCAAGGATCCTGATACCTGAGTTGGGTCTGCCTTAATTTCATTAGCTGGGAGCTTTTGCATTGATTCTCCAAGATCTGCCCTTGGAAACATTATCCTAATTCAGAATGCTGAATGTTATTGGAGAGACCTTAGTGAGGGCAATACCTAGAGAATATGTTATGAAGCAGGAAAGGGAGGACATCAGCCTTATAGCCCTGTGACTTTCAATCAGATGGGTGACCAACAAACTCACATTTGTTACATTGATGACAAGTCAACTTTTGCAGGGCAATGTCTATGTGTAGAGAATTGAAAACATCAACATTATAAGTACCAAGGGAAAACAATGACCTCTCGGGGACTTGCCTATTCATACACAAAAAACCCCTCTCCGTTCTTCAGAAGGTAAACTACTGAAGTTCTCCCCATCCACACCTGAATCCAGGAAATGCTTTCGGATCAACTTGCTACCTCCATTTTTCTTTGGTATTGCTAGTTCAGAATACTAGTCTACCTGGTTGTTTGAACCTTCACCCTTTGACCTGATGGTTTAACCCAGGGAGAGGCAAAGTTGGCTCTTCTATGACATGTGGACTTCAACTCCCAGAATTCATGAGCTAGCATGATTGACTCTGAAATTCCAGGAATTGAAGTCCACAAGTCACAGAAGAGCCAACTTTGCCTACCCCTGGTTTAAACAATAAGTAAACATAATGGCAAGAAAAACAGAGTTTATATTTTAATATTTGCATCTATTTTCATCTTACATGCACATTTGCCAACATGTCTTCAACCAAGACATGTATGGGTGATTCCCAAATGGTAGGATGAAGGCCATGATTGTGACTCTGAATTTGATTATTCAAACATCCCTTTATTCTCCCATGAATGCTCCTGATTACTTCATCCACTCTTTCTGCTGTCAAAAACTGTGTCAAGCTGCCAGTCAGAATTCAGACAAATAAAACTCAGAGTCCTTTTATAAAGGTTCAAAAGTGAATTTATCAAAATCAGAACTTGAAGCATTGAAAGAAAAGAAAAGTCTGAGGAAAAATGGCGCATACAGCATATATATATAAAAAAAACCATTCCACCCCCTGCTGGGCATTCACCCAATCTCCATTGTCCAGATGCATTAGGTGGCACATGTTGCCCCTCCCGTCACTCTTCAGGAATTTTCCATCTAACGGTCTCCTCCTGGCACCTGAGAAATCGAAACTTAACTCTTCTCCTGCATGCTTCCCAAACCCCACTTGATCTCTAACCCCACCCCGTCTCTATGACAACCAAGCGAAAGAATGCAGCAGCATAGTGAAGGTTGACAAACTGCCTATAGGCCTATGATGGCAAACTGATGGCACATGTGTCAGAGGTGGCACATGGAGTCATATCTGCCAGCATGCAAGCCATTGTTCTAGCTCAGCTCCAGTGCGCATGTGCATGACGGCCAGCTGGTTCCTGTCTCGTGACTCTGGGAGGGCGTTTTCGCCCTCCCAAGGCACCAGGAAAGCCTCTAGAACAGTGGTTCTCAATCTTTCTAATGGTGCGACTCCTTAATATAGTTCCTTGTGTTCTGGTGACCCTCAACCATAAGTCTAGCACCAATTCTCCCAACAGAGCTTTAAGCTGATTGGCAGGAAGGTCAGAGGAACACCACCACTGTAAGCGCCCGATTGGTTAGATTATAAAAATATGTTCCAAGGTGCCAGAAAAGAAGCTTTTTTTAAAATTTATTTATATAATTTTTATTGATTTTTTAATAATTTTAAAGAAGACAAAAACATAAAACATAAAAGTGTACCATCACCAAACAAAAATAAAAATTCCCTTCACCAGGGAAGATTCAATTTTGTGTCCTTCGTTTGCTTCATCTCTGGGTTACATTGTTCATTCTTTATAAAGTGATTGAATTTTATATCTTACATTTGCATCGCTTGCTGATATTGTTAATATATAATTTTTAACCTTCTCCCACCGCCTCATTATTGCTGCTAATTTCTCTTCATTATAATTATATAATCTAATTTCCATAATTTCATAGTGAATGTGGTCCACCATATACCTGCACCAATTTGTTATCATCCTTTTATTATCATCTTTCCACCCAAGCACTATAGTCGCCTGGGCGCTTTCTATCGCTGCAGTTTTGATTTCTTCATATTCTTTTACCTCACTATTTTTAATCAATAATGCTGCTTCCTTGGTTATTTTCCAATTACCATTCGTAATTTTATTCACTTCCATTTGTATTTGCTTCCAAAATTTTTGAACTTTATTACATTCCCAAAACATATGCATAAATACTCCTTTTTCCTTACATCCATGCCAGCAATTTCCTTTCCTCGTTGGTTGAAAGCGTGCTAATTGTACTGGTATATAATGTCATTTATGTAATATTTTTCTTCTCATCTCTCTTGTTCTTGTGTTTTTAATTCTTTTAATATTTTCAATTATGCCTTCCATATCCCATTCATCAATTTCTAATTCATCCTGCCAATATCTCGTCAATCCTTTTACTACTTGTTCCTCTGCTTGTAATAATTCTCTCTATATATTACCTGTTTGTGCTTTTATATTCTTACTCTTTTCCCTTAATATCTTCTCTAAATTCGTTTCTTGTCTGATGAATATTTCTTTATTTTCCCTTTTACTTAAATATGTGCTTATTGCGTTAATTTGTAACCAATTTTGTTGTCCAAGGCACCTCTCTATTTCATTTATTTTAATTCTTCCATCCTTTTCATATAACTGTTCCATTCTCTGTATACCTTTCCTCCTTAATTCCCATATTATCTTTGTGAGGTTACTTTCTTTCTTTGTATTTATCACATGCAGCGTTGCTAATTTAGAGTTTGTCATTTTCAATTTATCTTGCCATTTCATCCAACTCTCTATTATCGCTTTAGTAGGGTCTAATAATCTATTTATTTCTACCTTATTCCATTTCCTGATTCTTACTATCGTTAATTTCTTTTTCTAATTCTACCCATGGTTTTTCCTCTAATAATTGTAATTCTATTAGCCTATCAATTTGATATGCATCCCTATAATACTCCAAGCTGGGATTTTCCCAACCCCCCTCGTCTTCTGTGGCTATCAACTTTTTTTTTTAATTCTTGGTCTTTTATTACCTCCTATCCACACGTTTAATTTGGTGTCCCATTCTCTTAATTTTCTTATTGGGAAGGTTCCATGCATTACCTGTAAAATGTATAACATTTTTGGGATACGAGAATAGGAGCTTTAGTTCCTAACATCATGGCAAATTTGTCTTTTCCCAGGGTCTTAAGTGACCCCTGTGAAACAGTAGTTTGAGGACTTCCTGTTTGATACTGTGCTGAAGCAGGGCAGCCTCCGATATCTCCCAGGGCTGTTATCTGTATTTTGATGCTTTTCCCTAGCTGAGGAAGCAATCGTTGCCTGGAGGGACAACGATTTGAAGGGGAACTCCTATAGCATCTTTGGTAGAAAGGCAATCCCCAGAGGGCAAGGGAAAACCCCAGACCAAGCCTGAAGAAACCGACACCATTGTCGTCCTGAAGCGTGGCAGCCAGACTTTGAGAGGAAGCCAAGCATGACAGCATAATGAGGTGCGGTTGCTTTAAAGAAGGACTTGGTTGGAGCAATTTTGTTATCGATAGAGGGGTTAAAGAAGTTGCCCAGTAGCAGTGTTTGGCATCGCCAGTGGGAGAAGAGTGGAGACTCCAAAGACGAAGAGTTGGCCATTAAAACTACAGGATCAAGAGAGATCAGAAGGAGTGGAAAGAATGATCCAACAACATCAATCACTAAGATCAGAGATTTCTAAAGGAAAGTGGTGCAAGCGGATCGTTAGAACAGAAAGAAAAGTTGGTGTGGATTTATTGTGAATTCTGTGACAGAGGGCTTGAAGGTTTTGTGGAAAGTGAGGAGGGAGCGTGAAAGTAGGACAGGAAGAAACAGCTGGGTAAAGTTGGTGCATGGCTCAGCAAACCCGAGGCCAACTTTTTTACTCACCCCATATAATTTTTATTCTATTTGAACTTTACTTATCTATTTGACTGTCTTGTTCATCTTTAAGCCTTTTAATTCCTTTTTCCTATCACACTTTGAGGACTTTGATTCAACTTCGTGAAACTAAAATGGACTAATGTAGGATTTCCAGCAAGATTTTTTGTTTGTTTGTCTCCTGTCACCACTTCATCTCGTTAGAGGACTTAAAACTCTTTGTTTCTTTTTTTCTAATCTCTCCTCTCAAGAGGAGAGCCATTTTCCAATTTGAAAGGTAACTTTACAATTTGACAACTATTTAACTATTTGATTCCTCTGAATTTCGCGAACTATACAATATACAGAAGTCTTGTTTCATTCACTTAATAGAGCATTTTACCTAGACATTGTTCTGTCGGGCTCTCTGGTAGAATCCTCCCAAAAATTCACAGGTACAAATTTCAGACAAACACACATTTGAAAATTCAAAACAATGTTCTTTATAATAAAAATTAACTTAAACTAAGCCCTCTTTTGTTATAGCAAAGAGCACTCATCTCCAAACAAACTGGTAATTTATATAAGTCCCTTATCAGTCCTGTGATACTTAGCTTGCAGCTGTGAGGCAATTCAAAGTCCTTCTTTCACAAAGTGAAACACACTTTGCTCTGGTTTAGTTTCAAAGCAGGGAAAAATCAGCACACAAAAAGTCAAAGTCAGTAAAGCAGTCATGAAATACAACAAACGATCAGATAATCCTCCACAATGGCCAAACCCACAGGCTGCTATTTATAGCAGCCTCACTAATTACCACCACAATGGCCAAACTCACAGGCTGCTCTTTATAGCAGCCTCACTAATTACCACAGCCCCACCCAACCACAGGTGGCCTCATTTTCTTTGATAATAATCTCTCAGTTGTTGTTGCCTATGCATTGCTCTCCGCATTCGTGGCTGTATCATTAACTCTTGTTCTGAATCCAAGGAGGAGCTAGATAATTGATCTCCTTCTGGGCTGTCTGCCACACTCTCCTCCTCCCTGTCACTCATGTCTTCTTGGTCAGAGGAGCCTTCATCATCAGATTCCACCGGGGGCAAAACAGGCCTGCGGCATGTGGATGTCTCCCCCACATCCACAGTCCTTGGGAGCTGGGCCAGAGCTAATCACAACAGACATATACCCATGTATATTACTTACCACCTATATTATATTGTTATCTACACTTATATCCTTCTTATCTTTGGATTTTGCCTGACAATAATTTTATCTTATTTACAACTAGTATAAGGAAACTTTTTTCAACTGATTGACTCTCTTATATATGTGCTAAAACATATAATATGATTACCAACTATTAATTATTAATTATTGACTATAGAAACATTGACTATTTATAGAAACATTGACTATTTATTAGCTATTAAGCTATACTATTGCTTCTGTTCTCCCTGAACTACAACTCACATAAAATACTTTCTAAATCTTCCTAAAATCTATTTATATATTTATACATATATTTCATAGCATTATTAGTGCAAACTAGATTTATTCAACAGGAATAGGAATGTATTCAATTGGAGATAGGTCATATTACTATATCAAATAGACCATATTACTGAAAACAAATTAAGATATTTCTGCTCAAGTGGTGTGCCTCTTGGAAAATATATAAAATGTCAACCTTTACTCAAACCACCTAAAAAAGTAACTTAAAAAGCTGCAACTACCCCCTTACCACTGACACCATCGAGCCAATGCACAACAGACAGTGCCCCCAAACCAGCAACCACCCCAGATTTCACTAGCATCACTTCAAGATATGATTATCAAGATGCAGCAGTCTATTGATAGAAACTATGAATCAATGACAGGAAATCTAGGGGAAATGAAAGAAGACATGAAAAGAATGGATGAAAGAGTATGCAAACTGGATGACAAGTTTGAGCTACTTCAAGGCACTCTAACAAAAAATGAACATAAAATAAAGGAAACAGAAGAAAAGACTCATAATATTAAAGCCAGAATTAATATTTCAGAAAACAGAAATACAAACAATAAAGACCTTGAAGAAGCCATTATTAACTTAGAACTAGAGAAATCAGAATTTTTCTTACACTTCCAAAATGTTCTGGAAAACTTAGAAGAAACTCTCCCTGAAACTATGGTTCAAATTATTGCAGGCATAACAAATTCAACCCCACAGAGAGCTTTCTGGGAAATTGATGAAACGTATCAGGTATCAAAAAGCTATGCCCGCAGACATAAACTTCCACACTCGCTTTACTTAAAAGATAGCAGGAGACAAAGTATATAATTTGGCAAGAGAGACCAGGGTATCATATAGAGAAAAAGAAATAACGGTCCTTAAACAAATTCCGAGACACGTGAGGGAAAAAAGAAAACCCTATCAATTCCTAACAGCCAGACTGAATAAACATAGAATACCATTTCATTGGTTAGTACTGGAGGGAATTCTTATTATGTTCCTTGAAAAAAAGCACAGGATCAACTCACTACAGGAGGCTAGAGAATTCTTCAACTTTCACACCAAAGAAATAGAAGATTTAGACTCAAGGGAACAACCAGAGACAGAAGGAACCAGCCATGATGAATTAAGTTCAGAGGAATTTCCCTCCCAATCAGAGACAGCCCAGACTCAAAAGACCAAATGACCCAATGATGATGGAAGACAAGGTGCAACAACAAGATTCCAAATTGCGGCAAAGAAAGGAAACTAAAGGAAAAGGAAAATATTCCACGACAAACCCAATTGAAGAAGCAAGACTAATATCAGTAAATATCAATGAACTGTTCAGTGAAAAGGGGAAAAAAATCCACAAACTTATTAAATATAATCCGGTCATTACATGCTTACAAGAAACTTATATTAAAATAGATCAAATTAATCTCTTGCAATGTCCAAACTTGGGTGCATGTTTTGTCAGCTCAGCCCCAGTCAAAAAAAGGGGGGTAGTGACTTATATTAAACCATGGGTTAACCCTAAACTAATTTACAATGACAAAGATGGCAGATACCCCATAACTCAAATCACTATAGGATGTAAATCTGCAATTATTCTAAACATTTATGCCTCAAACATGAATCAATTTGCTTTCTTTACCAAAATTCATAAATCAATATTAGATACAAAAAGTGAAAAACTATTATTAATTGGAGATTTCAATGCAATTACAGACAGAAGCCTGGATTATAAAGGCAAAAACAAAAGAAAAACAAGAAATTTCTACCAGAATCTTTTAATGCAATGGTGAATGAATTCCAACTGAAGGATGTTTGGTATATCCAACATCCCAATACTAAATCCTATCCTTTTTTTTTCACACTCGCAAAAATCCTATTCAAGAATTGATATGGCATTGGCCAACCCTGACTTCCAATCCCAACTTTTAGAAACTGAAATTTTATGCAACACATGGGCAGATCATAGTCCACTCCAATTAAAATGGAGAGATCAAGATAGTCTCATATGAAAATGATGGTCAATCAACCAATTAATGATTAAAGAAAAAAACTTCATCAATATGATGAAAAAAGATTTAGAAATATTCTTTCAAAACAACTGCAATGATTTAGCAACCATCCAAAATATGTGGGACATCACAAAAGCATACATAAGAGAATTATCAATTGCCTATTCTGCAAAATGGAATAAAGAAAAACACACAAAAATAGACAATCTCACTCATGATCTATGCATATTAAAAATCAAATTACAAGAAAATCCCTCAGAAAAAAATTATAGAAAGTGTAAATACATTGAAACACAAACTAAATTTGTTGACAAAGGAAGAATTAGCAAAAAAGTTAAAGGGAATGAAACAGACACATTTTGAATCAGCAAACAAACCAGGAAAGTGGTTGGCACATAAAATTGTAAAACAACAGTTAGGGACATAGATGTCTTAATAGATTCTAAAGGAGAATCCCAATACGCAAACAAAAACAAGAAAGAGGTAGTCTATAAATATTACACTGAATTATATAATCAGGAAGATATAGAGGAAGATGTAATTAAGGTCTATTTGATCCAAAGCAATTTACTGAGTATATCAGATGAAGAACAAAAAATGTTAAATCAAAAGATTACCCTAACTGAACTAAAAAGCATAATAGACCAACAAAAAAAACAATAAGACTCCTGGTCCAGATAGTATACCTTTTGAACTATACAAAAAGATTCAAAATCCACTTGATCCAATATCCACAATTTAAAATGAAGTATCCACAATTAAAATGAACATCGAGAAGGGCGGCATAGAAATATAATAAATAAATAAATAAATCTTGCCAAAATTCCTTTTTCACTTCCAGACAATTCTAATCAGACCAAACAAATCATTTTTTACAAACCTCAATAAAGGATAAGAAAGTGGATCCTTTTAAGAGATAAACGAACACTAGCCTTAGAAGGCTTCGATTTATACCAAGGATGGCAGACAAGGATAAAAAACACTCGGTATTCAGACCTCCCGCTCACTGCCTCCTGGTTCCTGGCCACGCTTGTCTGCCGGCTGTTCTCTCTGGCGCCCGGGCTGGGTGGCTCAGGGGATGGCGCAGCGCTTTCCCCAGCCCCAGCCCAGCCCGGCCTTCACCCCGAGCAATTTTTCGGCCACCGGTGAGACTGTCCCCTTGGCAGGGGCAGAGTAAGAAGGAGCATGACTGCCCGGCACTTTGAAAGTGCTGTTGCTGCTGCGCTCAGCAGGGGACGAGCCACAATGTGATGGGCGGGAAAGTATAACTGCATACACTTGGAAAGTGCTGCGCTAAGACTCCCCATTGCCTGCACGCATGCGTGCATGTAGTTTATGAGGAACAGTGCCCAAAGTTAGAACCTTTTGGCTAAAGATTAAAAAATACCTTGATCAAATTATACAGAAACCAATCCCCTTAAAACTAGAATTATTCCTTCTAGGAATAATTAGACAGCAATTAAATAAAGGTGACAAATACTTACTGGTAAACATTCTAACTACTGCAAGAATAACATACGCCCAAATTTGGAAATTGGCTCACACCCCATCTACCTTAAACTTTATTAACAAAACTCACAAATGTGCTGAGCTGATGAAAATGACCCATGAACTACAGAGTTCTACGAAACGTGAAATAAATCGTACATTTGGCTGGAGAAAAGACAACATACAACTCCATCATGACCCTCTTAACTTTCACCCAAACAAATATCTCCCGAACTCATAAAATAATATTATGAATCATTCATAAAAGGATGAACAAATTTAAAACAATAAAAATTTAAACTCCAACTCAAATTAGAAATGCAAATATTTCAGCTATAGTGATAGTAAAAATCTTAAAAGCTGTAGTGTAATCGGGTCAACAGACCCTATTTACAACATCTGATAAATTTATAGGTATGAATTTACCTCTTTTTTCTTTCTTCTCCTTTCTCTTCTTTTTTATTTTTTCCCTTATTTTCCCTTCTTTTTCTTTCCTCTTTCTTTTTGTTTCCTTCTATCCCTTTCCCTTTAGCTTTTTTCTTTTATATATATGTTATGGGTAACTGCCCCAACCCTTGGGCGGGAAAATATAGAAACAGGATTGGTTGACCCAGCTTGGCAGCAGGCATATAAATAGCTGCCAGGCACGGCCATGCGTTCGCTGTTCCTTATTCCTGCCTGGTTGCCATTACTTGTTGTATTACCAATAAACCGTTTGATCGTTCTTGGCCTACTCTGCCTCATTTCTTGGAACAGATGCAATAACTGGTGATGAGGGCTGACTTACCTACATGTGCATCAAAGGTAAGGTCCTCCTCCTTGCCCTCCTCGTGCCGCCTGCCATCTCATGCCGCCTGCCATCTCGTGTGCCTGCCATCGTTGGGAATTCCTGCAGCCACCGTTCATTTGACTCCTCCACACGGCTGCCGCTACTGCTGGGAATCCCTGTACCAGGCCTCACCGCCACCCATGCCATGCCGAGAAATTCCTCCCTACAGAGACCTCCCCTGATCACCTCCGTCTCTCCTCGCCGCTGAAATTAAGGCCCCATCCATCATCCGCCCATGCCGCCGAGCTTCCCAGCTGCTCGGTGGCCTCCGAGGATCATTGCCATCTCCTCCTCTGACGCTGTGCAAGTGGCTGGCCACCACCGCGCTGCCGCGCTTGTCAGCTGCTCGGCACCCCCCTGGAGCTCTCTGCCACCTCCTGGAGCTGGAAAAAGCTGCCGCCGAGCTTCCCAGCTGCTCGGTGGCTTTTCAGAGCTTCCCGCCACCTCCGCTGCCACTCCGAGCCGGGAGAGGACACCGCCGAGCTTCCCAGCTGCTCAGCAGCTCACTTTGAATTTTTGAGATTTTCGCTGCTGCGAAGGGGGGGTAAGAAATCTTCTTGAGCCACCCCCACATTCCTGTTCCTCCTCCTGCTGTTGCTGCTGTTGTGCTCGTAGGAGCCCACTGAGTATGGCCTTAGCATTGGGGGGGGGCTCAGCAGGACTGCCCCCAACTGTGCAAGACTTTGCACCAATATTTTTTTTCTCCTTCCTTCCTCTCATCTCAGCGTTGCTGTTACTTTTCCTCTCCATTCACTTCAAATCTTTGGCACCAGTGCCTCCTACTGGTCAGAAGTTGTAAGTAATGGCAAGCCATGGTTCTTTTCCTTCCTCTTTTGAGCCATTTGATTCCACTAATGACACCTGGGAAAGCTTCCTAGACCATTTCAAATGCTACCTGAAGGCAAATCACCTCACAGAGCTATCAGAAGTCCACCGGACAGCCTGTTTCCTCAATGCTTGTAGAAAACCCATGTTTCGCATGGCACGTGCCCTTGTGGTGCCCCAAGTAGTTTACAAAGTTTCATGGGAGGAGCTAATGGACAAACTAAAAAAGCATTACGCTCCTGCTCCATCCTTTATTTCATACTGCTTCCATTTCAGGCGCTGCATCCAAGCAGAGGGTGAATCAATCACCCAATACGTGGCTGCCCTTCGGGATGCTGCCAGAGACTGTGATTTTGAAAACTTAGAATGTTCATTTCTGGAGCAACTGGTCTACGGAGTGCGTGACTTACAACTTCAGTGCCAACTCTTAGCTCACTCCAAACTCATCTTAGCTCTAGCCATTGATGACGCCTGCGCTGCCAAATCATCTTTCCAGTCATCTAATGACATATTACAGGCAGGAGCCCAGCGGAGGCACTTATGGGCCAACGCCTACGCACCAGGTTGGACCGTATACATTCCACATACGCCTCTATTTTGGACAGAGAAATACCCAACCCCACAAGAAGTTTTACCTTAGGGGAACCAGTATATGCTGGAAACTATGGGGGGGGGGGAGAACCCCGTTGGGAACCAGGTTGGGTCTCCGAAATAACTGGGCCCTGTTCTTATAGGATCCAACTAGGTGACGGACAGACCTGGCGCCGGCATATAGACCAGCTGTGCCATCGAGCAGTAGATCCTGCCATGCCCGTGTCACAAACACCATCCGTCCCGTCATCCAGGTCCACACCATTCATTTCCCCAGAGGTTATTCCATCACGGGACAACCACACACCCAGTATCACAAATCTACACCAAGAACCAATGACAACAGCAGAAACAAATACAGAAGCCTGCCCACAGCCTTCTCCTGGGGTATCAATGACGCCACTTTCATCACCAAGGACCAAACTTCGCTGTTCCACAAGACCACATAAACATCCAGCATATTTACAGGACTTTGTGTGTGCAAACCAGGTGTGGAGGGGTGTTATGTCTACAGGACAGTTTGTTATGGGTAATCGTCCCAACCCTTGGGCGGGAAAATACAGAAACAGGATTGGTTGGCCCAGGCTGGCAGCAGACATATAAATAGATGCCAGGCACGGCCATGTGTTCGTTGTTCCTTATTCCTGTCTGGTTGCCGTTACTTGTTGTATTACCAATAAACCGTTTAATCATTCTCAGCCTACTCTGCCTCATTTCTTGGAACAGATGCAATAATATATGTGTGTACTTTGACTTATAACTGTATACTTAAAATCCATATACATTTGCATAGTTCTTTTGCTTTATGTATCCCTCCCCCTATTTATCTTCAATAAAGATTATATTTTCTTTTTAAAAAATTCTTAAAAATAAAAAAGAAACAGTCATTCGAAAGGGATCCCAAACCCCAGGTTGAGAACAACTCTTCTAAAACCTGGAGAAGGCCAAAAATGGGTCTACTGCGCCCACCCAAAGTCAGGAAATAGGTGAGAGGGGAGGTCCTGTGCACATGCACAGGGGATGGGATACAGTGGGAGTTTGTGTGCATGTGCATTATTGTGCGTGCGCACGTTTTTGGCACCCGAGGAAAAAAAGGTTCACCATCACTGCTATAGGCCCATGATTGATCCTAAGAGGTTCTTCCAAATATGCTGATACTTAAGGTTACAACTGTTCTTGCAGAAATTCCCCTTTCCTATTTCTAAGTTGGATTTAAGAGTTGGCAGATACTCAGAGCCACACTCTGGCCATCAGGACAGAGCTGTGCCCAAGATTCACTGATGTCCAAAATAACCAGTCACACTTTAGTTTAGTTTGTTGTGTAAATCCTGACTAAAAAATTGAGAAATGCTACCAGAGGCCTTCCAGAAAACAGTACTGAGTAGACATGGTGCTCTTAACAGACTGTATTTTGAAAGTCCAGCTATTGCTTTCTCCTAATATAAAAACCAGGGAGCTGAAGTAGATAGGAGCTCCATCTTAAAACACAAGACACCTTCAGACAACACTTTTAACTTAGCTATCAAATTAATGTATTTGTTCAATAGATCTGATCATTAGAAGGAAGTATTTGTAGGTCAGGGTTCAACTGTGGGATCCTTGGTGCTATCTGAGCTTACCATATTTTTCAGTGTATAAGATGCACCAGTGTAAAAGACAAACTTAGATTTTAGGGGAGGAAAACAAGGAAAAAAGTATTCTGAACCAAATGGTGTAGTATTATATTGTTTAATAAAATACCAGTGTAGCAGAATACTTTTTACAACCATATATAATTTTTAAAACCATGTATACTCCACCAGTCATGCTACCACAGGAATGGGAGTTGAAGTCCACAAGCCTTAAACTTGCCAGTTTTAAAGACCTTTACACTCCTAACTCAGATTTTTAAACCTGTGAGGTGGCTTGCTTCAGGCAACAGAGGTGATAGCAGCGCTTCATCCAGCAGCTTTTTGTGGAAGGAATAAAAGGGGGCAGATATTGCTCCAGTCTCTTCAGCAAAGAATGGGCTGAAGGGCAATTCCTTCCCCCCCCCCCAATTTGGTGACTTTTTAATTATTCATTTATAAGAAAAAGGTGGAAAAAAGGAAAATTGAAAGAGGTAAAAAGCAAAAGCAAAAATACATCTTTGAAAATCTGGAAAAGGGAGGGGGAGGGGGTCTCCAAAGGACTCTGAAGAATGGGCACAGCCATAAAAAACAGGGATACCAAGAATGGGGGAGACAAAAATTCAAGTAAAAGAATCAGGGGGGAACACCCAACATCCCCTACAGGTTATGTAACCTCTTTACAAATTGGGGGAGGGGGGAGAGAGGCCTCCCACCCACCAGGTCAGTGCCACTCCATTTTTTTGGTAGAACACACACGGGCGCACAGGACCATCATGGCTGCGAGGACTGCCCAAAGCCATCCAAGCAAAGCCTCACAGCCAGACCTGAGAGCAGAGGGGTGGGGAGGAGAAAGATAGAAGGAGAGGCATTGGACCAGAATACCTCCGGAACCGCGTTCTACCGCACGAATCCCAGTGGCCGATAAGGTCCCACAGAGTTGGCCTTCTCCAGGTCCCATTGACCAAACAATGTTGTTTGGTGGGCCCCAGGGGAAGAGCTTTCTCTGTGGCGGCCCTGGCCCTCTGGAATCAACTCCCCCCAGAGATTAGAACCTTTATCGCCAGGCATGGGGGAACTGATACATCTTCACCCAGGCTTTTATATTTTATGTTTGGTATGTTTTAAATTGCTGGGGTTTTAGATATGTTTTATTTTAATATTAGATTTGTTTCACTGTTATATTGTTTTTTATTGCTGTTGTGAGCCGCCCCGAGTCTGCGGAGAGGGGCAGCATGCAAATCTAATAAATAAACAGATAAATAAATAAATAAATAAGGGGCCAAGGATCTTCCTGCCCCCCCCCAAAAAAACCCACCAAAAGGAAAAGATACTGCAATTCTACTTCTTTTGGGAAGAGGGAGAAAAAGGAGGAGGTCCCTCCGGTCTCTGTGAAACTCAGCCTCTGGGTTGGGGGGCTGGGGGAGATAATGCACCACTCTTCCAATTGTGATTTAGGGGAGAAAGAGGGGAGGGAAGGGTCAGAACACAAGCTCTTCCTCATCCCTTCCCCAGTGCTGGGTGGGGAGGGAAATTTGGAATAAAATCGGAGTTCATGTTAAAGGTTTGCCCCTCCCTTGTCCCCAAAGAGGAAGCGTTCTTTCAAAGTTCATCTACCACCACAGACCCCACCCCCGGCTTGGATCCAATAGGGGAGGCAGAGGCAAGGGACTTTCAGGTGAGGTGGTAATGATGTAGAGATGATTGTTCCCTTCTCCGATGCTCCGTGGGAGAGGGAAGGCAGGAAGGGTGAGAGGACTGAGTGGCCTTACATCCTGAGCGCAGAAGGAAAGGAAGATGAATTCCTATCCCTTCCCCCCTCACCCCACTCAAGCATGTCCTTTCTGGCATGTGGGCATGCGGCTTGAGTCGTTCAGTTTGGTTGATTTTGCTGGCGCCGAGGCCAGCACCGTTTTGGAAATGGTGGGTAAGGAGGGTCCCTCTGGGTGCATCAATGGGGCAAGTTGGAGACCTGGGCCTCCGGTGTCCCTCTCAGTGCAACTCTCAACGAGGGATGGCAGCTGATGAGCGGGGAAGCCCGCCTAGTTTCAATTCTTAGCCTAGCAGTTCCTGAAAACTCTGCTGGGCGGGAAAGGGAACTTTCTGCCGCAGTAGGGAAAGGAGAACCAGTGGTGAAAATGGGGAAGGCTTGTCTTGTCTTGTCCTCCAATCATAGCTGTTTCACCCGGCGGCAGGGTGCAGCCCCCAGCGTGGTGGCAGAGGAGGAGGCAAAGCCGACTTCCCGGAGAAGCGGTGCATTTGAAAAGCGCACCACTTTCCTGGGTGCAGGGCTTGACGTCATTTCAAAGCCCTGCAGAGCTGCTGCTGAGGAGGAGGTGAAGGATGAAGAGTGAAACGCCACTTTGCCGGTCTCGGCAAAGACCTGGTGATGGCGGCGGGCGGCTGCAGGGGGGGGCCTCCGCCACCCTCCTCTCTGAGCAGCCATAGAAAAGCGTGCACCAGGCTTCATTTTTTAGTGCGCTCCAGCCCACTGAGCACCTTAGAGGGAAGTATGATCCCAATCAGTTGGAGACAGTTTCTTCTCAGAAGTACGACTCTACAACTTTTTGTTCCTGAAAAGGTCCATTCCTCCTTGGGACTTTATCTGCTGAGCTTAAACTTTCGTTCATCCTGAATAGATTTAAACAAGTCATGTGCAACATGATGTTACTGCCAGATGATATCATTTGTTCTCTAGGGATTCACATGCATTCAACTGTTCTCTTAAGATGGATATGTTTTCATTTTGAACTTGTTTCTCTCCACATTTCCCTTAGGTTTCCTTTTGCCTAGAGATTGGAAGCAGAACAGAAGTTTCAGAGTGCCTAACACAGGGACGTCCAACTTTTACAACTTTAAGTCCTGTGGACTTCCAACTCCCAGAATTCCTCAGACAGACATGCTGACTGAGGAATTATGGAAACTGAATTCAACAAGTCCTATTGCCAAATTTGGACGTCCCTGGCCTATGAACTTTCTAGCTCCAAATATAAATACCTAAAAGTGAAAATATAATCTTTATTGAAGATAAATAGGGGAGTGGATACATAAAGCAAAAGGATTATGTGAATACTGGTACAAATGTATATGAATTTAGAGTATACAGTTATAAATCAAAACACAGGAAGAAAATAAGGAAGAAAATAAAGCTAAAGAGAGAGAAAGAAAAAGAGAGAAAAGGGGGTGGGAAAGAGAAAAGGAAAAATTAAAAATAAAAAAGAGGAGAGAAAGAAGAGACAAATTCATCTATAAATTTACCAAATGTCGTAAATAGTGTCGACTTATCTGTTGACCCGATTACTCTACAGCTTTTAAGATCTTAACCATCAATATAAATGAAAGTTTTTGGTTTCTAAACTTGAGTTAGAGTTTAAGTTTTGTCGTTTTGAATTTGTTCACCCTTTTATCAATGATTCATAATGTTATTTTATAAGTTTGTGGGATAATTGTTTGGGTGAAGGGTAAAAGGATTATGATGGAGTTGTATATTGTCTTTTATCCAGCCAGATGTACCATTTATTCCATGCTTTATAGAACTTTGATTCCTCTTTGTTCTGTAGTTCAAGGGTAATTTTTGTCAGCTCAGCACATTCATGAGTTTTGTTAATGAAATTTAATTTCCAAGATTGGGTGAATGCTATTCTTGCAGTGGTTAAAAATGTTTACCAGTAGGTATCTGTCATCTTTGTTTACTGGCTGCCTAATTATTCCTAGGAGGAATAGTTCTGGTTTTAAGGGAATTGGTTTCTGTATAATTTGTTCAACGTATTTTTTAATTTTTATCCAAAAGGTCCTAACTTTGGGGCACATCCACCAAAGGTGGTAGTAGGTCCCTATTTTTTGTTTGCATTTCTAACAGAGAGGAGTTGTAGTTGGAAACATTTTAGATAGGCAGGCTGGAGGAAGGTGCCAACTGTAGAACATCTTATAGAAGTTCTCTCTAAAGTTAGTAGCTATAGTTAGTTTGTAATTCTGGGTCCAGATTTTATCCCATTCTGATAGATTTATTACATAACCAAAGTTTTGGGCCCAGACAACCATATTTCCTTTGACCTGTTCTTCAAAAAGCTCATGTTGTAATAGAAATTTATAGAGGGTTGATATTATTTGTTTATCCGGACCGAGGATGATTTGATCAAAGATATTCAGTTTTTGAAAGCCTAGCATTGCAGCAGAGGCGGAGTAACACTCGGACACAGATAATGGGTATAACAGGGTCACTTTTATTATAATTTAAACCATTAATTAATTAAATAAATAAATTTATGACCTGCAGAGGTGTAAATCAATCAAAAGGGGTGGATTCTCATGTCAAACCTTTCTAAGCAACTATAGGGTGAAAGCTCCTTGCCCGGGCGAAGGGGAGTGGTTTCCTTACACCTGCCCCCATCCCCGAGCCATGCCTCCTGGCATGTGGGACGGCTTGCTCCCGGTTTCTGAAAAACACAAGCCAGCGAGCCCCAATGGTGGCCCCCCTCCTCCACCCAAGCTGGCTGAGCCCTGTAGTACAGGGAGGAGGTTGTTCATCACCTCCCAACAGGTGACCTAAAGAAGATCACACAGTTGCTGCTTGCGCCCCTTTCTGCTCCTACCGGCCACAGCAGGGGGTAAAAATTTTAATTTATTCCCCCTGCTCCCCCACCTCCGCAGGTCGACTATAAATTTGTCATTCCCTTCGTCCATCAGGTGAACCCCGTCATCCCTGTACAAACTTAACTTTGATGCCCTGATGTCAGGGTGGTCAACCAGTCCACCCCTGGCCTGCAACACCCACTTTCCTATTGCTCTGTTGACTCTCTTCCGTGCCTTATCCACCCCTTTTGGGTCCCTGGCCTGCTTCCAGCACCGTCTCGGTATGATATTGGACCAGAACAAACGAGTGGCTGGCCAACACTCCCAAATGATCTGTAGGCCATCCCATATCTGCCACAGCAACTCTATT
Source organism: Erythrolamprus reginae (assembly GCF_031021105.1). Classification (NCBI taxonomy): domain Eukaryota; kingdom Metazoa; phylum Chordata; class Lepidosauria; order Squamata; family Dipsadidae; genus Erythrolamprus; species Erythrolamprus reginae. Next base: position 20,306,522 of record NC_091960.1, read on the forward strand.
CCTGTCATCGTCCCCAGATCATTCCCCCCACCATGTGTAAAATCAACCAACCCGGCACCCCTGTACTTTCCCACTATTGAACAATAATGGGAGCAGGCCTCCCCAGCGCAGACCCCTCTGGCCGAGTCATTGGATGTCTACGTGTGGGCCCAACTCCAACTGCATGCCGGGCTGTGTCTTCCTGGCTCTCAGCCCACACAACCATGCTGTGACCACAGACCAAATTTCCCGTCTTTCCCCAATCGCAGACATGTAAGAGAAGGGAGGAAACAGAGCAGCATCAAAATGGTGTGGGCCATACCCTCGCCCCCCCCAACTCACTTAAGGGCAGACATACGACCAGAAGGCCACGGATCACCATCAGCCCACCGATCTGATCCCATCCAGGCTGAAGCCCTCAGCTGCCGCCAATGTGGCCGCCCCAATCCTGAAGGAATGCAACCCATATTGGCTGGGGTCCAAACCCAGCTGCACCAGGGCCTTCTTTGTTACAGCCCAAAACTGGTCAGCGGCCGACCGGAGTGGTGGCAAAAAAGCAAGCCTCGCGCCCCACCTTTCTGGGACCAATAGGCCAAAAGCGCAACCACTGAACACACCCTAGCCCCGCTCACCAAGAGCCACACCGTCATACCCCTGCCCCTTTGGTCTGTCTTGGAATGCCTAAGTCTCAGGTAAACCACCCTCGGACCAAATTTAAGGTTCCATGCCATAAGGGCCCTGCTCGAAGAATCCCCGCTGGCAGACACTAACACCTCGCTAATGCGAAAAGTGCCAAAAAAAAAATAACTGCGGTTGCGTGGTAAAGGGCCACCTCGTACCATGAGCTGCATAACCTGCCCCACGAGGCCTGAAGCCCCGCAAGTTGGTCTAATCCCAACAGGCACCTATGGTCACCTCCCGTGTGACCAGCTTCTCTAATCCAGCCCTCTATCGCCTCCCTGCCCCTGAAATCCCCCAACGAATCACTAAAGCCCCTGGATTTGGCTATGAAAGCGAGCTCTACCAGCCTACCCTGTATCATTCAGGGTGCTAAACCATGGTGCCTGCTGATGACACAAAACTCCAAAAGGTGCTCCACAGGTTTGGGCCATCTCTGCTCATACTCCCTCTGTTGCTGGAAAACCCAAAATTCCCTATCTGCCTGCTGGTAAGGCCTCCTGGTGCTTGCTGCCATGGACATGTCCAACGCCTTGTTTATGTCGGCCCTCCAAACTGCCACAGGTGCTGTGGGACTGCCTCTGGGTGCTCCTTGGCCTGTGGAGCAAGTAGCCAGGACAGCGCATTAGCCACCCCATTCCTGACCCCCGGGACATTGTGAGCCCGAAACAACATGTTGCCTTGCAGACATCTCAACACCAGGTGTCTGACCAGACCCATTACCCGCTCATTTCATGAAGGCACCACCACCATATTATCACACCAAAAATGTACCATCTTTCCTGCAAATCTGGGGGCCCACAATTCAACTGCCACAATAATGAGGAATAATTCCAAAAACATAAGGTCCCTACACATCTCTGATCCTATCCAACTCTGGGGCTACCTGGCCTGACACTACTTAGTTCCCCATATGACCCCAAATCCAGCGGTCGCCGCCGCATCTAACTTCACCTGAATGTTCTTGCACATCAGCATATCTTGCCTCCAGAAAGACACCCCATTATAGGAAGACAGGAAGGCTTGCCATAAACCCAAATCCTTCCTCACACTGGCCAACAATTGGGTCCTGTGGTGAGGCTTCGAGAGCCCCGCCGCGGCCCTGTAAATCCTGTACATGAATGCCCTTCCCGGCACCACCACCCAGCACATGAAATTTATCAGCCCCACCTGCTCCTGCAGCTGCCGGAGGGTCACTCTCTTGGCCCTTTGCATCTTGGCTACCGCCGCCCTTAACTTGCCTAGCTTGTCCTCAGGCAGCTTGTAAATTTGAGCCTCAGAGTCTACCTCAATTCCCAGGAATGTGAGCCTGGTGGAGGGCCCCTCTGTCTTCTCATGTCCCAGTGGTACCCCCAAATCCTCGTATAATGCCTTAAAGCCCTCCATGCGAGTCCTGCACTCCTGACTACCAGCAGGCCCTGCAAACAGGAAGTCGTCCAGGTAGTGTACCACGGACCTATGCCCCATGCCTCTTACGGGGGCCCATTCCAGGAATGAGCTAAACTTCTCAAACAGGGAGCACGATACCGAGCATCCTATAGGGAGGGCCCTGTCCCCAAAAAACTCTCCCTCGAATTTGAAACCCAGAAGTTCAAAATTCTTCGGATGCACCGAGAGGAGGCAGAAGGCCAATTTAATATCGCACTTCCCGAGCAGTGCCCCCACCCCACATTCCCGCACCATCTGTACTGCCACCTCAAATGATGTATACCTCACCGAGCAAAGCTCCTCCAGAATGTGGTCATTAACCGAATCCTCCAGAGGAAAAAATAGATGGTGGATGAACTTAAACTTGCCCGGTGTTCGCTTGGGCACCCCCCCAAGGGGGATACCCATAGCGAAGCCAGTGGAGGTTTGGGGAAGGGGCCCAGCACTCGGCCCTCCTTCAACTCCTTCATCACCTTTTGCCATACAATGTACTCTGACCCGACAACCGACTTCAAATTGTCCGACAAGCTGGCTCTTCTCGACCACTCATATGGAATCCTAAAGCCCTCGGAGAAACCTCTCAACAAAAACTCAGCCCCATTCCGTGGTCGAAAACCAATAAGTCTGTCCTTGAGCCTGTCCAGCCTAATGGGCGTTGCCACCCTTTCCTTGAGCTCCACCCTGTTGGGTTCTGCCGAGGTTATTGGTGTCCCTTGTTCCCCACCTTCCCGGGCCCGATAACACCACGTTGTGGGATGCTTACCATTGCATAGAGCGCAGACATGTCGGAACCTACACTGCACCCTTGAACAGGTCCCTCTCGCACCCTACTCGTAGTATATGGCGGGGGTGCAAAACCCCTGGCTAGTCCCAGGACGGGATCCATAGTTCTGAGTCCCAGAGCCTATAACAGGCTGTGGGAGGGTAGCCTCCTTGCCCTGAGTGAGCAACAAATGGCCCGTGGGTGTCCGTCCCTCCACTGGGACAGCGGCCTGCTGTGTGGCTTGAAGCCACAAATCGGGGTGTCTCATATCCCAAGGCGAAGACTTCTTATGGGCCGCGTACCTGCGAAAGGTCTCATCGTATTGTTTTCAAGCCGTCCAGTTTCTTATCACTTTGAGACATGCTCCTTAATATTATGGTTTCACCACTGTTAAAGACAAAATTCAAACTTTCTATCAGAATTAATTGCAAAAAATTAAATCCATAAACACATACAGGCAGCTGTGTGCATGATGCATTTAAGTAAGAAATTTCTTATTTAAATAAGATGCAGTAGGAGGAGACAACTGTTAGTTTCATTTCAGAGTTCAGGGTATACTGAGAGTACAGTACACTCCATGCCCAGCCTTCTAGCTTCATTTTCAATTTTCTGTACAGACACAGAGGCGTTTAGCTCCCATTGGCTGATTTAGTTGTAATACCTATTCATTGGCTGACTTCGTGACCATTGGCTTTCCCAGTTCATGAATAATCCGACACTTTCTTCACAAAACAAGGGGAAAATTCTAAAATACTGACCCACCACCATCAATATTTGTGATGTGATCCTGTTCACATTGAATGAATAGTTCTCTTGCTTTCACCCAAAATGTTATACTCAGTTCACAGGATTATAGAATCTGAGAGTTGGAAGATATTTTAAAGATCATTGAATCAAACTTCTGCTCAATCGATCCATCTTTAAGATATGATTGTCCAGTCTCCATTGGAAGACCTCTCGATATAGAAATGTCATCGCTTTGCATAATTCCACTGGCAAATAGCTTGTAGAGTCAAGAAATTTCTCCAGATGTTTTAGCCTGCATCTTTTTCATGAAACTGTAATGAATTGGTTCTAGTTCTCCATGTGAGACAATAGAGAACAAACCAACTTCTATTTGGCAACTCTTCAAATATTTGAAGATTGCTGTTGTATTTCTCAAGCTAGGCCTGTCCAGATCCTTTATCTGTTCCTATTAGGTCTTGATTTCCAAACTTATCATCATCATGGCTTTGTCCTTTGAACTTGCTCACCCTCCTTTTTGAATTGTGTTGTCCAGAACTGGACACAAGATACCCAGTGAGGTCTGACCAAGGCAGGGTAGAAAAGGCATTTATCTCCTGTACTCTATTATCAGTTCTTTAATGTTTTCTCTGTACTAACCTACCCAGGCTTCATGCTCTGGGGCATCCATAGCATGATACCATGGTCTTTTGAGACTGAAGGATGCCAATGCAATGTTTTCTCAACCTATTTGTTTTAATTTGTTCCAAGTAAAGTCTTCCTTCTTGACAGCCACGTCCTGGCTAGTTTTGTACCTGGATCTCTTACCCAAAGCAGTCTGGTACTTTAGGATTGGTTATTATGGTGTAAGGGTCATGCTCAATTTATAGTTCTGGTTTCTTGGGAGTAGGGCACTCTTTTTAAATGCTAGGCCATGCAGAAGAGAGAATGATGATCACCCTGCAAAGCTTTGGGCCTACCTCAGGAGAAAATATTATCACTTCATCACTGGTCTTACTTGCTCCTCATCTTAATTTTTCTCCTGACTTGGTGGCCATTCTCCTCTTTCCTATTTACAAATTTTGTTGGTAAGAGAATTAGCAACTGTGTCCATGCGAAATTTATTTATTTATTTATTTATTAGATTTGTAAGCCGCCCCTCTCCGTAGACTCGGGGTAGCTCACAACAGAAATAGGACAATTCATAACAAATCTAATAATTTAAAAAACATTTTAAAAACCCCATTATTAATCAAACATACATACAAACATACCATACATAAATTGCATAGGCCCGGGGGAGATATCTCAATTCCCCCATGCCTGGCGGCAAAGGTGGGTTTTAAGGAGTTTACAGAAGGCAAGGAGGGTGGGGGCAGTTCTAATCTCTGGGGGGAGCTGGTTCCAGAGAGATGGGGCCGCCACAGAGAAGGCTTTTCTCCTGGGACCCGCCAAACGACATTGTTTAGTCGACGGGACACGGAGAAGGCCAACTCTGTAGGACCTAATCGGTTGCTGGGATTCGTGCGGCAGAAGGCGGTCCCGGAGATATTCTCGTCTGATGCCATGACCAACACTTTGAATTGTGACCGGAAATTGATCAGCAACCAATGCAAACTGCGGAGTGTTGGTGTGGCATGGACATACCTGGGGAAGCCCATGATTGCTTTCGCAGCTGCATTCTGCATGATCTGAAGTTTCCGAACACTTTTCAAAGGTAGCCCCATGTAGAGAGCGTTACAGTAGTCGAATCTCGAGGTGATGAGGGCATGAGTGACTGTGAGCAGTGAGTCCCGGTCCAGATAGGGCCGCAACTGGTGCACCAGGTGAACCTGGGCAAACGTCCCCCTTGCCACAGCTGAAAGATGGTTCTCTAATGTGAGCTGTGGTTCGAGGAGGACGCACAAGTTGTGGACCCTCTCTGAGGGGGTCAATAATCCCCCCCAGGGTTATGGATGGACAGATGGGATTGTCCTTGGGAGGCAGAACCCACAACCACTCCGTCTTATTGAGTTTGAGTCTGTTGGCACCCATCCAGACCCCAACAGCCTCCAGGAACCGGCACATCACTTCCAATGCTTCATTGACTGGACACAGGGTGGAGATGTACAGCTGGGTATCATCTGCATATTGATTATACCTCACGCCATGCCCTTGGATGATCTCACCCAGCGGTTTCATGTAGATATTGAATAGCAGGGGGGAGAGGACCGACCCCTGAGGCACCCCACAAGGGAGTGACCTTGAGGTCGACCTTTGACCCCCCAGTAACACCGACTGCGACCGACTGGAGAGGTAGGAGGAGAACCACTGAAGAACAGTGCCTCGCACTCCAACCCCTTCAGCCGGCGCAGAAGGATACCATGGTCGATGGTATCGAAAGCCGCTGAGAGGTCAAGAAGCACCAGGACAGAGGATAAACCCCTGTCCTGGGTCTGCCAGGGATCATCCATCAATGCGACCAAAGCAGTTTCCGTGCTGTAGTCGGGCCTGAATCCTGACTGTTGGGGGCCTAGATCTTATTGAGCCCGACTACTCAGAGCTAGGATGAAGAAAATAGTCCACAGGAATTCTTGACAGGGAAATGGTCCATAAATGGATTTGTTCATATTCATGTGAAAGTCCACAGGTTGGTCCAGATGAACTCTAAAGTTCATACAGTATTCCAAGTCAAGAAATACTTACGTAATCCCATTTTTTAAATTAACCACATTTCTCTGGGTTTGCAGTGCAGAATGCAGCTAAATTCATACAACATGGTAACTACTACTACTACTACTACTTATTCTTATTCTTCCTCCTCCTCTTTTTCTTCTCCCCCTACGCCTTTTTCTTCTCCTCCTCCTCCTTCTCCATATTCTTCATCATCAACTAATTCTTCTTCTTCTTCCTCCTCCTCCTCCTCCTCTCCTCCTCCTCCTCCTCCTCCTCATCTTCTTCATCATCATCTTCCTCCTCCTCTTCTTCTTCTATTTCCTTCTCCTCCTCCTCCTCTTCCTCCTTGCTGGGTTTTTATTAGTGGTGAAATCTACTTACCTTCCCTAATAGTTCAGAAGTGCAGGCTTTGTGCACACATGCGAGCTACCATTACAGATGCTTTTTCACCCTCTGTGCATGTGCAGGCTTTGCATATGCACAGAGGGTGAAAAACAAGAAAATGGGAACATCAGGGCTGGTGGGCAGAGCTACACACAGCTGCTGCTACTGGTTTTCTGAACCACAGGCGGCCACCGCTATCAGTATTCTGAACTGGGGTGTACCAGTAGGATTTCACCACTGGTTTTTACACCACTTTACATGACAAAGTATGAGGGGTAATCCAGAAAGTAAGGTTACAAGACACATAGCTCTCTTTCCTTTCTCTCACTTATCATATATATTTTCTTTCTTTCATATATCCTCTCCTCTAAGTTCACTTTACCCTTATATATATTACTACATGTCTATTTTTCTTCCTATGTATTTGTGTATTGGACAAATGAATAAATAAAATAAATGGAGAATGTTTTCAGGGGAAGTTAGTATTACTCTCATGTAGCGGGAAGCCAGCGGAAGAGAACGAGCAGTTCCAGTGGTTAGGAGATCATTGACTGGCATTGTGATGAAGGTTAGAGATGAATGTCATAATTCCATTTCCCTCCAAATGCAAAGTGTGCATTGTAATATGCTACCTGAATGCTAAGGACATGAATGCTGCTGCGATGGGTGCCCAAGATTTGTGCACAATGGTGCCCAAGATTTTTCTCGCTGATTGCTGAGTTTTGAATTTTGTGGCTGTAGGAGAATGGGTATGGTACCAGTGCATTGTTTGATGTTTGCTCTTTGGAGTATGGTGATAAGTCCAAATTTCATCTCCTGTCACTATACAGTTGAGAAAAGCCTTACCTTCAATCTCGAAATGGTCAAGAAATTCTCGAGCGGCACTGATTGTCGATTTTGTGCCCTTCAGTAAGCATCTTGGGCACCCATCGCAGCAGCATTCATGCCCTTAGCATTCAGATAGCGTATTACAGTGCACAGTTCATGCTTGGAGGGAAATGGAATGAGGACGCTCATCTCTAATCTTCATTACAGCACCAGTCAATGATCTACAGACCACTGGCACTGCTTGTTCTCTTCCGCTACACGATAGTAATACCAACTTCCCCCGCAAACATTCCCTGCAAGAGCTATGTGCCTTGTAACCTTACTTTCTAGATAACTCTTATACAAGATGTGGATTCACACTATCAGCAAAGCCATCCCCCAAAATAATGTCAAGAACCTAAAGGTAGGATTCCAGCCAGCAAATCTTTGTATTGAATCCACTGACCAGTCTTGTCTCTGCTCAGAAGCCAAATAGAACCAGATCTGGCTGGGTCTCAAATGGGAAAGGACAAGGAAACCTCCCAGCTGGAAAATCAAAGCCACATCCTAGAGGAAGGCAATAGCAACCCCCTTCTGTGACACTGCCAAAAAAAACCCCAAACCCTGCCTTGATGGATGCATGAAGTCAGTCTTCACTTTAAAAAGAAAACAAAAACAGTTGCTTCCATGGTGAGATTTCAAAATATTGTTGCTTTAAAAGTAGAAACTTTCCCTGAAAACTTTGCATTGCTGTTCTCTGCTCCTGGTCTTTTGCTTTTTCCCTTTCAACTTTCAATTCCTAGTATCCCTTAGGGAAAGGGAATGGCTGCCAAAGCTATTTAAAGCAGAAGGATATGTTACCCAGAGCTTTTGTAACATTTCTTCCCTGGAAATGGAAAGGAGAATTGGCAAGAGGAAAAAAGGAACCAGAAGAGACACAGAAAATGGTTGCTACTGTTGTTGTCTGCTCCAATGATAGGAGGTGGATTTGGGTGAAGGAAAAGCAGGAATTTAGAGAAAGTTGATCCAGAGTTTGTTTTAGTAGCAGGGGTATGTCTGGGGAAGTATATCTTAAACCTACATCAATTGAGAAAATATATCCTCTCGCTGGCATTTCTCCACTTAAGATCAGGAGAGAAGCAGCAGCAGATGTTGAGAGAACTAAGCAAGAGAAACAGACCTAGGCCCCAAGCCCACAGACCCAGAGCTAGGAACAGCTTTATGGCAAGAACATTCTTCCTGGTACACATGAACAAAATTGAATTAAAAGGTGGAGGAAGGAGACCATCAAGCAAGAAATAACATTAAAGGAGGATACTGTATGGCTGAAGGATTTGACTTCCCTTATACTTCCTGGAGCAGGGGTTTCCAACCTTGGCAAGTTTAAGACTTGTGGACTTCAACTCCCAGAGTTCCTCAGTCAGCAATGGTGGGAGTTGAAGACCACAAGTCTTAAAATTGTCAAGGTTGGAGACCTTGACCTGAAGGACTCTAAACAAGTTGAGAGTTAGAGCGCCTAAGTGTAAAACCAATATGCTCAAGTGGAGCTCACAGGTAACAACACATTATGTAAATGTGAAGAGACACAGACTGCCTGATATGTTGACTACTACCAGAAAAATATATCAATAATGATTTATTTGGGACCAAGAACAAAGCCAATGTCAACCCTGAAGCCATTTTGGGGTGTCTTCACGGCTGCCACAGCAAGGCTAGTTGGAGCTTTCTTTCTCTCTCACTCTTGCTCTCTCTCTCTCTCATACTTCCTCACTCTTTCTCTCTCCCTCTCTCTCTCTCCCTCTCTCTCTCTCTTGCTCTCTCTCACTCTCTCTCTATCTTGCTCTCTTTTCCTTTCTTCTCTCTCTCTCTCCATTGGTGGCAGGCTCCTGCGCTGCCTCTCTCACCTGCTTCCGAGGTGACGCTGACCCAAGCAGAAGCAGCAGAAGCAGAGCACGCTCAGTCACTCAATTGGTGGCACGGGGTGAACGCCGGGCCAAGACGGAGCCATATCTCTTCGCTGGGCCAGCTGCTGCTGGGAAGGAACGGATAGGTTTTTCTACCCGGCGCAAATGCCGCTCCGCCCGCCCGCCTCCAAGTACAGCGGGCAGGCTGTCAGAGGAGGAGGGCGGCGAATGCCTCGATTGTGCTTCCCTTTCCTTCCCCTACCTTTGCTGTTGTGGCCAGCGAGCCCTCCTGCCTGGGTGGCTCAGCCCCACAGTGGTGGCCAAGGGAAGGTGTCGAGCCAGGGCGAGGAGCGAGCAATAGTGCATGAGAAAGAGGGGGGAAGTGAGCAAATAAAAAGAAAGAAAAATAAAAGAGGGGGGAGAAAGGCAGGAAGGGGCGCCGGATGTGTTAATCGATGGCTGTGGGAGGCTGAGGGGGTAAAGAGCAAAAAGTTGCGCTTCCTTCTTCGTGGCACCCCAGTGGCTTGTTGCAAAAAAAAAAATCAGGACTTTTTAAAAATGCCCCAGGATGTGGGACAAATTGCTAGAAAGCGTGACTGTCCCATGGAAAGTGGGACATCTGGTCACCTTATGCTGGGGAGGCATGGACTGAAACCAACTAGAAACATAGAAACATATAAGATTGATGGCAGAAAAAGACCTCATGGTCCATCTAGTCTGCCCTTATTTCTGTATTTTATCTTAGGATGGGTATATGTTTATCCCAGGCATGTTTACATTCAGTTACTGTGGATTTACCAACCATGTCTGCTGGAAGTTTGTTCCAAGGATCTACTACTCTTTCAGTAAAATAATATTTTCTCATGTTGCTTTTGATCTTTCCCCCAACTAACTTCAGATTGTGTCCCCTTGTTCCTGTGTTCACTTTCCTATTAAAAACACTTCCCTCCTGAACCTTATTTAACCCTTTAACATATTTAAATGTTTTGATCATGTCCCCTCTTTTCCTTCTGTCTTCCAGACTATACAGACTGAGTTCATTAAGTCTTTCTTGATAAGTTTTATGCTTAAGACCTTCCACCATTCTTGTAGCCCGTCTTTGGACCCGTTCAATTTTGTCAATATCTTTTTGTAGGTGTGGTCTCCAGAACTGAACACAGTATTCCAAATGTGGTCTCACCAGCGCTCTATATAGCAGGATCACAATCTCCCTCTTCCTGCTTGTTATACCTCTAGCTATGCAGCCAAACATCCTACTTCCTTTTCCTACTGCCCGACCACACGTTTCTCCCATTTTGAGACTGTCAGAAATCACTACTCCTAAATCTTCTCTTCTGAAGTTTTTGCTAACACAGAACTGCCAATACAATACTCAGATTGAAGATTCCTCTTCCCCAAGTGCATTATTTTACATTTGGAAACATTAAACTGCAGTTTCCATTTCTTTGACCATTTATCTAGTAAAGTTAAATCATTTACCATATTACAGACGCCTCCAGGAATATCAACCCTATTGCACACTTTAGAGTCCTCAGCAAATAGGCAAACCTTCCCTACCAAACCTTCCCCTATGTCACTCACAAACATATTAAAAAGAATAGGACCCAGAACAGACCCTTGTGACACACCACTTGTAACCAGTCTCTGCTCAGAATACTCACCATTAACAACAACTCTCTGATGTCTACGCTTCAGCCAGCTGCAAATCCACTGAGTTATCCAGGCATTAAGTCCAATCTTCACTAACTTATCTATCAGCCCTTTATGTGGAACCGTATCAAAGGCTTTGCTGAAGTCCAGATAGGCAATATCCAATATTCATCAATATTAACTTATTATGAATTTTATATTTTTATATATTATATATTTGTTACGTATTTTATTAGTGTTTTAATCATTGCTAATTTAATCTATTTTTAATTAAATTATTGGGGGGGCTTTTTAACTGATGGATAACTGGGGCGGGTGTAATAATGTGTATGGAATGAATGATTGGTATGAGTGGGATGGTTGGGGTGGATGGGGTTATGGTACGGATGAGGTGAATGGAAATGGTATGAATGATATACTTGGCCCACCTGACACTAGAGAGGCAGGAGGGGAGGGGGTACCTATCTCTGGGATGGTAGAGAGTCGGAATATTCTGTTGCTGCTGGGGAGAGGCAGATATGGTGGGACCCACGGAGCTAGCCGTTCCAGGGGAATGAGAGACTGCTGCTTAATAGCAATCCCACATTCTGGCTCCGTGAGCTCAACCCAGGGTACTGGTGAGAAGTGTAATTTTGGCCCTGGGCTCAGACTGCTGATACTCAATGCCAGGTCGGTGGTAAATAAAGCTCTCCTTATCCGGGATTTGATCCTGGATGAGGAGGCTGACCTGGCATGTGTGTCTGAAACCTGGCTGGGCCCAGAGGGAGGAGTTCCTCTCTCTGAAATCTGCCCAGCCGGGTTTCAGATATGGCATCAGCCTCGACCCCAAGGAAGTGGGGGAAGAGTGGCTATTATAGCCAGGGAGAGCCTTCGCCTATGTAGACTCGTTGCTCCAGAGATTGCGGGTTGTGAGTCCCTCCTAGTGAAGTTGGACTTAGGGGTTCAGGTGGACTTGTTGCTCACATACCTGCCTCCCAGTTGTGTGTCAACAGCTCAAGGAGGTAGCCGGGCTGGCAGTGGGGTTTCCCAGACTTATTGTCTTTTGGGACTTTAACCTACCATCGCTCGGTGAAACCTCTGGGCTAGTGCAGGAGTTTATGGCCACCATGACAGCCATGGACCTGACTCAAGTAGTACAGGGTCCGACCCACGAGGGGGGGGCACGCACCCGACATGGTATTCCTCTCTGAGCAACTGAGTAACGGTCTGAGACTAAGGGGCTTAGAAGTTTTGCCTTTGTCATGGGCAGACCATTTTCTACTGCGGCTTGATTTCCTGGCTCCAATCCTCCCCCACAGGGAGGTGGAATCGACTAGGTGGTTCCGCCCAAGATGCCTGATGGACCCAGAGGGCTTTCAAAGGGTGCTTGGGTTATACCAGATGCACTCATCCACAATTCGGCAGAGTCTCTTGCCGTGGCCTGCAATAAGGCTGCGACAGAGGCTCTTGACCGGATTGCGCTGTTGCGACCTCTCTGTTGCACTAGACCCCGTAGAGATCCATGGTTCAATGAAGAGCTCTGGGAGTTGAAACGCCAGAAGAGACGTCTAGAGAAACAATGGAGGAAGAGTAAATCTGAATCTGACCGAACACTTGTCAGAGCTCATATTAAGACTTACAAAGTGGTACTCAAGGCAGCAAGATGCGCGTATCTTGCCACCTTGATTGCATCAGCGGAATCTCACCTGGCCGCTCTGTTTAGGGTGACCCACTCCCTTCTTAACCAGGGGGGAGTTGGGGAGCCCTTACAGAGTAGTGCCGAGGACTTTAACACATTTTTCGCTGATAAAGTCACTTGGATCCAGGCAGACCTCACTCCAATTGGATAACAGAGTTGACTGACAATGAGTCAGTCGAGGTGACTGGGGCCCGTGCTTGTCCATCTGTCTGGGATGAGTTTGATCTGGTGACACCTGATGAAGTAGACAAGGCCATTGGAGCTGTGAGCTCTGCCACCTGTCTGCTGGATCCATGTCCCTCCTGGCTGGTCTCGGCCAGCAGGGAGGTGACACAGAGCTGGGTCCAGGAGATTGTCAATGCTTCTTTGGGGAGGGGGTCCTTCCCGGCTCCTTATAAGGAGGCACTTTTGCGCCCCCTCCTCAAGAAGTCTTCCCTGGACCTAGCCGTGCTTAATAACTACCGTCCAGTCTCCAACTTGCCTCCCTGGATGAACCTCACAATAGTCCAGGATGTCTAGGACTGTTTTAGTGCATTGTTTTATTTGTCTTTGTGGTAAGAAACCGTTTTGGTCTAGATTTATTATTTTGTTAAAAACGTTTTTGTTCTTTCTGCCAGTATTGACATAAAGATCTTGTAGTCTGCGTTTCACAACGATATGGGTCTATAGTTCTGTATTTAATATTTCCCCTCCATGTGTCAGGTATTTTAGCTGGCTCTAGAATTTTATTATATACTTCTATAAGGATGGGTTCAAAAGTTTCGTTAATCTTTTTATAAAATTCACCTGGGAAGACATCCAGACCTGGTGATTTGTTGTTCTTTTGTCTTGTTAAGGCCTGTTGGACTTTCTGGATGCTGATCTTATCATTTAACATTCATCTGTCTGAATCCTCAGTCTGCATAGTATTATTTTCAGTTAGATATTTTGTTGTTTTTGAGGTTTGTAATGAGTCTTGTTTGTATAGTAATCAAATGTAATTACTTTTTTCTGTTGTTCCGTGTGTTGGAGAAATATGGGCATCCCTGTGGAGGTAAAACGGTGCCTCCCACTCCCAGCCCCTCCAATCGGTTCAGGATACCATGGTCGATGATATCGAAAGCCGCTGAGAAGTCAAGGAGCATTATAAAGGATAAACTCCTATCCTGGGCCCACCAGAGATCATACATCAGTGCAACCAAAGCAGTTTTCGTGCTGTAGCTGGGCCTGAATCCTGACTCTTGAGAGCCCAGATAATTGGCTTCATCCAAGGACCATTGTAGCTGGAACACCACCACCTTCTCAACAATGTTTTCCATAAAAGGAAGGTTGGAGATGGGATGAAAGTGGTTAAATACAGCTGGGTCCAGAGAAGTCTTCTTGAGAAGGGGGCACACTTAAAATCCCAATAATTACTAAATTAATTAAAGATTGAGAATTAAAAACAAGGTTTACAGATGTTAATATAGTATTAAAACAGTACTTAAGATGTTAAAATATTGCAGTGTCCATAAAACTATTACTATAGGGGGAGAGGCATGGTCAGCCCCATGGCAAGACAGCTTCTCCTTTGTGCTCGCGAGGGGATGCCGAATCCCTGCTGTTTGGAGGTGCCAATTCTGGATGGATCAGCCCGGAACCTCCCTGGAGAGGAGAGTGAAAAAGGGGTCTTGGTCCTCTGTCATTTCTAGGGCTTGTACGCCTCGTGACAGGTAGATTTGTGACCTCAACCAGCAGTGGGTGAAATGACCTCAGTTTTCCATAGCCACGGTGACTATGTGCTGGAAAGATAGGTTTTGAAGTGTCGGGAGTCATTTGGAAGGAGAAGAAACATAAGTTCTTGTGCTGGAAGTTGAGAAGAATAAAAGTTTGCTGGAAAGGGTGAGCGAATTTGCCAGAGGGGACCTTGATATCTTTGTTTCGGAAGTTGGGCGGAAGCGGAAATGGCTGTGGCTGTATTATTTTTGGATATATTACCTGGCATTGAAATGAACTTTAAAATTTTCTTTAAAAACCCAATAATTTTATAAACTACTTTTACTTATGGAAGTTGGGAACATAAGATTGGATTTTTGGAATTAGCATAATTCAAACTTTAAAGTTGCTGTAGAAGCCAGAATGGAAGAATTGGGAACAATTGTGATTGCTTACTGAAGACATCTGGTGGTGGAGTTGAGGCAATATTTGGTTGGAGTTGTTTTTTCAATGAATTTGTTCTTGACGTAATGGAATGTGGCAATTGTTTTTTTTAACAAGTGATAAAGAGGAACTGAAAATAAATAGAAAGAGAGCATCTTGGACTTGAACTTTATTTGAACTTGGGAAGGGTGAGAATGAAAGGATACAATTTGTTTTGGAAAATCTTGGCTTCTTGATGATATAAAGGTTAACTGGATATTTGGACAAAGCTTTTTGATATATTAATTTTGTAAAAGATGGAAGACATAAGAGATCTATTGAAAGACATTCTTAAAGATATCAAAGAATGGAAAGAAGAAATTAGAAATGACAACACCGTTTTGTATATTGAAAGTTTTCATTAAGATTGTAGTGAAATTAAAGAAAAGGTCTTCAACAGCTGGAATTGAATGAACAACTGAGAAGAACCGTTGTACCTACCTGAACGGTCTTCTCAGTGCACTGGAAGGAGAGTCCAACATGGGTAATACTCCAATTCTATTGGTAGAGACTGAGTTAAAAATTTACATATTATTTGAGCACCGCCCCCTCTGCTCTTCCCATGAGCCAGTTTTAAAAACGAAAGAACTATAGTAAGAGGATAACCAATTTTTATTGATAACACTAATAACTGATTAACTGCATACTCCGGCGTCCCTGCACCCCAACTAAACCGGGTGGGTTTGGACTCTCCTTCCAGTGCACTGAGAAGACCGTTCAGGTAGGTACAACGGTTCTTCTCCATTGCATCTGGAAGGAGAGTCCAACATGGGATATACCAGAGATTTACTGCCCATGGGAGGGAGAAGGTCTTGTCAGGGACGTTGGAGATAAACAAACTCGTTGTAACATACGTCTCCCAAATGCCGCCTCTGCAGAGGCGAAGGAGTCCAACTTATAATGTCGTATGAAAGTCGACGGAGCTGACCACGTTGCAGCCCTACAGATGTCGTCTATGGACGCCTGGGTGGCACAGGCTGCTGAGGTCGCTGCACTCCTCGTCGAATGAGCAGTCACTCCCGCTGGAACCGGTTGCTCACGAGCTCTGTATGCCTCCGCAATACAGTCCCTGATCCAACGACTAATGGAAACAGACGAAAGTCCAAATCCCTTTTTATCTGGCGAAAACGACACAAACAGTCTTTCCGTCTTCCGAAATGTCTCTGTGCGTCTAATGTAAATCTTGACCGCCCGGCGTACATCGATCTTATGCCATCGCAATTCCGATGGGTGATGGCCATGGGTACAAAAGTCAGGCAGGATGAGCTCCTGCTTCCTGTGAAACTCAGAATTTACTTTTGGTATAAAGGAAGGGTCCAACCTCAGCACCACTCGGTCTGGGTAAAAGATACAAAGGTCAGGGCGTACTGATAACGCAGCCAACTCTGACACTCTCCGTGCCGACGTAATAGCCACTAAGAAGGCTGTTTTGATTGACAGCAGTCGTAACGATACTGATCTCAAAGGCTCAAACGGTGGTTTTGTCAAGGCCTTGAGGACCAATTGAAGGTCCCATGAGGGAAACCTCCGGATCGGTGGTGAATGTTGGTTTGTAGCACCCCGTAAAAAATCCTTAACCCAAGGATGGTAAGCCAAGGAACGGACTCCCTCGACTTGTATCATAGTTGCGAGGGCTGCCACATGGCGTTTTAGTGTATTCGGGGCTAGGCCACGATCGAGACCCGCCTGCAGGAACTCCAGAACCGTAATCACTGAGGCCTGTCCCGTGTCAATTTGCTGTTTTTCGCAGAAACCGCAAAAGGCCGCCCACGTCGTCTGATAAATTCGGGATGTAGATGGACGCCTTGCAGCCTGCATGGTGTCAATGACCTTCTCCGGTAGCTTCAATCCTCGTAGCCTGACCCGTTCAAGTGCCAAACGGTCAGTTGAAGCCACTGTGGATCTGGATGTTGTAGGTTCCCCTGGCTGAGGGAGACCATCTGGTCCGGAATCCTCCAAGGGGTTGACACCGACAATGCCACTAGGTCGGAGAACCACGGACGGCGAGGCCAGTGTGGGGCCACCAGCAATACCTCCGCTCCTTCCCTCAGGATCTTCTCCACCACTCTTGGGAGAAGAGGCGTTGGTGGGAACGCATAGAGCAGTCCTGGCGGCCAGGGTGTTAGGAGAGCGTTGACCTCCTCTGCGCCCGGTGCCGGAAATCTTGTGTAGAATCTTGGAAGTTGAGCATTCAGGGGACTGGCGAATAGGTCCACTAATGGAAGTCCAAACCGCCTCACCACCTGTTGAAACAGGGCCGGATCCAGCCTCCACTCAGATGGATCCAAGGTGGAGCGGCTCAGCCAATCCGCCTGCGTATTGGATACTCCCGCAATGTGCTCCGCTGCCAGGGACCGCAGATGTTGTTCGGCCCAGCGGAATAGTGCCTCCGTCTCCTCCATGAGACGCTGCGACCGTGTGCCCCCTTGGTGGTTTAAGTGAGCTCTGGTCGCCACATTGTCCGTGAGCACTAACACGTGCTGTTGTTGGACCAGGGGAGCAAATGTCTTTAGTGCCAGAAACACAGCTTTTAATTCCAGAAAGTTGATGTTGACCGATGAAAGATCCTCCGCTGTCCACAGACCTTGAGCCATGTGGACCCCAATGTGAGCTCCCCATCCGGTAAGGCTGGCGTCGGTGGTCAAAATGACCTGATCCGTTACCCAGAAGGGAGATCCCCTGCTTATGGCTGCCAAAGTCCACCATCTTAGGGACTCCCGGACCTTTCGTGACAAGCAGACTCGCCTGTGGGAATGGCTCACCTTGATCCTCTGAGCAGGAAGTAGGAACCACTGCAGTTGCCTGATATGAAACCTGGCCCAGGGAACTATGCCAATGGCGGACACCAGAGTTCCCAATATCTTTGACAGCAGCGACAATGGTATTGGCCCCGCATGGAGGCCTGAAATCAACCGTCGGATGTTGTCCTGTCTTTCTGGAGACAACGACACTGTGCCCTCCAGCGTGTCTATAATGGCTCCTAAGTGTAAAAGCTTGGTGGTAGGTACTAACTGGCTTTTCGCCATGTTGATCGTGAAACCGTGAAGTTCTAACGTGCGAACTGTCTCGCTGAGATCTTTCTGCGCCACTACCTGGGACCTGGACAATATGACTATGTCGTCCAGGTACGCCATCAGTCTGATGGATCTTGCTCTTAAGCTGGCGGTCAGTACGTCCAAGAGCTTGGTAAATGTCCTTGGGGCCGATGATAGGCCGAATGGCATGGCCCTGTATTGGTAGTGTCTGCCTTCGGTGAAGAATCTGAGAAATCTGCGATGGTCCGGATGGATAGGGACATGCAGATATGCCTCCTTGAGGTCGATGGATGTTAAAATGTCTCGGTGTCGTATGGAAGCCAGAATGGTCTGCAAGGAGTGCATCCTGAACCTTCGGTATTTTATGAATAGGTTCAGTTGCTTCAGGTTGAGGATCAACCTGCAGCCTCCTGAGGGTTTGGGGACGATGAAAATCATGGAATAAAATCCCCTGCCCTCGTCCTGTGGCGGAACCAACTCTATGGCTTGGATTTCCAACAGGTGTGAGATCTCTTGTTGTAATTGTAGTTTCTTTGCCATGTCCTTTAGCATGGGACAGCGCAGAAACCGGCTGGGAGGTGGTTGGATGAATTCTAGTCGAAGTCCATATGTGACTGTTGCTATGGCCCATTTGTCGGAGGATGTTGCCTGCCAAGCCGTGCAGAACTCCTGTAGTTTCCCTCCGATTGGCCGAGGGCCGGTCGCGTCATTTGGTGCGTTTGAACCCTCTTTGGGTGTTTCCTCGAAAGGGTCTCCTAGACTGGTGATAGCTCCTTGTCCTATCCTGGAAGGAGCCGCGGTCACTCCTATAGGACTGCTGGCCATATTGTCCCTGGGAAAAGGACCGTTGGTTTTGAGGAGCCCCGGTGGAGGAATCCCAACGAAAGGACTGACGCCTTGAATAAGGAGTGAACCTCCTGTCCGGCCGCCTGTTAGCCCTAGGCAGTACTTTCCTCTTATCCTTGTCCTCCACTTTCTCCAACAGGTCTCCGAAGAGTGTGGAGCCTTGAAAGGGGCCGGAGGCTAGGCGCCATTTAGACTTAAGATCCGCCTGCCAGTTCCGTAGCCACAGCAGGCGGCGCGATGACAAAGTGGTTGCCATGCTTCTGGCGGAGAACTTGGACGCATGAAGAGCGGCGTCCGCCGAAAATTCCGTCGCCGCCAATAGCTTACTCAAGTCCTGGCGGAGACGCCTGTCCTCGGGCCCCAGGCGGGATTGCATTTCCTTGATCCACATGAGCGATGCACGGTTGATGAACGACGCTGCCGCCGCTGCCCGGAATCCCCAGCCAGACATCTGGTGTGCCTTACGCAGCAGTGTCTCCGCTTTTCTCTCCTCTGGCCGTAAGCATTCTCCGGTCTCCGAGGGGACCAATGCGCTGGAGACAAGCGTGACGACCGGCTGGTCTATAGGGGGGAATTCGAGCAGCTTTTCCACCTCCTCGTCGAAGGTATAAAATTTCCTCTCAAGGTTGGATGGCCCCTGAGCTGCCGCTGGCTGTTGCCAAGGTCGTTTTACCCCTTTTACGAAAATGCCTGATGCAGGAAAATGGTCGGACTCGGGTTGAGGCTCATCTAGGAGAGAGGCCGAAGTCTGACCCGACTCAGCGGTTTCTGTAGCCTTTTCTGAGCCCGGCAGATTCATTACTTGCTTGGCCTTAGACAGTAAGGTTCTGAAGAGCGCCGGTTTGAACAGGCCAACCGAGGGGACTTGTTCAGGAGTAGTCTCATCCTCGGAAAAACCATATTCCGGTTCACTGTCCTCAAATTGTTCCTGCTCTTCCAATAGGGAACCAAAACCTGAGGGGGGCGGTGCCGACCACGAACCTGCCGCTTGTTGAGGAGGCCCACCATACTGTTGCACCCCTGGCGCCATGCTCTGTGAGTATGCATTTGCGATAAGGTCCTGCAGGTCTGGGGGCAAATTCTGCCACGCCCCGGGCTGGGAGCGCAAGCCCGCCGCTGTGGGCATAAAGGTGGCTGTTGGCCCCTGGAGGCCTCTTGTTGTCTGGGCTGCCGAACCTGGCCTGGCCCAAGATGTGCTGGGCGAAGGCATGGCCTGGGGTAGGGGCAGAAACTGCCTATCTGGTGACCAGTCCCCTTCTGGTGTAACCCCTGTAGGCCCAAAGGTAGATGGGGGTGACATAGGGTCTGAAGGTTGCCTCTGAGTTAGAGGGAGACCCACTGGGGATGCCTGTAATGCTGCTTCCAGCTTCTTTTCCAATGCTTTAATACGTTTTTCAGCCTCTTTAATGGAGGAGGAGGAGGCAGAAGAGTGTGACTTTGCTTTCTCTTTGGCCTTCCCCTTTGCCTTGTCCTTAGATGAGGCAGGGGAGCTGGGGGCCTCCTTCCCTTGATGTTCCTCCATAGTACTCACGGCTGCTGTGTAATATGGAAACTTTCCTTCCACTAATAGCCCAGGATTATGGCTTTCTGACCACCGGTAGCTTGGCTCTCGCTATCCTCGTCAGAAGTGCTCCAAAAATGGCGTCTTTAGCCTCCTTGGGCCCGCGCCTGCGCACTAGGGCCGATTCGCCCGTTCGCGCTTGTTTGCCGCCCGAAAAAAGCTTTTGCGCGCCAAAACGCGTCTTGCTGCTCCAGCCGCCTTCAAGATGGCGGCGCCCAGTTCGCGCGGCTTCTCCGGCCGCTCTCGGGCCCCTCCGCTGACCGGGGGTGTCTTCCTGCCCCGTCCCGTCCTCCGGAGGGTGCCCGCACCCGTTATGGGTCCTTTCGGGGCGCTTGGCGGTCTCGGCTTCTGCAGCCACCGCGGCGGCTCTAACGGCCGCTCCGCTGACTTCCCAGTCAGCTGTGAGGCGCTCGGCTCCGTCCTCTTCGTGCGCTCGGCTTTCAAGCCTCCCAGTGGGGGAGGGCGGACCCCCCCACCTTCGGCTGACAGCCCCGGTATGGTCTCGGAGACCAGGGACCCCCAGGCTGGGTGCTTCTCTACGGGGTGCTCCCACTGGGGGAAGGCAAACAACCCCTGAGAAGGTTCGTTGGCGGTGTTTGTCCGCTGAGGACAGAGACCCCTGACCGTCTGATCCTCTTCAGTCTTCTGCATCTGAAACACAAAGAAGAGGATTAAAATGGTAACAACATGCTAAAACATTTTATTCACTATTTTCCTTATTTTAAATACTTAAACTCTCTAAGCTACAACTCAGTATGTCTCTACACTTAGACTGAGTTTTTAAAACTGGCTCATGGGAAGAGCAGAGGGGGCGGTGCTCAAATAATATGTAAATTTTTAACTCAGTCTCTACCAATAGAATTGGAGTATTACCCATGTTGGACTCTCCTTCCAGATGCAATGGAGAAATGGAAATAGAAAGGAGTCATCAGAGGGGCATTCTCAAAAGGAACTGATTGAAGTATACAACACCAATGAAATAGTGGTTTTTATAAATGATTTAGAAAATGTTTTGGTTAAAAAGGGGGTTGATGGTCATATTCCTCATGATTTAAGCACTATTTTAAGCACTAAGAAAATGAAGAATAAATATGACCTGATACCCCAAAAATGGCAGAGCAAAAAATAAGTTAGAATGGTAATGAAAAAGATCTTATATTTTGGTAAAAAAGAGAGGCAAGGAGAAAATATATGGGTTTAAAATGATAAAAAATGAAAGCCCTTAGGATTGGCAAAGAGGCTGTTTTAAGGAGGGATGATAGATTATTGAGTATGCATTAACTATGAAATGATGTAGTTAGATTAGGTGTTGTTCTTAAGATATATTTCAAGTCATTAAATTTAATTGAGATAATGACAATTAAGTGATAAACATTTGAATATTAATTATGATTTGGAGTGAAATATGATTATAATATTAAGATGATTATTCATTGAAGATTTAAAATAATGGTTTGGTTAATTTTTATATTGTTTTCACATTCCTATAATAATAGAGTTTGGTTTTTCTTTTTGTTTGTTTTGTTCTTTCTTTTTTCTCCTTTTCTTTTTTCTTCTGCTTTCTTTCTTGAATTATAATTTTCTTTCTTTGTTACTGTTTGTAGTGGATAAAGTTTTCTTTCTTGTAAGGGTTTTGAGAGAATACATAAGAAGTAGGAGTAGGCACTATGGGGTATTTGAAGTATTAAAGGAAGATATTAATTTAATAAGGTTTTAAAGGAAATTAAGCTTGAATTCAATTAGAAGACAATTAGATACCAAGATGACAAAATTAGAGGTCAAGGTTGGGGGGGGGGGTTGGATTGATATCGGAAGCAATTAATTTGGAATTAATAATTTTTGGCGGATGTTCTGGTTCCCGGCTAGAACCTTGATTAATTGGAAAAATGCAGAGATTTATAAAGCAAAACACATCATCTTTATTCCTTCTCCCTTCTGTTACAAAACTACGTCATTTTCAGGCAAATACTTTTATCTCATTCTTTAGTGGAAAAAAAACATAAAAAACATTATCCGAGCTCTCCTCCCTTATCTTAAGATTTATGGCTAGGCAGCATTAGCCCAGAGTAATAAAAGCAACAGTTAAAAGGCAGAATAGCTTATTTCTTGCCTGACACTTTGCCTTTGTAATCATCTGAAATGAGGATTTAACCATCTATTATCTGACTCACCCACACTGGAGTCTGGACTCATACAAATGTCCTGTGGTTGGTCTCCCCCTGGTTCTGCTGCCTATAAATCAGGACCTGTCACTAATTCATAAACACTATCTGAATCAGAATCTTCAAAATCCTCAAAGTGAACAGGAGTATACACAACACCATCCCTCTCCTCAGAGCCCCTCCCCTCCCCCGGGGGATAATTAGGGTTAGGTTTGTTGGGAAAATGAACATGAAAGTCAACAATTAAATCAGGAGCATCAAAGTCGTGAGCATCCATCCAGACAGTGGTATCAGGCCCACCTCCGGACCATCCCATCAGGTACTGGAAATTGCTGTCAAGCCAACGAGACTCTTGGATGCTAGTAATGTCCAGGCGGCATAAGAAAACTCAAAGTTTGGGCACAGGGTGGGGAGGAGGAAAAACAGCAGGAGCAGGAACTGGGGGGCAAAGTGGAGAGCCAGGTGAGACTGGAAGCAATAGTGAGCGATGAAAAATGGGATGCACACGAATGGAAGGAGGTATGTGATGGGATTGATGACCTTTTCAACAGGAAAAGGGCCAATAAAACGTTGATCCAGCTTGCAGTGAGGTTCAGAAGAAAGGTATTTGGTAGAAAGCCAAACTTAGTCGCCAACAGTCAATGGGAGAGTGTCTTTGCGGGAACTGTCCGCAAAACGTTTGTAGTCTTCTTTGGCTTGAGTTAAGGAACGTTGGACGAGTTGGTGAATGGCATGTAACTCATTGAGAAAATCACCAGCAAGTGGAATTGGAGAATCAGAAGGAGTGAGCAGAAACAATCAGGGATGGAACCCGTAATTCGCGCAGAACGGTGTGGTCTGCATGGAGGTAAGTTCAGAGTTATTAAAGGCAAACTCAGCTACAGAAATATATTTGACCCAATCATTTTGTCTATCGTGAACAAAACAATGGAGGTATTGTTGAAGGATGTCAATAACCTTTTTGGTGCCCCCGTTGGTTTGGGGGTGAGGGGTGGACGCCAAGGAAATCTTGACTTGGAGAGCAGTCATGAGTTCTTTCCAAAACTGGGCGGTGAATTGGGGACCGCGATTGGAAACAATGGCGTCGGGTATGCTATGAAGGCGGAAGATGTGCTGGATAAATAGTTGAGCTGTGATCTTGGCTGTAGGGATTCGACGACAAGGGATGAAATGAGCTATCTTGGTTAACATGTCCAACTACTACAAATATAGCAGTGAATCCTTGAGAGACAGATAAACAGGTGAGGAAGTCCATGGAAATGGTACCTCAGGGTCTTTCAGGTGTAGGCAAAGGTTGTAATAATCCCAGAGGGTGTCTGGTGGCGGCTATGGCTTGGTGACAACGGATGCAGGAGTTAACATAGGCACTGACATCATGGCGCAGTCTGGGCCACCAAAAGGTACAAGAGACAATCCGGCTGCTGGATTATCGTGGCAGTGGTTGAGGATGAGATCTCAGAGTGGACCTGTGGGAACGTAAAGCAGGTCACGGTACCGGAGCAAGTTGTCAGCGATGGTCCATGGAGAATCAGGTTCTAGGTCTTGCTTCCTTTGGTTGACAAACGGGTCCTGGCGTTGCGCTTTCTGAATTTGTTCTCGAAGATATACTGCATCATGGGTGGCTGCGATCAAAACGAGAGGCAGAATGGTATGAAGCGGCACAGGTTCTTGGGTTTGGGTGTATTCAGGTTTGCAACACAATGCATCGGCTTGTTTGTTGTCCCACTTGGAAATGTAGGTAATGCGGAAGTTGAATCTGGCAAAGAAAAAGGACCCTCGGATTTTTTCTCTGGCTCAGCTTCCTGGCAGTTTGGAGAAATTCCAAGTTTTTCTGGTCAGTTCTGACCTGTAATTGGTGACGGGCTCCTTCCAGGTGATGTCGCCAGGTTTCAAAAGCAGTCTTGATGGCTAAAAGTTATTTTTCCCAAATGTTACAGTTATGTTCTGCAGGTTTTAATTTCCTAGAATAATAGACACAGGGAAATAAAGGTCCACCATCTTGGGGTTGTTGGAAAAGTACAGCTCCTACTCCAACATTGGAGGCGTCGGCTTCGATGATACATGGATGGCGGGGATCAGGGTATTGGAGAATAGGTTCTTGCATGAAAGCTTTTTTGAGGTTGAGAAAAGCTTGTTGTTCTTCGATGCCCCATTGAATTGGAACTTCTTTCTGGAGAAGGCGGGTGAGGGGAGCAGGTAAGGTGGCGAAGTTGGGAATAAAGGTTCAGTAGTAGTTGACAAATTCCAAAAATCGTTGGACATCTTTGGCTCAAGCTGGAGGTTGCCAAGTTTGCAAAGCATCGGGTTTTCCAGTGTCCATGGTGATGCCTTAGGAGGAAATGACATGGCCTAAGAAGTTGATGGAAGTTTGAAAAAATTGGCATTTTTCTAACTTGGCGTAAAGGTGATGTTGTCAGAGGCGCTGGAGTACTTGACATAAGTGGTGTAGGTGGGTTTCTTTAGAAGAAGACTATATCAAAATGTCATCAATGTAGACGACCATGAAGTGGTCAATAAAATCTTTAAAAATCTCATTCATAAAATGTTGGAATACTGCTGATTCATTGATCAGTCCAAAAGATATGATGGTGAATTCAAAGTGGTTGTAGCGGTTGCCGAAGGCGGTCTTCCATTCATCGCCTTGACGAATGCAAATGAGGTTGTAGGCGCCTCGTAAGTCGATTTTGGTGAAAATGGTTGCTGTACAGAGGCGGTCCATGTGTTCAGAGATTAAAGGTAGAAGGTAGCAGTTACGAATAGTAATGGAATTGAGTTTACGATAGTCACAGCAGAATCTAAGGTCTCTGGTTTTCTTTTTGACAAAAAGTACTGGGGCGGAGAGTGGTAAAGAGGAGGTTTGGATGAAACCTCTAGCGAGGTTCTTGTCAATAAAGTATTTTAAGGTGGTTGATTCGGATTTAGACATTGAATAGAGGCATCCAGCAGGAAGTTTGGCATTGGGTAAAAGATCAATGGCACAGTCATAAGGTCGGGGGTGGTGGTAACTGGTCTGCTCCCTGCTGATCGAAAACATCGGCGAAGTCAGAAAGATCTGGTGGTAGGGTGCCGGCAAGTTGGGCAGGAAGTCGAGTAGTAAACGGTGGACGGATGTGGTCGACACATTGTGGACTTGGAAAGGAAATACAGTTTTGGGACCACATTATGTGGGGATTGTGAGTTCTGAGCCATGCTAAGCCAAGGACCATAGGAAATTGGAGGCCTTTAGTGACATAAAATTGAATAGGTTCTTCATGGTATTTGATGGTTAAGGTACAGAAAAGTAAAGGGAATATATATAATGTACATTCTAGCAATTATAATTTACTTATATTGTACGCCTAAGTGGGGAAGGAGAAAAGAAGAAGGGGATTGGGGAAGAAGGGGATTGGGGAAGAAGGGGAAGAGATACGAGAGAAGGAAGGATAGAAAATTAGAGCAAAAAAGAGTAGTAAGAAGAGTGTAGAGGGTCAGCGTTAGAGCTGGGGCTTCAATGCTTTGCAGCCTGTGGTTTAAACATATAGGTGGTGTAGATTTCCCTAAAGTTTTATCCATATGTGTTTGACATTGTTGCTAGTGCCAACACGTATCAGTGGTTTAAGGGTTTGTTCATTCAGTTTTTTGGTAGTTCAAAATTTGTGTCGATCGATGTTTACAGTTTGTCGTTTCAATTTGATATTATGATTCGTGCCATAGATTGCTGTTTTTACACATTGCTTTTGTTGGATATTTTTCTTAGTGAATAATTTTTAAGTAATTTCTTTTTTTTAACCAATGGTACCATTTGTCCCAGGCCTTGTAGAAATCTGTCTCATCCCTATTTTGCAGTTCCATTGTTAACTTGGACATTTCTGCACATTCCATTATTTTAATCAAGAGATAAAACGGTTCGGTTTTTTTCCTGTTTCCAGTATTGTGCATATAGAATCCTCGCAGCTGTAATAATGTGAATTTTAATATATCTGTTTTTTTTACCACCGACCTGGCATTGAGCAGCAGCAACCTGTTTGATATTTGGTTTTTTTGTGGGCCAAAAATGATCTTATCAAAGAGATTGTATTTTTGAAAGCCGAATTTGTTCTTATCTTCATTATATTTTGATTTAATTTGTAGGTAGTGTAGCCAATCCACTTTAATACCTTTTTCCACAAGTTTTTGTTTAGAGATTAGATCATTATTTTCATTTAACAGTTGATCATATGTTATGATTTTGTCAAGGGTTAATGCCTTTGGGTATATAATTGCTTCTGTTGGGGATATCCATTTTGGGATACAGAGATAATGGTTTTTTTTAATGAAGTGCCAGGTGTTTAAGTTTTTCGTATGTAATGTGACCTAAAATATGTTGGCATTTTACTTATGTCTGCCATCAAAAAGGCATGCCACCCGAATTGAAGGTTGTAGCCTTCAATTGTTAATATTCTAGAATTTTTAAATGTTATCCATTCTTTGAGGCATGGTAAAATAATTCCATGTTTGGTAACCCAAATCCACCTCTTGATCTATGGTTTTTGAGTTTTATTCTGGCCTGTCTTTTTTGGTTCATATAAATTTGCGATTTTTTTGGTGAAGGTTATTGAAAAAGGTTCTGTTTAATTTAATGGGTGCCATTTGAAAAAGGTATAGAAATCTGGGAAGTATGTTACTTTTAATTACGGCAATTTTCCCCATTATAGAAAGTGGGAACTTTGACTATCTGGAGAAATCTTTGTCCATTTCGTTAATTAATTTGTCATAGTTGTCTTTCTTAATAGTGCTGCAGTTAGCGGTAATCCATAGTCCTAGGTATTTAACTTTTTTGGCGGTTTTTATTTTAATAGATTCCTCTAGTTTCGATATCTGCTGTTGTGTCATATTTTTTGTTATCATCTTAGTTTTTTCCCTGTTGATTTTTAGTCCAGCAATCTCTCCAAATTTATTTATTTCATTAATCAGAATAGGTGCAGATTCTAAGGGGTCTTGTACAATGAACCATGTCATCAGCAAATGCTTGAAGTTTATAGTGTTCACTTTTAATTTTTACTCCTTGGATTTCCAGTACAAACTATCAAATGCTTTCTGTAAGTCTACGAATAGGAATGCTGTTGGTTTGTCTATGTTTTTATTATAATATTTTAGAGAGTCCAAAATAATCCTTGTATTTGTTGCTATATTTCTTGCTGGAAGGAAACCATTTTGGTCTGTATGTATTCTAACAGTAAGTATTTTTTAAAATCTTTCAGCTATGATTGATGCAAAGATTTTGTAATCTGAATTAAGAAGGGATATTGGGCGATAATTTTGGATGTAGGCTCTATTTTGAGGTCTTTAGGTATTAATGTTATATAGGCCTCATTCCAAGAGGAAGGAAGTTTTGAACCTTCAAAAATTTCATTAAAGAGAGGTAACATTATAGGCTCCAATATTTCTTGAAATTGTAGAATTCAGCGGGTATATCATCTGTGCCCGGGGTTTTATTGTTTTTTTTTTGTTTCATAATTGCATTAATTAATTCTATTGAGGTTATTTTGTCATTTAGCATATCCTGATCTTCCTTTATTTTTTTTGTATTTTCTAAACTCTCGAATAGTTTCTTTATTAATTGTTCATTTACGTCATCTTTTTAATACAATTCCTCAAAGAAGGATTTAATTTTTTTTTATCACTAATTGTTGTTTTTAAGACACCTGTGTGATTATATATTGCCTCTATGGTTTTGTCTGCTTTTTGATGAGCAAGTTTTGAGGCTAACCATCGCCCAGGGTTTGTTTGCAAATTCGAAATGCTTTTGTTTGGCAATCCTTAGTTTGTGTGACAGTTCTTCTTGGGTTTGTAAGTTTATGTAATATTCAGTTCTCCTAAAATTTCAGTGTTGTTTGGTTTGGTTTGTAAGGTTTTTTCAAGGTTCTGAAGTTTTATTTTTACTGTACATAGGCTGTTTTGTTTCTGTTTTTTCTTTTTACTTTGGTATGCAATATAAATTCCTCGCACATATGCTTTCATTGTGTCCCATAAGTTTTGTATAGAAGTATTACCATCATTGTTAATTTGGAGAAATTCACACATCTCTTGTTTTAAAGTTTTTTTGAAAAATTTCTTCTTTAATTTGGTTCATAGTCCATCGCCTTGCATAATTATTGGTTGAATCTCTCCATTTCAACAATATGGGGTTATGGTCTGCCCAGGAATTCAGAAGTATTTGTATGTCTGTTACTTCATTGATAAATTCTAAGTCAGCCCAGGCCATATCAATGCGGGACCATGACTTATGGGAAAAGGAGAAGAAAGTATATTGTCTATTGTTTGGATTGAAGTAACGCCATGTCTTTTAGAGCTAATTCAGTTGCGAGTTGTTCAAAGGTTGTCGGTAGTTGTTTTCTATTTTTCATTTGTTTAGTGCTTTTATGATCCTGGTTGGTTTCTCATGTCTGTTGGCATCTGGAAGGGACGTCTTGGCACAGAGTTCAAACCATTGTTTTGAAATCTTTGGCGTGGAGCTGGCACTGGTCTGGTTCTCTCCCCAAACTGGTTTTTGTATCTGGAGACACGGTTCTGGGCAGATGACAAATTAGTTTCGATGGTCAAACAGGTCTGGTAGAGTTCATTTAACGTGTTGGGGGTTGGATGGCGTGTCATCTCATTCACAATTTTAAGTTTTCATGCCATCGTGGAACAGTTCCATAAGGGCTTACTCATTCCAATTCAGGGGTGTGACTATTTTCCGGAATAGTCTGCCCCGAGTCTACGGAGAGGGGCGGCATACAAAATAAATAAATAAATAAATAAATAAATAAATAAATACTCAGAGATGGTCTTGTTGCCCATGTGCAATTGGCGTAACTGAATAGCGTTTTGTGCGCGCATGTGATCTTGAAATTCTTGTTCAAACCTCTGGCGAAAAGCAGCATAATTTTGCAGGATTGGGTCCTGACATGCTAAAAAAGGCATTGCCCACTCAAATGCAGCTCCTTTACACAGGCTTATAATGAGACTTTCATAGCATCTCTAGCAAAATCCCCTGGAGATGAGTTGAAGAAATTCTGAGATTGTTGAATGAATACATCGAGTTGATCTCTTGCCCCTGTAAAAACGAATGGCTTAGCTAAATAAATATTTGGCCTTGGTTGAACGATGACCTGTGGTTAAACGGGGACTGTGGCTTGATTCTGTAAGGCAATGATCTGTGCCTGCAATGCAGCCACTGTTTGTGTTAAGGCATGCACGTCATTTATTAAATGGGCCATCCTGAGCTGGTGGTTGAATTTCTTTTCTAATTCCTGGGGAGTTTTCAACACTGTTCTGGTTCCTGGTTAATTGGATTAATTGGAAATAAGCCTTGATTAATTGGAAATAAGGCTTACTGAATGCAGAGATTTATAAAGCAAAACACATCATATTTATTCCTTCTCCCTCCTGTTACAAAACTACATCATTTGCAGGCAAACACTTTTATCTCATTCTTTAGTGATAAAAAACCCCCATTCCTCACCTTAATATTTCTTCCCTGATACTTTTCTCTTCGCCTTTGTAATTGTCTGAAATGAGGATTTAACCATCTATTATCTGGAGTCTTGACTCATAGAAATGTCCTGCAGTTGGTCTCCCCCTGGTTCTGCTGCCTATAAATCAGGACCTGTCACTAATTCATACACACTATCTGAATCAGAATCTTCAAAATCCTCAAACTGAACAGGAGTATACACAACAGGGGGAGATTAATTATAAAGAATGTACTAACTCGATACTGTTTTTATCATAATATGAAAATGTTTCCAAATGTTTTGAAGGGGTCTGTATGGAGAAATTTGTTTTTTACTGCCCCACCCAAAAAACCCTATTACTATAAAATGATAAAGTCCATAAAGTCTATTGCTCCCTTTCCTATTCCAATTCCCTATTCCCTATTCCATTCCATTCTTCTAATTATTCTTAATAATTCTCTCCAGCACAGCTAGGAATATTAATAACAGGCCAGCTCCAACCTTCAGAATTAGTCAACCTAGTTTTCGTTATGTAAACATTCCTCCCAAGCCCAACAATTTTTACTTATGACTTGTTTCATTAACTACAGCAGAGTTTGTGGGGGTGGTGGTGGTGGTAGGTACAGCTACTAGAGAACCACTGTGGATTCTCTTGTGCATGTCTTTTAAACTTACAGGAAAGGCCTTCCAGAGAGACTTTTTGTCAACCCTTGCATTCCATGTACTGGTAAAAAACAAGAGATCCCAGCAAACTTTTTTTTAAAAAAACTCCATTTCCTGGGATCAGCAAACTAGAAACAAAGTTATTGAAAGAGTTCCTCATCTGCCACTGCTAATGTGTGCATTGGTCTGACAAAGTTTGACTGTTACACAAACCAGATGCAGATTAACACAGTGGACTTTACTAAAAAACAAAAAGCAGACCTAGAATAGAGGGGGATGGGACTTTTTGCCTCTGGCAGTTGGATGAAGCTCTATCCTCCGCAGCAGCTGATCGGCCGCTGCCTTCAATCCCTCGCCCAAAGGCCCCTAGCTCTTCGCCCAGCCCTTTGGTCACAAAAATCCAAATTCAGCCACAGCCTTTTGGCCACATGGGACACTTTGCCACCATCCAATCAGAACAGTTGTTACAAAATGCTACTTTTGGAAGGAAAGAATGGGACAGTTTGCTCTTTCATACACAAACACACACATTGAATGATAGAGAGGGAAGGGACCTCGGTGGCCATCTAGTCTGACCCCCCTTCTCATCCAGACTTACAGAATGATAGAGGGGGAAAGGAACTTGGTGGCCATCTAGTCTGACCCACCTTCTCATTCAGGAGACTTACAGAATGATAGAGAGGGAAGGGACCTTGGTGGCCATCTAGTCTAACCCCCCTTCTCATTCAGGAGACTTACAGAATGATAGAGAGGGAAGGGAACTCGGTGGCCATCTAGTCCGACTCACCTTCTCATTCAGGAGACTTACAGAATGATAGAGAGGGAAGGGATCTCGGTGGCCATCTAGTTTGATCCCCAGCTCAAGCAGAATGGAGGGGTCCGCAG
This sequence comes from Erythrolamprus reginae, assembly GCF_031021105.1. Lineage (NCBI taxonomy): Eukaryota > Metazoa > Chordata > Lepidosauria > Squamata > Dipsadidae > Erythrolamprus > Erythrolamprus reginae. The sequence goes on from NC_091960.1 coordinate 20,337,937, forward strand.
AGACCATCTAGTCTGACCCCCAGCTCAAGCAGGAGAATGAAACAGAATGAGAGGGAGGAGACCTCAGAGACCATCTAGTCCAACCCTCTTCGCAAGCAGAATTGGTCTTCCGGTCAAATTCTTGGGCTGCTAAATTGGCTGGTGGAACTCCTTGCCTCACAACAAGCTAATCCTTTAAAAGCTAATTTGGGAACCCAATCAGAGCAATCCTCTCAAAAGAGGGTTGGGAGAGACTGCTAGGTAGCAAAGGACAGAAGTGAAGGCTGGTTGCTGTCTGGGGCCCCTTTATGACCTGCTCCTCCTGGTAATCTTTGGAATTTTTACGATGGGTGGAGCATTTATGACAAGAGTCAAGAGAGGCAAAAATTTGCAGGCTCCAGATATGGGGGTAGGGGGCCACCCCCGCCCTCCACCCATACACATTTAACAAGAGTTGGAAGGGACCTTGGTGGTCATCCAGTCCCACCCTCTCCTTCCACCCAGATTTGACAAGTTCTGACCTGCTAAATTGGCCGGGGAACACACTGCAACATGGTCCTCTCTCAAACTCCCTTTGCATTTCTCTCTCTCTCTCTCTCCCTCTCTCCAGGGTCCCTTCCAACACTTGTTAATTTGTTTGGGAATCTGTATATGTCACTGACTTGAGAAGGGGGTTGGACTAGATGACCTCTGTTGTCCCATCTCTCTGATTCTTTAGAAATCTGCTTGAGAAGGGGGTTGGACTAGATGATCTCTATGATTTTAGATGACCTCCTTAAGGTCCCATCCAATTCTTTAAAGGTCAGCGGCTTGAGAAGGGGGTTGGACTAGATGCACTCTAGTTTGTTTTGTCATAATCGCTTGTTCCCTTTGTATCTGCCTCGAGGCATCGCAAAAATTCCACAGATAATCATGACGAGCAGGTCATAAAAGGTCCCCAGACAGCAACCAGCCTTCACTTCTGTCCATTGCTGCTGATAATATGTGTTTGTGTGTGTGTGTGTCTGTGAAAGAGCTCCCAAAGTCCCCACACACTTTGGGGACTCTCCACATGAACGCAGAAGAAGACATGGGATCATCTAGATGCATCCCTGGGTTCATAACATCCTCTGAAAATACCACCACCACCACCACCCCAAAAAAATTTTTAACTTATTTTTAAAGTAACTATAATGGCTGGAGATGAAGTGAAAAACCAGACAGTTGCCATCATTATTCCCTAAAGGCATTGAGAGTTATTCTGAAGGATTCCCCCTTTTTATGCACCCCCAAAAAAGTATTTCTATTGTTCTATCCTAATAAGGAAGTTGCAAGGCAGCAAAGTATGAGCCGGTAGTGCTGCAAAGTTAGGTAACAAGGAAATGAGGTATAAAAATGAGATTGGGTTTACCCATTAGCCAATGGATTGACCTACGTTTCTTTAGCACCAACCTCAAAAATATAATTCCATAGGATTTGGGCAGATTCTGAAGCATTTTGGCAAGTCTAAACCTGGCAAAGCAGAACCTGCTCTGGATTAGGATCAGCTGATGAGCTGAGTTGAGAAAGACACAGAATATAGAATATTATAGAAAAAAAAGTTTATTGCATTTCATGCATTTAAAAAAAAAAACATGCATTGGCTGAATTTTATACCATTACCCAATAAATTGCATTTGCATGTCCAAACCCCCTTAAGTCATTCCAAAATGGTTTGAGGTCAAATTTAATGCCTTTAGAAAATAGGTTCATAAGGGAAAAGCTGTGTTTTTCTTGTTTATTTTCATACTTGCGAGTTGCAGATAGCAGCACCTGGATTTGGGACATTTAAAAAAAGATATTCCTCTGCCCATTCTCTCTTACACACACACATACAGAAAGAGAGAGAGAGAGTGTGTGTGTGTGTATATACACATTAACACATTAACATACTTTCAGATTTAATGATAATGCAATATGCTCAATCAGGGGTGAAACAGAATAAAGATTTTTTGAAATCTTTGAAATTTGAATGTTTGAATTTGTTTGAATGTTTGAATTTTCAAATGTAAAGGACAGGAGAAAAGAAAGGGCAAAGGGCAAAGAAAAGATTACAGACAACGGAGAAATGAGAAAGCCTTGCATTGCCTGCAGAGCCTTCTATAAAATGGTCAAAGTGGAACTACTGAAGAACACAAATTTTGTGTGTGTGTGTGTGTGTATGAAATACATATATTGCATTGTAGTCAGTTCTCATGGCATCCTCTCCTCCCAGTCAACCTAAGCAGTTGATGTAACGCTTGGCATCTTTCTATCAATGAAGACATATGGTGGGGAGGGAATGGACTAGTTAAAGGCTGCTTCTGGACTTGATCAGTGGAAACATCAATCAAGTTGCTATGAATTCTGCCACATCAGGAAAGCTTCTGCCTGGAGCTGATCAGTCTCCTGTGACCTGTGGCGCCTGTCCATCTGTCGTCTGATTAGTGGACTGGATAAACATGGGTTGGGTGATATCTTGACCAGCTGGCATAGTCACTTGTTGGATCTGGTAGAGTTGCTGGGAAGGAAGAAGCAAAGCAAAGCTTATGAAACTGTTTCTGGTGGATTCTTTCAAGGCATGACATGCACTCTACCCTCTTAGAGAGACAGCAGTTCAATTGATTTACACACTGCTAATGATACCTACGAACACCTTCCTTGACTGGGGAAAACTCACAGATCTAATCGGAGTCTCCTGAACAGCGGGGAGCATCTGAAGCATGAAACTCCTAGCTATTTCTCTCTTAAAATAATAATAATTTAAAATATAAAATGCAAAAGAAAACAGGAGATAGGGCAGAAAGGGGAAGAAAAAATTGTAGGAAAAAGGGGAAAAGAAAGAAAAGGCGTTGACTTCCAACTCCCTTCGGTGCATCAAACCTCAAATTGTTATTTTTACATAAACCAGCCATTTGTAAAACAACAAACCTATCTAATCAATAAAACCCCCAATCGAGGTTTCATTTTCCCCCCTCCTCAAGCACAAAGTCCAAAAGCCTTTTCCAAGTAGAAACAAAAGTAATTGTGTTTTTTCTTTAATCAAAGCAATCAGTTTAGCTATCTCTATTCCAAGATAGTTCTCAATTAGCAGAAATAATTAATAGGGTAAATATCATATAATCCGCAGAACAATGTGTCTGGTAGGATCAACAACCCTCCTAAGAAACTGGCTTCCTTCAGGAAAAATTTACCATGCCAAGGTGCTCCGGAAACCACCCCTTTACCCAGCCCCAAATGTGATATACCTGTCCATCGGTAAACTGGCTGAACTGTTGCTGCCCCTGTTGAACGTCTGTCTGCGCAATCTGTAAAAGACATGCATGGATGACATTTGCAATTCTCTGATCAAGAGGGAATTAGTGTTTGAAATAAATGCAAAAGAGGAACTGCAAAACATAAGGAACCCCTTGAACCTCTGGCCTGCTCAAGACCCTGTCAAAAGAAATATTCTCCACATAATTGAAGACAAAAGGATACAAAGTGTGTGTGTGTGTGTGTACCACTAGTGTTCTTTTTCCTGGTGCAATTGGACACAATACACAAGCCATTTGGACAGTCTGTTGAGCAACAAGCCTATTTGCAGATATAGCTGTGACCTTATCCTAATAAATGGTGTTCAATAAATCTAAAATTCCATGACTGTAGAAACTAGGTATCCGGGACAGAGAGATAATTGAAAGCACACGCTTTTTGAGAAAAGAGATTGTAAGTACAGGGGGGGGGGAGAGTATTTAGTCAGCCACCAATTGTGCAAGTTCTCTCATTTAAAAAGATGAGAGGCCTGTAATTGACATCATAGGTAGACCCCAACTATGAGAGTCAAAATGAGAAAACAAATCCAGAAAATCACATTGTCTGATTTGGAAAGAATTTATTTGCAAATTATGGCGGAATTTGGTCACCTACAAACAAGCAAGATTTCTGACTCTCAAAAACCTGTAACTTCTTCTTTAAGGGGCTCGTTTGTAGACCACTCATTACCTGTAGTAATGGCGCCTGTTTGAACTTGTTATCAGTATAAAAGACACCTGTCCACAACCTCAAACAGTCATACTCTAAACTCCACTATGGTGAAGACCAAAGAGCTGTTGAAGGACACCAGAAACAGAATTGTAGCCCTACACCAGGCTGGGAAGACTGAATCTGCAATAGACAAGCAGCTTGATGTGAAGAAATCAACTCTGGGAGCAATAATTAGAAAATAAAAGACATACAAAACCTCTGATAATCTCCCTCAATCTGGTGCTCCATGCAAAATCTCATCCCGTGGGGTCAAAATGATCACAAGAACGGTGAGGAAAAATCTCAGAACCATACTGGGGAACCTAGTGAATGACCTGCAGAGAGCTGGGACCAACATAACAAAGGCTACCATCAGTAACACACTCCGCTGCCAGGGACTCAGATCCTGCAGTGCCAGATGTGTCCCCCTGCTTAAGCCAGTATATGTCTGGACCTGTCTGAAGTTTGCTAGAGAGCATTTGGATGATCCAGAAGAGTACTGGGAGAATGTCATATGGTCAGATGAAACCAAAGTAGAACTGTTTGGTAGAAACACAACTCGTCATATTTGGAGGAGAAAGAATGCTGAGTTACATCCACAAATCATACCTACTGTGAAGCATGGGGGGTGGTGACATCATGCTTTGGGGCTGTTTCTCTGCAAAGGGACCAGGACGACTGATCCATGTACATGAAAGAATGAATGGGGCCATATATCGTGAGATTTTGAGTGCAAACCTCCTTCCATCAGCAAGGGCACTGAAGATGAAACGTGGCTCGGTCTTTCAGCATGATGATCCCAAGCACACTGCCAGGGCAATGAAGGAATGGCTTTGTAAGAAGCATGTCAAGGTCCTGGAGTGGCCTAGCCAGTCTCCAGATCTCCACCCTATAGAAAAGCTTTGGTGGGAATTGAAAGTCCATGTTGCCCAGTGACAGCCCGAAAACAACACTGCTCGAGAGGAGATATGCATGGAGGAATGGGCCAACATACCAGCAACAGTGTGGGCCAACCTTGTGAAGACTTAATAGAAAACGTTTTTACCTCTATCATTGCCAACAAAGGATATATAACAAAGTATTGAGATGAACTTTTGTTATTGACCAAATACTTATTTTCCACCATAATTTGCAAATAAATTCTTTTCAAATCAGACAATATGATTGTCTGGATTTGTTTTCTCATTTTGTCTCTCATGGTTGAGGTCTACCTATGATATCAATTACAGGCCTCTCTCATCTTTTTAAGAGGGAGAATAGAAAGAAAGACAGCAGACATCTTTACGGGAGAATAAATGCTGAATAATTCGTGAGACGTGAGGAAACTCGACCCTTTTATTTCTTCTTTTTATTTCTATAAAATTATTTATTTATTTATTTATTAGATTTGTATGCCGCCCCTTTCCGTAGACTCGAATCCAAGATACTTTGATATCCATTCAATATCATTGACATTACTGCATATTTAAGACCATTATAAATTGCTATAAAACTTAAGTGACTGTAAAGAGGACATTTGACATATGTTAGATTTAAAAAAAAAAACCCAAATGTAAGGAACTCCAGTCCACCTGCTGATCTAACTGTTACTTTATAACTGATTGCCTATTTACAGATACCTAGATATTTGCTATAGTACATTGTAACCACAATATTATCTTAACTTAATATTGATTTAGCATTGATTTTATATACTCATATATATCTTTTCCTTGAGTTTCTTTCTCTTTGCTTTTTCCTATACACATTCTCTATTTACTCTATAAATTTATCTTATATTCTTCTTTTTCTTCTTTCCTCTCCCCATATCTTCTATTTTAAGCTTAATATTCTGTTATATTATTTACTGAATACTTACTGAATATATTTACTGTGTGTAATTTAAATATATAGTTTATATATATATACTTTATATAGTTCAAGAATATTGTTTATAGTTTATTATTAGATATTTAGATATATTTAACAGATTTAATAGAATAGAGTTGATATATTTATAAAGGTGTTTAACTTTAAGAATTTATAAGAATTTATAACCTACAATCTAAATTCTATTCTCTAAATTTCTAACCTTCCAACTGAGTATATACCTACAGATATAATTATATGCTTATTATACGCTTATTAGTTATTAGATTGAAGCAAGTATTACTGCTTATAGAATATTAATAGAATAAAAATAAGAATAAGTAAGAATCATTATTATAAATTGTTCGGTTAAGTATCGACAGATTTTAGTATATAAAGTTACTGATTGTAATAACCCTAGAAAAATAATAGAATATTGAAATAGAAAGATTACTTTAAAAAAACTGTGAATGGTGATTTGGGACAGAATTTTCGATATATTGGAAAAAAAAGTAAGACATTAAAAGAAATATCGAATACCAGTACAACCACAATGACCATAAAGGGAGGTAAAAAACAACATGTAACGGGGGCAACTGGGGGTGCTTCCCCAGCAAGCCAACGATCTATTGAAGATCTATTTACATTAGAGAAAGCAGGGAAATCAGAGAATACAACATTGTTACAAACTATGAAATTAACATTAAATACGGTTCAAGAAACGATGGTCAAATTACCGGAAATGATGATGCAGAATCATGCTGAGTAAAGTCTAACATTTTAAAATTAAATAATAGTATGGAGTTGATGAGAGGAGATATCAAGAAACATGAAGAACAAATTAAAACAGTAGAATATAAGACAACGCAATGAGAGAAAAATAGAAAAAGTAGAACAAAAGACTGACAAATCCCATAAAGAACTCGAACACCAATTAATAAATTTGGAAATGGACAGGACACCTTATTTCTTAAGGTTTCAAAATATTGTAGAAATGAAAGAGGAAGATATAGAAGATAGAATGGCGGAGCTGATAGGAGAAGTACTCCAAAAAGATAAAAACGAAATTAAAAGTGAAATTGATGAAGCATACCTTTCTCCTTTTCTCCGGGGTATTTAATCCTTTAATATTTATCGAAATTAATTTAATTTCTTTATTCATTCATTTGATTTGTTGTTTCTTTTACTTGTTTCCCTTCTTTGTCTTTTAAAAGATTGATAGATCCTCCCTTCCCCAGAATTTGCGAATCTGGAGACTTAGGCTCGAAAGGTGGTGGCTCCAATGATGCTCTACTTTCTTATTAGTAAAAGACCAGATTAAAAGGTATAACCATAGTTATAAGAAAGTTAGGGAGGGAGGTGACTGCTGTACCTGCTCAGTGTATGAGAAGTGATGTTCAGGTAAGTGATCAATGCCTATTATCCGTACTGAAAGAGTGGGACATACCCAATAGATGTGTCCCTAGGGAGGGATTAGTTTGCTATCATGAGAGATAGCGTATTGGAGGACTCTTCTGCCAAAGGCAGCATCCGCCGAAGCGTAAGAGTCAATTTTGTAGTGCCTTATAAAAAAATTTGGAGAGGCCCAAGTGGCTGCTTTGCAGACTTCTTCCAATGGAGCTTGAGTCGCCCATGCGGCTGATGTGGCTGCGCTTCTTGTGGAATGCACTGTGATACCTCTTGGTATGCTGAGGGAAGCTGACTCGTATGCCTTTGAGGCTTCGGACCTGCGGAAAGGTCTCATTCGTTGGATGTAGATCCACAGGGCTCTGGTGAGATCCAGTGTGTGCCATCTGATGGATAGATGATGGTTCTGATTGGAGCAGAATGAAGGCAGCATAATGTCCTGGGATCTGTGAAACATGGAGCTGACTTTTGGAAGAAAGGTAGGGTCTAGACGGAGGACTACTTTGTCCATATGAAACTGGCACAGGTACTCTGAAATGCATTACGCCGGCGTAATTGCCACCAAGGTTACCTTATAGGATAGGTACCTGAAATATGATGACATTAAAGGTTCGTATGGCACTTGAGTGAGAGAGTGCAGCACTTGAGGTAATGGATATCTCTGAACAGTGTGAGGCCTGATGTTTGAGATGCCTCTTAGTAATTTTTGTATCTCAGGAAAGGACTGCGTGGTCCTGCCAGGACTGAAGATAAAGCCTCTGGATGCCGACAAATGGTGCTGGTTGAAAGCCTTTCATGAGGAAGGAGACGATTCTGTGAATGGGGATACACAGAGGTGAGAGACCTTCCTATGTACACTATTGGTGAAATTTGGACCAGGTATGGTCATAGATCCTGTTGGTAGAGTTCCTTCTGGATTTGAGGATCACTTCCAAGGCGTCCGGGTCGTAACCTTGAAGGTCTAGGTCGCGCCGGATAACAGCCAAGCGGTGAGGTGGAACCACTCGGGGTCTGGATGGTGAGAGACCCCCTGCTGCAACATATCCTCCGAAATGGGGAGTCGCCAGGGTTCCTGGACGGATAGCTGCTGCAGGTCTGCGAACCAGGGACGGCGAGGCCAGTGAGGGGCTATCAGAATTACCTGGGCCCCCTCTAGGATAATCTTGTGGATTACGTCTGGAAGAATTGGTATTGGGGGAAATGCGTAAAGCAGACCCCGAGGCCAAGGAGTTCTGAGTGCATTTGTTGCCTCCACTCCTTGGGATGGGAATCTGGAATAGAATCGAGGGAGCTGAGCATTGGTCGTGGTCGCAAATAGGTCTAGCGATGGGTGACTGAATCCAAGGCAGATCTGATGGAATAGATCCGGATGGAGGCTCCATTCTCCTGGGTCCAGCGTTGACCAGGAGAGCCAGTCTACCTGCACGTTGAGGACCCCCGAAATGTGGTCGGCCAGTAGGGACTGTAGATGTTTCTCTGCCAAGACACCCAGCTTCAGGGCTTCCTGCATCAGAGCCCTGGACCGGGTGTCCCCTTGCCTGCAGATATGGATCTTTGAAGCCATATTGTCCGTGAGAATCAGTACATGTTGATTGATGATTTGTGGTTTGAATTGTTTGAAGGCTAACGACACTGCTCTCAATTCCAGCCAATTGATGGGTCTGGATGACTCCTCCGCTGACCACGTGTCTTGAGCTATCAGACCCAGAACATGGGTCCCCCAGCCCGTCAGACTGGCGTCCGTGGTGATGGTAAACTGGTCTGGAATCCTGAAGGAGGTCCACCAAGAGAGTGATCCCAATATGGTGGCTGGTATGGAGATGAGACGTGCCGAGTTGCTGTTCCCCAATCTCTGGAACGGCAACAGAAGCCATTGGAGATCCCTGGCGTGGAGATGAGCCCATGGGATAATGCCAATGCAGGACACCATCTTTCCCAGTAGGGAGGAAAAGGTGACGATGGTGGTCCTTCTTTGAGATTTAATCTGAGAGATAAGGTCTTTGATACTGATCTTCCTCTCAGTAGAAAGGAAGACGTGGGAGCGGGCAGAATCTATGATTGCTCCCAGATGTTGAATAGTAGTGGAAGGCTGAAGCTGACTTTTGTTAAAGTTGATTGAGAAACCATGATCCTGTAGGATAGACATGGAAATCCGGAGATCTGAATGGGTGCCCTCTTTAGAGGGGCCGTGAATGAATATGTCATCCAAATAGCACAAAAAAGTGGATGGGGGTGGGCCGAATATGGGTGCCCAAGAGCTTAGTAAAGACTTGAGGACAGGCGAAAGGGCATGGCTCTATACTGATAATGCTTGCCCTGGAAGGCGAAGAGAAGAAATTGTCTGTGGCCTTTTACGATAGGAATGTGAAGATTAGCATCTGTAAGATCCAAGGAAGACATGAAGTCTCCAGGATGAATGGAGGCTAGGATGGATGGCAAAGAATGCATCTTAAATTTTCTATATTGATTTAATTTCTTAAGGTCTAAAAAGGCCCAGATGTCTTAGGGACCATGAAGAGGATGGAGTAGAAGCCAACGCCTCTTTGGGAAGAAGGAACAGGTTGAATAGCCCTAATGGCTAACAGGTGCTGAATTGCTTCTTGCATCCTAAGACGAGAAGAAAGAGTTCTAGGGGATGGTTAGGATATGAAGTGTTTAGGAGGCATGGAGATGAACTCTAACTGAAGTCCCTATTCCACTGTGGAGATAACCCAGGGGTCCTTACAGGAACGGCGCCAGCTGGAAGCAAACCAGGCCAGATGCCCCCCAATGGGAATAAGATGGGAATTACCATCTGGACTTTCTAGAGGCTCTGGAAGAGGAGGAGCCTCTCTGAAAGCGAGATTCTCTACCCCTGGTGTTCCTGTCTGCTTGGGAGCGAAAACGGGAGGAATACTGACCTGAATTCCTCTGGAACGCGAACCCTTGATCTTGTTGACGATTGGGACATCGAAAAGGTTGCTGTGTCTTGAGGGCCTTCTTGGTAGTGGGCCCCAGAACCTTCTTTTTATCAGCAGTCTCTGTAAGTAGGGGATCCAAGAGGTCACCGAATAAAAGATCACTCTTCAACAGGCCCATGGCTCACTCCCGCCTGCCAGGGACGAAGCCATGAGTCTTCTGGCAGTTGTTGAGGCAGCCACTGACTTTGCTGCAAAACTTGATGATTGCAAGGTGGCGTCTGCTACATATTGGTCCGCTGCAAATACCTTATTGAAGTCCTGTTGGCCCCATAGGTCGTCAGGAGGTATGTGCTGTTGAAGCTGTTGGAGCCACAAAAGAATGGCTCTGGAAAAGAATGATGCTGCTGCTGCTCTTCTAGTAGCGAAGAAACTTCCCTTGAGCATTTGCTCTAAGCGTTTATCTTCGGGTTTTAACACTTCCTCTGCTTCACCAGGCACAGCCGCAGCACAGTGCAGAATCTTTACTGGTTCATCCGCCTTGGGACAGACAGGAAGGTCCTCATAAGATGGAGAAAGCTTATATAATTTCTTGTCTTTAGAAGAGGGGTTAAATCCGTAAGATGGATGGTCCCACTGTTTGAGCAGAACATCCTTGAACAGTTTAGGCATGGGAATGACCTCAGTATTTTCTTGCTCCTCCATGAAATATGGAAGGTTCTCCTCTGGTTTCAATTTCAACACCAGTAGGCCTACTATCCATGGGACCCTTAGAAGAGGTGCCTCTCTTGGGAAAGGAAGTCATGGCCTGAACAAATTACAGATACAAGACTTGAGCCAAGAAGGTGGGAGAAGCTATAATTAGTCAAAAAAATTCTCAAGAGGAAGAGGGCCCAAGCTCCTAGGCCCAGGAGCGTCTGCAGTTCAAAGGCAATCTGGACGAAACCAGAGTTCGTGCCAATGAGTACAGAAGGGGCCAGGCCTCACTATTTAAAATTTAATAAACCAAGTCACATTGGTTTTGAGGCCTAGCCAGGGAGAAATAGCCTGAGGGTCTCACAGCCTACTCCAGGCCACAAGGTGGACTTAATGGCGTTAAGCGTCTTGAGCGTGGGTGAGCTGCAAGTGCCGAAAGATCCGTTGTACATACCTGAACGGTCTTCTCGATGCACTGGAAGGAGAGTCCAACATGGGTAATTTACCAATCCTATTGGTAGAGACTGAGTTAGAAATTTAAATATTAAATAGGCACCGCCCCCTTGCTGCTCCCATGAGCCCAGTTTTAAAAACGAAGACAATGTAAGAGGATAACCAAATTTTATTGATACAACCTATAACTAAAGAAACTCCCCATCTCCGGCGTCCCTGGACTTCAACATGCCGGGTGGGTTTGGGCTCTCCTTCCAGTGCATCGAGAAGACCGTTCAGGTATGTACAACGGGTCTTCTCCACTGCATCTGGAAGTAGAGTCCAACGTGGGATATACCAAAGATTTAAGGCCCATGGAAGGGAGAAGGTCTTGTTAGGGACGTTGGAGATGAACATACTTTCTGTAGAACACGTCTACCAAATGCAGCCTCCGCTGAAGCGAAGGAATCTAACTTGTAATGCTTAATAAATGTCGAAGGTGCTGCCCAGGTGGCAGCTCTGCAAATATCTTCTATAGATGCTTGTGTTGCCCAAGCAGCTGACGTGGCCGCACTCCTGGTTGAGTGAGCAGTTAAGCCTATCGGTGGGGTATTCCTCCTGCTCTATAGGCTTCAGTAATACAGTCCTTCAGCCAACGACTGATAGACTTAGAAGATAATCCAAGTCCCATTTTGTGTTGTGAAAAAGAAATAAGTTCTCAGACTTCCGGAATGTTTTAGTCCTTCTGATATAAATCTTCAGAGCGCGTCTGACATCGATCTTATGCCATCTTAGCTCCGATGGATGGTTACCATGTGTGCAGAAATCAGGTAGTATTAGTTCCTGTTTCCTATGGAAATGCGTATTCACCTTTGGTGTGAAGGTGGGGTCTAAACGGAGTACCACTCTATCCGGATAGAAGATACAAAGGTCTGGTCTCACGGAGAGGGCTGATAGTTCCGACAATCTGTGGGCAGAAGTGATTGCCACCAAGAAGGCTGTCTTCAGGGAAAGCAGTCTAAGCGAAATCGATCTTAGAGGCTCAAAAGGCGGTTTTGTCAATGCCTTAAGAACTATCATAAGATCCCACGACGGAAACCTTCGGACTGGTGGGGAATGTTTGTTCGAGGCTCCTCATATGAAGTCTCTTACCCAAGGATGTTGGGCTAACGAACGAGTCTCTGATGTCTGTATCATGGTAGAAAGGGCCGCCACCTGTCTTCTTAGGGTATTAGGGGCCAAACCCCGTTCTATCCCTATTTGTAAAAACTCTAACATGGTAATCACCGATGCATCCCTAGGATTTTTGCTATCCTTGTCACAAAATTTACAAAAGGCTGCCCATGTGGCCTGGTATATTCTAGAGGTTGAAGGACATCGTGCGGCCTGCATTGTAACAATGACCTTCTCCGGTAGTTCTAGGTGTCTTAATCTGTGCCTCTCAAGTGCCATACGGTCAGTTGTAGCCATTGGGGATCCAGGTGTTGCGGGTTCCCCTGGCTGAGAGAAATGACTTGGTCTGGAATTCTCCACGGAGGGGATACCGATAGTGCCATCAGATCGGCGAACCACGGACGGCGTGGCCAGTGTGGTGCCACCATCAGTACCTCCGCTTTCTCCCAAAGGATCTTCTCCACAACCCTTGGTATGAGGTTCACTAGAGGGAATGCATACAGTAGTCTGGGGGGCCAAGTTGACAGTAGGGCATTGACCCCCTCTGCTCCTGGTTCTGGGAAGCATGAGTAGAACCTCGGGGTCTGAGCATTCTGATGATTTGCGAATAGATCTACTGAAGGGGTCCTGAATTTGTGGGACATTTGTTGGAACAATGCTGGATCTAGCATCCACTCTGACGGATCTAGTGTCGTCCTGCTGAGCCAATCTGCCTGGGTGTTGTTGGTTCCGGCAATATGCTCCGCAGACAATGATGCTAGATGGAGTTCAGCCCAATCGAATAGACTGGCTGTCTCCTCCATAAGGCGTTGCGACCTTGTACCCCCTTGATGGTTTAAGTGAGCTCTGGTCGCCACATTGTCCATCAACAGCAGGACATGTCTGTTCTGTACAATTGGAAAGAAAATCTGTAGAGCTAGGAAAACCGCTCTGAGTTCGAGGAAATTTATGTTTATTGGTGTTAGGTCTTTTGCAGACCGTATGCCCTGTGCCATGTGGTGGCCAATGTGGGCTCCCCAACCATAGAGACTGGCATCTGTGGTAAGGATGATCCTGTCTTGTATTTGGAAGGGAGAGCCCTTGTGTATTGCCTGAGATGTCCACCACCTCAAGGACTCTCTGACCTTCCTTGGTATCTGGACCCGCCGGTAGGAGTGGCTTACCTTGGATCTTTGCGCTGGGAGCAAGAACCACTGCAGGGTCCGGATGTGGTGTCTGGCCCAGGGTATGATACCTATAGCCGAAACCAGAGTTCCCAGTATCTTTGATAGTAGCGACAGCGGTGTTTGTCTGTGTTGGTTGAGGCTGGCTATTAAACGGTGAATATTTTCTTGTCTCTCTGGGGAGAGTGATACTGTGCTTGACAAAGTGTCTATAATGGCCCCCAGGTGTAGAAGCCTGGTCCTGGGGGACAACTGGTTTTTCTCTACATTGATGGTGAAGCCATGAGCTTCTAATGTTCGTATAGTCTGGTTTAAATTGTGCCTTGCTTGTGTTGGAGACCTGGACAGTATAATTATGTCGTCCAGGTATGCCATCAGCCTGATGGATTGAGAGTGCAGGTAGGCCGTCAAGGCATCCAGAAGCTTTGTAAAGGTTCGTGGAGCTGAGGAAAGGCCAAATGGCATGGCTCTGTATTGGTAATGTGTTCCCTCGGAGCAAAAGCGGAGGTATTTCCGATGTGATGGGTGTATGGGAACGTGTAAGTATGCTTCCTTTAAGTCGATGGAGGTTAACAGATCTCGAGACCAGATTGAAGCTAGAATAGTTTGTAGGGACTGCATGCGGAATCTTCTGTATTTTATGAAGATGTTTAGCTGCTTTAGGTTGAGTATTAACCTGCAGCCTCCTGAGGCCTTGGGAACAATGAAGATCATCGAATAAAACCTCTTGCCCTCCTCCTGTGGTGGGACTGGTTCTATGGCCTGGATTTCTATTAAATGCATAATTTCTCTGTGTAATTGTTGCTTCTTTTGGGGGGGGGTCTCGGACTATTGGACATTGTACGAACCGATGGGGGGGTGACCTACAAACTCCAGGCGGAGCCCTCTCGACACCGTAGCTAGGACCCACTTGTCGGAGGATGTGGATTGTCAGGAGGTGCTGAAGTGTTGAAGCTTCCCTCCAATCAGCTGTAGGTTGGCCGAGTCACTTGGTGCGACAAAATCCTCTTTGGTTGTTCCCCCGAAAGGGCCTCCTCGATTGTTGGTAGCCCCTTGGTCTGTCCTGGAACGACCCTCTATCGCTTCTGAAGGGTTGTTGAGTGAATTGGCCTTGCGTGAATGGTCTTTGGTTCTGACCCATTCCTGCGGAGGTTGCCCAGCGAGAAGGTTGTCGTCTCGTGTATGGAGTTGATCTTCGGTCTTGGCGTCTACCGGCCTTGGGAAGCACTTTTCTTTTGTCCTAGTCCTCTATGAGGACCTTATCTAGTATGTCTCCAAAAAGCATAGAGCCCTGGAATGGAGCCGATGCCAGCCGCCACTTAGATTTCAAGTCTGCTGGCCAGTTTCTTAACCACAGGAGATGGCATGCGGATAATGTGGTTGCCATACTCCTGCTTGAAAATTTCGCCGCGTGTAGGGTGGCGTCTGCGGAAAATTCCGCTGCTGCCAGCAGCTTGCTTAGGTCTTGACGCAACCTGCCATCCTCTGGTCCCAGTCGGGATTGCATCTCCTGCAGCCACAATATAGAGGGTCTGTTAAGGAATGATGCCGCAGCTGCTGCCCTGAATCCCCAGCTTGACATCTGGTGCGCCTTCCTCAGGAGCGTCTCCACTTTCCTATCTTCCGGTTTCAGGCTTTCCCCTGTTTCCGAAGGTACCAGGGTGCTGGAGACTAGTGTCACAACTGGTTGGTCTATGGGCGGAAACTCGAAGAGTTTTTCCAACTCCTCATCGAACGTGTAAAATTTCCTTTCCAGGTTTGACGGGCCTTGCGCCGCTGCCGGGTGTTGCCAAGGCCGCTTGACCCCTTCCACGAATATTTCAGATGATGGAATATGGTCGGACTCGGGTTGGGGTTCCTTGAGCAGGGTAGCCGATGTTTTGCCGGTATCATCGACCGTCTTAGTTGTTCCAGGTAGGTTCATTACCTGTTTCGCCTTAAAAAGCAAAGTCCTGAACAGTATTGGCTTAAACAGGCCTACAGCTGGCGGTTGTTCTGGAGTTGTCTCGTCCTCTGATAGGTCATACTCTCTATCGCTGTCCTCTCCTGGAATTGGTTCCTCTGATAGGGACCCCAAACCCGAGGGGGGCGGTACCGACCAAAGGTTCCTTGCTGGTGCTTGCGGGGGCTGTTGAGCATACCGGTGCATCCCGGCCGCCATGACTTGTGAGTAAGTGTTTGCAATAATGTCCTGTAAGTCAGGTGGCATGTTTTGCCATGTGTTCGCCTGTGCCCTTAGCCCTGCCGCTGTGGGGGTGAATGTGGCTGAAGGGCCCTGGGAACTTCGTCTGGGAGGGCCTGCTGATCCAGGCCTGGTGCAAGATGTGCCTGGCGAAGGCATGACCTGAGGCAATGCCGGAAATTGTCTGTCCGGTGACCAGTCCCCTTCATTAATAGCCCCAGATAGTCCAAAAAGAGATTGTGGGGTCATCAGTTCGGGGGTTGATGCTTGCCTCTGTGTTAGCGGTACTGCTGAGGGGGAAGCATGTAGAGCTGCCTCCAGCCTCTTTTCCAGGGCCTTAATGCGTTTCTCGGCCTCCTTAAGGGAGGAGGCCGAAGCAGGGAATTGTGAGGCCCTTGATTTCTCTTTGGCTTTCCCCTTGGGCTTGTCTTTAGGCATGGCAGGGGAGGCCGCTTTTTCATTTCCCTGGTGCTCCTCCATCATTACTCACTCTTTAGAATCTCTGGTGATCTAGAGGAATCCCTGGCAATAAGGCACCTTGATTAGCCTTGTCAACCCCACAAAAATGGCGCACGGTCTCGGTGTGCCGTTGGGCCTGTGCACTAAGGCTTGTTGGCCCCTTCGCGCCTACCAGCTGCAGGAAGTACATCCGTTTGGCGCCTTCGGGTATCGTGAAGACAGCAACCCAAAATGGTGTCGCCCATGCCGTTCGCGGCTTTTATTGGTCTCCCTGCTGTTTCCCGCCGATTCCTGCCCGCTGGTAGTCTCCTGCCACTTCCTCACCAATGTGCCTGCGGCCCCTGTAACTTGCCGAGTTGTTGGTGTTTTCAGCGGCGGCAGCGGCGTGTCCGGCGGCCGCCAAACAGCTGAGAGGCACTGCTCCATTTCCTTCCCGGAGCCTTGGGCGATAGCGCCTTCGAGCCTCCCAGTGGGGGGGGGGGTGTGGAACCCCCCACATTCGGTTGGCAGCCCTAGTTTGGCCACGGAGGCCAGGGACTGCGGGCTGAGGTGCTCCTTTTCGGGGAAGTTCCCTCGGAGGGAAGCGAACCCCTGAGAAGCGTCGGGGGTGGTGTCCGCGGAGGACAGAGACCCCATCGTCCTCTTCAGTAACCTGTAGGGAGACAAAAAGTAAAAACATTAAACAGGTACTTTTACTCATATATTTTACTTAGAGTAAAACTCAGTATGTCTCTACACTGGGACTGAGTTTTTAAAACTGGGCTCATGGGAGCAGCAAGGGGGCGGTGCCTAATTAATATTTAAATTTCTAACTCAGTCTCTACTAATAGGATTGGTAAATTACCCATGTTGGACTCTCCTTCCAGATGCAGTGGAGAATAGCTGGGCGCTGAGGGCCTTCGCGCCAAGAATAAACACCGATCCAGGAGATGAACAAGAGAGCTTGCTAAAGTGTCCCACACCGCTGGAGGAAAAAGCCATTTTTCTCTTATTTAACTTGCCAGTAAAACCTCCGAGCCGATTAGATTTCCAAGGAAATACAATCTGGCAGCGGCGCAAGCAGGGCGCTTGTGGAAATTGCGGTAGTAGCCGCACCGCGGCTTCTCCCCTTGGCGCCAAGCCCAGTAAAGCTGGCGCGAAAAGGCAAGCTTCTAAATAAAGGCAATTGAAAAATTTACTTATCTGCTGATTGAAGAAGAACAAGGAGGGAAGGTATTATCGAGAGGAGCGAGCCACCACATGTCCCGCCGGATGAAGGACCGAGCGAATTCTGGGGAAGGGCAGATCCAGCAATCTTTTAAAAGACAAGGCTCGGTCCTATGCGGATTGAACAGTGAGCAACTCATGTGACTGCTGGACCCGCTCTTTCAGTATGGAGAAAGAAGGGAAACAAGTAAAAGAAACAACAAATCAAACAAATGAATAAAGAAATTAAATTAATTTCGATAAATATTAAAGGATTAAATACCCTGGAGAAAAGGAAAAAGGTATATACAAAACTAATTAAAGAAAAAGCAGATATCATATGTCTCCAGGAGACACATATAAAAGAAACAGAAAAGAAATATTTAGAAAATCCAAAATTAGGGATATTATATACATCATTAGGAAAGAAAAAAAAGGAGTAGCAACGTATATCAAAAAGGAAATAACGGCAAAAGAAACTTACTCAGATTCGAAAGGAAGATTCTTGATTACAAAAATTAAGTTAAATGGAAAAAAAATAAATCCAGTAAATGTATACGCCCCAAACAAAAAGAATTCTATAAGAAATTACATGATAAAATTAACATTGGAAAACAAAAATATTTGTATTATAGGAGATTACAATGGAATTATAGATAAAGGATTACATTACAGGTAAAAACAAAAACACCAATACAACTATACTACCAAATACATTTAAAGATATGGTTGAAGAACTAAATTTGGCAGACCTATGGAGACTAACCCCCCCCCCCCAAAAAAAAGCAATATACATTCTACTCAGCACCACATGGATCTTATTCAAGGATAGAGATGGTCTGCGCAAGTAGTGAAACGTTACAAGATATTGAAACAGTTGAAATAGATATGAATATCTGGGCAGCCCATAATCCATTAGTGGTGATCTGGAAAAGGATTAAAAATACTAATAAATGATGGAAATTAAACCCACACATACTATTAGAAGAAGAATATACTACAAGAATGACAAGAGATTAAATACTTTTTGGAAGAAAACCAGAAACAACCGACAACTATTCAAAATTTGTGGGACACTCTCAAAGCCTACATAAGAGTTATAACCATAGCATATAATATAGGGAGGAATAAAAAGCGAAGACAGAAACATAACACATTAACAGAGAATATCAAAAAATTAGAAAAACAGCATCAGGAATTACCAGAAAAAAGGGAAATATATGAATCTCTAATGGGTTATAAACATGAGCTAAACTTACTAGATCAACAAGAGTAAAGCCAGAATATCAATCTTGCTAGGCAAACATTCTTCAAGAACGCAAATAAACTGGGCAGATGGCTGGCATACAAAATTAAAAAGGAAAAGGAAAACAGAATGATACATCAACTAATCGATACAGAAGGAAAATTACAACATGATGAACGAAAATTAAAAGAAATTATTTCAGAATACTATGAAAAATTATATGCACAAGAGGAAATTGATACAACTAAAATAGATAAATACATCTTACAGAAAAATGTGATGGAAATAAAGGAAGAAAATAGGGAAATGTTAAATAGAGAAATCACTATAATAGAACTTCAAAATGCAATTAAATGACAAAAAAATAATAAAGCGCCAGGTCCAGATGGTTACCCGGGGGAATATTATAAATGTTTTGGAGAATCCCTAGAACAATTACAACTAGAAATTTACAATGAAGCATTATTGAATGCTAAAATACCTGAAACATGGAAAGAGACATATATCATTATGATTCCAAAAGAAGGTGCCAATACAAACCAAGTCAACGATTATAGACCAATTGCTCTCCTAAATACAGACTACAAAAATTTTATTTCAATAATAGCGGAAAGGCTAAAAAAATACTAAATAAAATTATACATATTGATCAGAATGGTTTTCTACTGACAAAATCAGGAATAGCACAAGAATTGTTCTGGATATCATTGAGTATTACGAAGCACACCCTGAAAAACAAATAGCATTGATTTTTTTGGGCCCACAGAAAGCCTTCGATAACGTGAATTGGCAATATATGAGGAAACTAATAAAACAAATGAGATTTGGCCCCAAAATTTGAACAAGTAATAGATAGTATATATACCACCCCAAAAGCCCAAGTAATTGTCAACAATGAAACGACTAAAGCATTCCAAATAAACAAAGGAGTTAGACAAGGATGCCCGCTATCCCTTTGCTCTTCATATTAGTACTAGAAACTTCGTTAAATGAAATTCGCAAAGATAGTAATATTAAGGGAACAAAAGTTAAAAAGGAGGACTACAAATTACAAGCTTTTGCAGACAATCTAGTATTTTTTTTGGAAGAACCGTTAGACACAGGACAATATCTAATAGGAAAAATAGAAGAATATGGGGAGGTAGCAGGCCCAAAAATTAACAAACAGAAAACAAAATTTATGACTAAAATATGACGAATAAACAAAATAAGGAATTGGAAATTAATCTAGGATTTACTAACACAAAGAAAATTAAATACTTAGGAATAAACTTAACTAACAGATGCTCATCAATAAAAGAAGACAACTACACAAAATTAGTAAAACTAAAGAAAAATTAGAAAAATGGGGGAAATTACAGCTATCATCGATGGGAAGAATTGGATCTATTAAAATGAGTATAATTCCTGTTCTGCTGGCTCTTGGCACGAGCCTCTAATTAAATGCAAAAGTAGCCAAAACAGACACACACACGGGAAAAGTCAACATTATTTTCTTTATCCACAGAAAAATAGAAGCAAAACCCTCTTTTTGTAGTCAAAGGGCTCATGTGTAAAACAAACATACTTGAAGACAGTGAAATAACAAAAAACAAACAAACTCAAAGCAATTAACAAGTAGCTGTGAAGTCGTCACAGCTATACTCCTTCAGACTTTGTTTAACTCACACAGTTAACTATGATTTACATTCAGAGTCCAGATATCAAAGCACAGGGTCCTTGGAGAATCCAAAGAGTCAAGGAAAATCCACAATCACGAACAGATAATCTTCCACACTAATTAGGGCTGCCCATTTAACAGCAGCCTTAATTAGTTGGACCACACCCAACCACAGGTGAACTCTCTTATCTTTTTTAATACTTACGTAGCTGTTCTTTCCTATTCAAGGCTCTTCGTCTACGTACGTCAATAAATGTTTCTTCATCAGAGTCCAGTGAAGATAAAGAGGATGATGCATTGCTTCCTAATGGGCTGCCTGCCAGGTCCCCCTCTGAGGGTCCCATTTCACAGTCACTTCCTGTTTCCGACGATACTTCGCTGCCCGAAGCAGTTGGCAGTAAAACAGGTCTCTGACACTGGGAGGATTCACCCACATCCACCCCCACAGTCCTTGGGGCAGGAGCTCGCCCAGAGCCAACCACAACACCTTCCTAAATTTTTATATCTATTCCAAACCATTCCAATAAAACTGAACTCCAAATTTTTTGCTGATTTAAACAAAATAATATCCAAATTTATATGGCAAGGCAAAAAGCCAAGAATAAAGATAATAGACTTACAAGATATTAAAAGTAGAGGAGAATTTGGAATGCCAGATTGGAGAATGTATTATAAAGCAGCTTCATTTATGTGGATAAAAGAATGGATTAATCTAGACAATAAATGAATTTTACAATTTGAAGGCCATGATTTAGAGAAAGGCTAGCACGCCTATCTGTGGGACACAGGAGATAAAATATTAAAATATTTTAATAGACATTTAATTAGACAATTTCTATTGAAAACATGGAAAGAAATTAGACAAAAACATTACACTAAAATACCAAATTGGATATTCACAATGGAAACCCTTATATATCCAAACACAATAGAAATGACAAAAAAAAATCAAGTATAAAGAAATATTAGACGCAACTGGTAAACTAAAAAGCAGAGAAGAACTAATCACACAAAATATAAATATGGGTTGGTGGATTTATCTTCAAATCCAATCAAGATATAAAAAAGACATGGAACAATCAGGTATAGAAAAAGCCATCCAACCACTAGATAAGTTATTGACAGGCCCGGAAGAAAAAGCAATATCCAAGATCTATAAATACTTAATGGAATATGAGAGACCAGAGGAGATAGTTAAAGGAACTATGATAGCCTGGATGAAAAATTTTGGCCATAATATAAAACTAGAGGAATGGGAACAAATATGGAAAAGAAATATTAAATTGACTAAATCCATAAATTATAAAGAAAATCAATATAAAATGTTATATCAATGGCACTTACCACCCAAAAGATTAGCCAAAATTTATAAAAATAACATCTCAATGTGTTGGAAATGCAAACAAACACAAGGCACCTTCTTTCATTTATGGTGGCTATGTCCAGAGACAAAAAAATACTTGAAAAAAGTAAGCAATTGGTTACAGCAAATAACAAAGTAC
Organism: Erythrolamprus reginae; assembly: GCF_031021105.1. NCBI lineage: Eukaryota > Metazoa > Chordata > Lepidosauria > Squamata > Dipsadidae > Erythrolamprus > Erythrolamprus reginae. The sequence goes on from NC_091960.1 coordinate 20,359,768, forward strand.
AAAAATAGAATACACACCAGAACTTTTTAAATTGGGTATTATGAGAAGGTCTTACAATAAAAATGTTAAATACTTCACATATTAACGGCGGCAAGGATCGTATTCGCACAAAATTGGAAAAAGCCACAACTACCTGAAGATAAAGAGATTATCAGCAAAATTTATGAATGCACAGAGATGGACAAATTGACTATGGAATTAAATAATCAGAAAGATACGGACTATTATGAAATCTGGACAAAATGGTACACATGGACTAAGAAAAGAAGCTCAAAAAAACACCAAAACAAAACAGCAAGATGTTCAAAGACAACTAAAAGAAAATGTAGATAAAAATGTAGATAAAAATATAAGATATGGATTCACCTGTAAATATGTATTGTATTGTTTTCTTTTTTTTTAATTGAAAAACTCAATAAAATTATTTTAAAAAAAGAGGGAGAACTTGCACAATTGATGGCTGACTAAATACTCCTCCCCCACCACCCACTGTATCTGTTAGGAAAGGGAAAAGAGGCAGAAAAAAGCAATCCCATTTGATACTAATCAAGGCACATCCCAGGTTGCAGACAATGAAGCATCCAGATCCAAAAGAGGTGAAGGCATAGGCAAGACCTAAACAAAAGTACTGCTTTTAATGAATGCATTTAGCAGTTACTAAAAAAGGTTTTGTAAAGCAGGGGAAATTAGACACGGCGCCTGAACACAAAGAATGGCAACATGAAGGCTGGCAGGTGGCTCAAACAGAAAAGCTGACCGATAACAAAGGCCTGTGTGGGGGCAAAAAAAGAACAGAGTTTAACTAAATTTGCTGAAAGCTTCATAAAGTTTTGAAGTAGGAAAAAAAATTTGGATTTCAGCTTCCAAACACCAGGCCTTTTAGCATACTACATTATTATTTCATTTTTAACCTACTTGAAGCATTTGTTGAGAATAGTGATGTGCAAGCAGAGATGGGGTGTTGAAAGAGTCAAGATGTAGTTCAACCACCTTCTTTGACAACCCATAATAGATGCCCCTGAAACAGGATGTTTACCAAACAAAACATGATTTATATCTTTCACAGCTAAGCAAACAGAAAAAAACCTTGTGTCTGGGCAGATTTATGACAATAGCTCTGAGCCATAGATTTTGTCCTATTCCATATGCAAAAGAGCGGGGTTAGTACAACTTCTCCAAATGGTTGAGGTTTTCTTTTTAAAAAAGCAATAGGGGGGGGGGGGAGGGAAGATGGCAGTATTCGGCAGAAATTGAAGATCAGAACTCCTCTCACGACCCCTGGTTCCGGTGGTCGTATCTGGAGAAATCAATTCCTTTCTCAAAGGGTCAGGCTATTTTAACATATCTTCTTAAGCAACCCAGGAGGGGGGGGGGTCAGCTGATACCTGCTGCGTGTTGGCTGCAAGCGTCTGGATCTGACCCTGGACCACCTGAGTTCCAGACACAGGCTGAGCTAAGCGGATATACTGCAGCTGGCCGGCATTAAGTTGGACCTAAAAACAGCAGGAGGGAGAAAGAGGACACAGAATTGGTCATCTGAAAACAGAACTAGCCTCTAGTTTCCCAGAGATGCCTGATGAGATTATACAGGAAGATGACATAAGACCAAAGATGAAACTATAAACACATGTGCTTGGGCTAGAAAAGTGGCTTCTTTGCTATCTTAATTTCCTATTTTTCTTTACAGCAGCTATAAGCAAAAAATCTAAATTCACCTAATGTTCTACAATCACAACTTTTGTTTTTATTTATTTCTATGGTCTTCTGTACATTTTTTCGGTTCATCAACACCATAAATCAACAAAGACTTTGAGATGAAATTAAATGGAAACTTGAAAGACAAACCATCTTTGGTGCAGATAGCTATACTTCTTTTTCAAACCTGAAAGAACCCAAATTGATTACTAATTTTCTGATTAATGCAGACCCTGCCCCACTGTGACACTCCCCCAAAATTGTGCCACCAAAATATGGTATCTAATCATTGATTTTCAGCAGCATGATATTTTTTTAAAAAAATGAAACAATGGCATTTTAAAAAGTGAAGATGAACGCATTAAATCAGGTGTATGTTTAATGCAATGATTTTGATGCCAGGAATCTCAATCTATCCTCTCTGGTGATGTCCTAGTGTCACTGCTGGATTTCTCAGATTCTTCCTTTTGTGTTTTAAAAAGTGCAGCATCAAAAATGAAACAAAACAAATCTTGCTCAGCTGTGTTTTAGAACAACCTCACTACATTTAGAAATAGTTAACCTCCTGCCCACCCTGCTGTATATGTACAAAACACAATTACATTGTGCTCAGGGCAGCATCTTTTAATCAAGGAACAGGTGGAGAATATCTTTAGACAATCTGTCATTGATGCTCCAAATCTCCTCGAGCAGAAATTAACAGCGCTTGGACCTTGTCCCTCTACTGACTTCTCTAACATCTGGGATTTTTCTTCTCCCCAAATAACCAGTCCCTAAAGGCAAAGGGCAGCTCCCCTATTACAAATGCATATTTTCTGCAAGCAAAGGCTTCTTTACAGCTCTTCCTTCTGAAGGCACTGAAATATGCCTGCAGGGAAGCTGTTTGCAAGCAGAGGCCCTGGTTAGACTTTAACTAGAATAACTAACTTAAAATGGACAATGCAGACCTTAAGGGCTTTGACTTACTGCTCTGGTGCACATCACTATGGAGCTTCTGTCTGGGAAACCACTTGTTAAAGATAAGAGTGGAAGAGCTGGAACAGGCAGTTTAGAGAAACCAGTCTGATTATGAAATTAAGCATGGAATGTTTTGCAAATGTCGTGTGTGGCTCTGGTGATTGTATGACTTTTAAATATTAACTCAGAATATAATGTAAAACTGTTTCATAAGATGAGAATGAAGGAAGGGGAGAAAGAAAGTAAGTCAAGAAGCTGAGCTAATGAGTGTGGAGGGGAGAAGTGGCTTCAGCAAAGGTTTGAATGAGCTGCTTTTTAGAATGAGCTGTCTCTCTAGAAAGGAGGTGTCCAACCTTGGCAACTTTAGGACCTGTAGCCTTCAACTCTTCAGAATAGGCTAGCTGGGGAATTCTGGGAATTGAAGTCCACAAGTCTTAAAGTTGCCAAGGCTAGACACCCCTGCTCTAGAACTTTGCAGTCAAGATGCAGATCCCACACATGCAGTTGAATCTGAACCCAGTTCAGCCAGCAAAAAAGGACTAGTGTTGGTCATCCAGGGTTTCTGCACGAGAGGATACCACTATACTTTTGCCATTCCCTTGAAATGCAAATCAAGTCCAGGTTTTCTGTAACTTTTAGACCCATTTTGACTCTGACCGGTATCTGTTGGATTTCGCCCGTGTTGGTGATGATTTGCTGCATGACCTGCATAGTTGGCCCGGTCCCACTTTGCGCCGGCTGAGTTTGCCCCTGTGGCTGGGCCTGAACAATCTGCACCTGTTGCCCTTCTCCCACCTGCATGGTCACAGGAGTGGTCTGAAAGAAGAGAGGCACACAAGAGAAGATGGAGGACATCTCAGATATATTGATCAGCTACACTTGTGTGTTGCAACATGGGACTAGACAACCAATCTCGAGACAGCCAGCAAGTGGAAATGCTCCCTCTTTTCAGTGTCACAATCTTTGAGACATAAAAGGTCAAAGATAGCAGAAAGGGCATTTATCAAAAAAAACCCAGATGTTAATACTTCAAAAGCAAAAGATTGTCTATATTTCATTCTTTTAAAATTCAAACTACATCCTGTCCTTCCGTCAGTGTTTCAAGGTGGCATCCAAGATACTGCTCCAATTTTTCCTCTTAAAAACAACCTTGGCAAACAATAATTTATTTATTTTTTCATTGGCTTTATATGCCGCCCTTCTCCGGGGACTCAGGGTGGTTTACAACATATAAAAAAACAATAATAACAATAATAAAAATAATAAGTGGCCAAACATCATCTACGGAACTTCCACAGCCAAAGATGGACTTGAATGAAATGAAAATTAAGCTCCAGTCTGACCTGGACCTGACCAGGAGCAGTAGCAGCCAGGATTGTCCCTTCCAAAATGACTGTCAGCATTAATGAAGAGAGCACTGGTTTCTCCTCACTGGGTATACGATAGGTACATCCTATGAATCTACTCCAATAACTAAACTACAGGAGACATGGACAACATACTGCCAGACAGATGTTGCTGGAACTCTAATTCTATGTAGTCCCAGCCAATATGACCAGGGAAGGAGACAGGGTCTGCAGCAAATGCAGACTTCTTTCTTTGCTTCTCACTTAGGAAGGCGGTGAGAAACCTGGTCATACTTCCATTCCAGCCCCACTCACATTGGGTAGTTTTTCCACCTGCAAGTCTAAGCAGTTGACCAAAGACTTGCAGTTTTGACAACATCATCAGATTGGTCCTTATAACACACCAAGGGCTAGCCTAAAACAAGGCTGGGTATTTTGCGATTCAGCACATTGTAGGAATGCAACCACAGCAATGTTGGAAGAACCTGGTCTATATTTTAAGCTTGGGGAGTTTTTTGTTTGTTTAAATGTTGCAAGATATCCCAATGTAGCATACTGCATTTTATTAACTTTAACATGCTGCCTTGATCTTGTCTCTTTCACAAACCAGAGGGCACCCGATAATACCATTTTCCACCTGCTCTCCAAATTCAGTGTGCAAGAGCCATGAAAGGCCTGCATACCAACCTGCCCTTGCTGAGGCTGAGCGATGATAATCTGCCCTGGCTGGATTGTAGTGGTGGACGTGGTTGTCTGCTGGCCCGTCTGCTGGCCCTGGACCTGGACAGCTGCTGGCTGCTGGGCCAGAGTGAAGTAATACTGGACGGGTTCTGCAGGAGTCACAGCCTGGCGGACCTCCTCCTATCCCAATAGAGAATAAGGTGTTCAGTTACAGTAAACAAAGCCTGGAACACAGGATTCCAGCAGAAATGTAAACAGGTAAGGAAAAATTCATATTGGAGATATACAAATGTTAAGATTTGCTTCCTCTATGATTAGTACTTTTCTCTGGACACTGTACATCAACCCTCTGCCCCGCTCTGTTCTGCCTGTTTTACTTTCTCCCATTTTGAGAAAATCTTCGAGTCTGGTGGCTGAATTTCCATTTCTTCCTTGAAAGACAAGCAGCATTCAAAAATGAACAGACCTACCACTTTGCAGGAAAAGCTTTGCAGATCGATGAAAGGAAAGGGGTATTATTAGCAGTGAGGCCAACAAGCTGATGAAGAATGCCATTTGCTTATTTAAGTGAGATTTGAAATTACAGGTAGTACTCAATTTACACCCATTCATTTAGTGTCTGTTTCAATAACGGCACTGGAAAAAGTGATTTCTGAGGAGTTTTTGTATTTACAACTATTCCCCACAATCACAATGATCAAAATTCGGACACTTGGCAACCAGCATTTATTTATGATGGCTATAGCATCCCAGGGGCATACCATCACCATTGGTGGCCTTCCCAGCCAGTTCCTCATAAGCAAAGTCAATGGGGGAAGCTGATTTGTTTAATGACCATATGATTCATTTAACAACTGCAGTGATTCATTAACAGCAAATATAAAGGTTGCAAGATCAATTGTGACTGACTTAACAACTGCCTTGCTTTGCAGTGGAAATTCTGGTCCCAATTATCATAAAGTCAAGGACTTCCTGTATTTGGGGTTCTTGGAGCAGGTTATGAACATAAACAATAAAATGTACTCATAGCGCAGAAACAGGAAAGAATAAGACCTTAGTACAATGACTACTGCAGCACAACTGGAGCACTTTATATCTTAAGTGAATGCCCGACATGTGGCTGCCCAAACTCTCCCATCAAGACCTCTCCCCATCTACCTTTCCTGGGTCTCTGCCACCCTCCAAACAATGAGCTGGTTAACAGAGTTGTGAGAGGATAAGCTTGGAATCATGCGCAGTCAAAATGAGGAGTTACAATTTCTGAGAGGACCAGTCCATGCCAGCAGGCGTAAACAACCTTCTCCCAGCCACCACAAAATCACAGCTGAGAGTGTAGGATGTTTACACACACTGCCACATAGCTAGGGTTAAATTGGCAAAACATACATGCATGCTACTGGCTAGTTAACTTCCACCACCTTCTATGCAAAATGGCTGAGGCAAAGAAAAAGCGGGTGGGTGGGTTACCAAGGATGCTCACCTCAACTGAGGCTCAATTAAATCCAAGTGACTCATTGTTCAAAGGTGATGCTAAGATCTACTTAAAAAAATATTTCTCATCTTCTAAGATTTTAAATAGCAAATCCAGTCGGCTATTTTCTTCTTGAATTTTTTGAAAGAAGAGGCATGATTTTTAGCATGTCCCTAAACTCAAGTACAATTCTTAACAATTTTAAAATCATAACAGCAGAGGTGGCACAGCAGGTAGAGTGCAGTACTGCAGGCCACTAAAGCTGACTGTAGATCTGCAGATCCAACAGTTCAAATCTCATCACCAACTCAAGGTTGACTCAGCTTTCCATCCTTCCGAGGGGGGTAAAATGAGGACCCAGATTGTGGGGGCAATATACTGGTTCTGTTAAAAAGTGCTATTGCTAACATGTTGTAAGCCTGAGTCTAAGGAGAAGGGCAGCATTAAAAAAAAATCAAATAATCAAATAAATAATCAAATAAATAAATAAATATTTTTAAAAATGGCATTTGATGGAATTCATTGACTACCAAGTTTGAATGAATCACAAGTTCAAAATCACTACACAACTGTTGTCTGGCCCACTTGCCACCAATGATGTCAGTGGGCACAGCCAACAGATGCTGCTGCCAAGAATGAATTCCATCAATAACACATAAGGACCTCTTGTGCAAAGTCACTGGCCTGCGTCAAAGCAGCTGACCCTTGACCTAACAGGGTGGGAGAAAAATCTTTCTGGGAAAGAAAATCCCTTGCTGACTTCAGAAGAGTTGGAAGCCGTTGTCCAGACAGAATGGAAGCTGACGAGCTTCGCTCTTCTTCCCTTTTATCTAAAATCAGATTCATGTCACTACAAGACATGAGTACTGGACAAATTCCTGTTTGGTCAGTGAACTGGAAAAGAGAGAAGCCGACATAATTGGCTTACTGCATTTTTCAGCGCACCTTTAGACATGGGGGTTAGGGCTCTGTTCACTCTGAAAGAGGCAACTATGATGGGAAAGATCTAGCAGGAAAAACATCAGGGCTCTCAGATTTTTAAGGTCACTGCATGCAAATATGGGTGGTTGTGTTTCACAAATCATTGCATTTAGCATAATATGGAAAATATAGCTCGACGCCACCTGGAGGACACCAAGCTGAAGGAAGATTCTTTACATAATGACTGAAAGGGGGTTATTTAGAAAAAAAATATCTCCAAAATACAGGAAAAGCGATCCCACCAATCTTGACTGCTCCCTTCAAGCAATCCCAGTGCTCTTTTCATCCCCCCAATTTCTCTTGCAATAATGCAAGATTGGTCTCAACATCTTTAAAAAATCACAGATCCATGAGAAACTGGTTTTAACTTTTCCCCAAGCTTCCACTGTGGATATCTGATATGTTTTTGCACAATAAGGAGCCAACTGGTATGTGGAAGCTCCTTATTTTAATTTTAAGCAGCTCTATTTTGTTTCCAAATTAAAACTTTACTAGCGGAGTGCCTATTAAAGGAATGACTGGCTGAAAACAAGAAGCAGCAGAAGCAGCCCAGGGCTGCCAAAATGGGAATCCAAACGCAAATATCTGATTGGAATATGATTTTTAACCAGAATTCTGCAATGTATGACTCAGGAACCTGATAAGGAATTGCCATAATGGTCCAATATATTTGTAGAACTCAGTGCAATAAAAAGAAAAGAAGCAAGGCATCCACAGGCATCCAAAGTTGGCCTCATTAAATCTGTTTTTTCAATCTAACCAATTGCAGAGATACAAAACTCTTCATTACTCTCTTTATGCAGCTTTAATTGTGATTGCTGGATTCTCCAAATGGCTACAAAGGATTGTCTCAAAAACACAGAATAATAACAAAACATAAAGATTAACTTAAAAGTGTTACTATGGGCCAACTTAGTGGTCTGTGGTAGTTTAATAAGGTGTATAAACATCCACAAAGAAAAAGGAACATGGATACCTAAAGCTTCCTGGAAGATTTGGGAATAAGGACGTGCCTTTCTGTTCCTCTTATCAAGGTCTCAAGTCAGCCTGCATGCAGACCTAAAGTTAATGAATATCTACTCCTTTTTTCTTTCATTTTATACGTTCATTTTATATTTCATCTTTCTCCTTTTGTTAATGCCATATGGATACCTTATTTTCTTTCATTTTATACGTTCATTTTATATTTCATCTTTCTCCTTTTGTTAATGCCATATGGATACCTTATTTAATACTGTGCCGTAAGGACTCATATTTGTTGTATCAATAATGATGCATGGTATTTTTTAAAAAATGAGCAAAGAATGTCATCTATTTCAAAGCCAGAGAGAATTACTTGAATCTATTCATGAAATCTGGAGTCTGGTAACCCTTGAAACTGAAGTCATTCCCACATATGGCCTCAAGGGACAACAGGAGGAGGACAGATATAAAACAGCACCTTGCTTGTTCTACATTTGTCATCAAGGCTTCTCTGAAACCAAAGCAAGCCTATCTGGGCATTTACCAAGGAGAGAAAGTGGAACAGACGTCAGAGCCCCGCTATTCATCCCACTGCTGGGAACGTTCATGCAGGGTACCGTATATACTCGAGTATAAGCCGAGTTTTTTAGCCCCAAAAATGGGCTGAAAAACACAGCCTCGGCTTATACTCGCGTCATTGACAAAGTCACCACACGAGGGCGCCATTGCTTGAGCCAGAGCGAGGAGGCACCAGCTTTTGTCCCCTCTGGCACGCCGTAGTTCCTCTCCCTAGCTCAAGCAAAGAAGGCAGCCATTTGCAATGGTGAGTCGGATTAAAAAGGCCCCCTGCTGTCAGATTCTCCTCCCCCTCCTTTGAAAGGATTTAAACTGTTTAAAAAATGGTATTTTGTGGTAGTTGCTGTCCTTGCTTGGATAGGATCTAATAATGTGTTATGAGGCAGAGCTAGACAGGAATTCTTTTTCTATCTGTCTATCTTTCTATCTATCTATTTTTCTATCTATCTATTTTTCTATCTATCTATTTTTCTATCTATCTATCTATCTATCTATCTGTATCTATTTCTTTCTATCTATCTATCTATCTATTTTTCTATCTCTGTCTATCTTTATATCTATCTGTCTATCTATCTATCTATCTATCTATCTATCTATCTATCATCTATCTATCTATCTGTATCTATTTCTATCTATCTATTTTTCTATCTAACTATTTTTCTTTCTATCTATCTATCTATCTATCTATCTATCTGTATCTATTTCTATCTATCTATCTATCTATCTATCTATCTATCTATTTTTCTATCTGTCTGTCTGTCTGTCTATCTATCTATCTTTCTATCTATATCTATCTATCTATCTATTTTTCTATCTGTCTGTCTGTCTGTCTATCTATCTTTCTATCTATATCTATCTATCTATCTATCTATCTATCTATTTTTCTATCTGTCTGTCTGTCTGTCTATCTTTCTATCTATATCTATCTATCTTTCTATCTATATCTATCTATCTATCTATCTGTCTGTCTGTCTGTCTGTCTGTCTGTCTGTCTATCTATCTATCTTTCTATCTATATCTATCTATCTATTTCTATCTATCTATCTATCTATCTATCTATCTATCTATCTATCTATCTATCTATTTTTCTGTCTGTCTGTCTGTCTGTCTGTCTATCTTTCTATCTATCTATATCTATCTATCTATCTATCTATCTATCTATCTATTTCTATCTATCTATCTATCTATCTATCTATCTATCTATTTTTCTGTCTGTCTGTCTGTCTATCTTTCTATCTATATCTATCTATCTATCTATCTATCTATCTATCTATCTATCTATCTATCTATCTATCTATCTATCTATCTATTTGGTTTTCTATGCTGATAACCTCACAGCAGCTAATGCTGAAGCTCTTCTTTGGATACACTTATTTGTTTGTTTGTTTGTTTGTTTATTTATTTATTTGGATTTGTATGCAATCCCTCTCCAAGGACTCAGGGTGGCTCACAGCATATATAAAAACAGAACAATAATGTAAATCCAATTAATGATGAGAAGGAATCCAGTTTTGAAGGATTTTAACTCTTAGGTTTTAGCTTTGTTCCTGATCGAGCTACTTTTTTTACTTTTTAATTTATTGTTAATATTGTTAATTTGTTTACCCTCTTTTAAATTTACAGAGCTAGTTTACTGGTTTTCTTTAAAATAAATATTCTAAAACATGTCTCAATTAATGTAATTTTATTGTTTTCCATTTTTATAAGTTACCAGTAGCCACTGCATTTTCTAACCTCGGCTTATACTCGGGTCAATACGTTTTCCCAGTTTTTGTGGCAAAAAATTGGTGCCTCGGCTTATACTCGGGTCGGCTTATACTCGAGTATATACGGTAGTTTTGAAGAAATTTGCTCCCCACCCTCTTTGTTGCATACCTGGCAAACACGATGCCACTGAGCTTGCCAAGGAGACAGAAGCCTTAATCTATATTACCTGTACAGCACTGTTATTCTGCTATGGCATAAGGAGATTTGCAATGTTTTTGATGTACAGGTAGTCCTCAATGTACAACCACAGCTGAGCACAAAATTTATGTTAAGTAAGAAATTTGTTAAGTGAGTCTTGCCCCATTTTATAATTTTACTTGCCCCATATGTTAAATGAATCCCTGCAGTTGTTAAATTAGTAACACAGATGTTAAGTGACTCTTGTCTCCTAATTGACTTTGCTTTTCAGAAGGTTGCAGGACACTGGGCACTGAAACCATCATAAATGAGGATCAGTTGTCAAGCATCCAAATCTAAATTGTGTGACCATGGGGATGCTGCAATGGTCATAAGTGTGCAAAATGGTCATGTCACTTTTTTCAGTGCCATTATAACTTTGAATAGACACTAAGTGAACTGCTGTAAGTCGAGGACTACCTGTATACTGTTGTCAATGTTCAGAAATGAGGGCTTGCATGCAGCCCTTTTCATTACAGGGTGCTTTAAAACATCAGTGTGACTCCTGATTTTATTTTTATGGAAGGAACAGTATAATCCGCAGACTGCATTGGTCGCCGATTGGTTTCCGGACACAATTCAAAGTGTGGGTAATGACCTATAAAGCTCTACATGGCATGAACCCAGATTACTTGCATGACTGCCTTCTGCCGTATGAGTCCCAGCGACCAATTAGGTCCACAGAGTCGGCCTTCTCCAGGTCCTGTCAGCCAGACAATGTCGCTTGGCGGGCCTAGGGGAAGAGCTGGCCCTCTGGAATCAGCTCCCCCTGGACATTCACACTGTCTGCACTCTCCTTGCCTTTTCTAAGAGTCTTAAGACTCACCTATGTGTCCAGGCTTGGGGCAATTAGGTCTTGGCCCCCTGGCCAGCAAAATGAGATATATGTTGTATGATTGAACTGGTATGATTGTTTTTAAATATTGGATTTTTAGATTGTAATTTTAAATTTAATTAGAATTTGCTGTTGTACTGTATTGTTATATTATATTCAAATGTATTTGTTATGTAGGTATTTCTGCAAAGCCATATATCTCTTCTATACTACTCCAACTGGAAAAGAGATTTAAAACCATGGAGAAGGAGAGTGGGGTGGGGTCAAATGGCTGTGGCAGCACGGAACCTCCTCAGTGCCTTGGGGGGGCTCCAAATCCCCATTGTCCGGGGGTTCTTGTTCTTCTGAACATGACCTCATCCTCCCTGGAGGGGAGGTGAAGCAGGGGACGCCACCAGGGGTCTGGTTAGGGATCGGCAAACCCCACCAGACAAACTGGCCTAGTCTCATGCCGGTGGTGGTGCAAAGCCGGCCAGGCAGCCATGCCTAAGTCAGCACCAGCCACAGAGACAACACAATGCAGGGATGGAAGGCAAGCAGTAACACCTGGAAAGAGGATGATTCAAAGCACTGGCAAGGTGAAGAAATGATCGAACGATATGCTGGTGAGTGAGGACAGCCGAAGGGATTCCAAATTTATTTTTTTTCTGATTTTTATTTTATTTTATTTATTTATTTATTCAATTTTTATGCCGCCCTTCTCCTTAGACTCAGTGTGGCTTACAACATGTTAGCAATAGCACTTTTTTAACAATCCGGGTCCTCATTTTACCCACCTCGGAAGGATGGAAGGCTGAGTCAGCCTTGAGCTGGTGATGAAATTTGAACCGCTGACCTTCAGATCTACAAGTCAGCTTCATTGGCCTGCAGTACAGCACTCTACCTGCTGCGTCACCCCGGCTCATTTTCAACGGAACTAAAGCTGCCAGAAATGAAAGCGGAAGCAGCTGTTTGGCGATGGGGCGAAGAGCGAGAAGCTTCTGAGCTCAGCAAATTGCCCAAAACTGGATTACTAAGAGGCTTAATGATTTTGAATCTGGACTGTCAAATTGGAGACTAAAATTATTTTCTTTTTCTTTTTATTATATTTTTATGTTTATGGAAGCTATTTTTTTCTTTCTTTTTTACATTAAATGAGGAGGAATATTTTACAATGGAAGATATGAAAGACTGCCATCCTTTGGTTGGAGGAGTCATTGCAAGGAGTTATTGTAAGGGTGTTTTAACAGCTGCTCGCCTTGGTGGAGGAGTATCTTATTTTTTTGGCTATCAAGATGGAATGTTCATGTTACATATTTACTTTTGAGAAGAAAGGATGTTATCAGCTTTGGCTTGGAAGGAAATAATTTTTGAGAGATGAGATAATTGAACTGACTGAGGACATATTGGATAATATTACTGGAAAAGAGGTCTAAGATACTATAGATTAAGGAATATGGATATGGAAAATACAGATGGCAGCAGTACTGTTAAAAAGAAGAAGACTGAGTCTTACCATAAACGTTTAAATCTACAAAAGAATTAGACTGCAAAATGATGAATTGGAATTATGGGAACTAAATGATGAATTTTAAATTTAATTGGAATTTATTACATACATGGGGAAAAATAAGCGAATATAGAATTGGTGATAGTATTGGGAAATTTTGAGGGAAATTACTGAGTAAGAACTATGTGTTATATTTAACAATGTCCAATTAAGATGTGGTTTTTTTAAAAAAAATATTTTAAAATTATTTTTAAGGGTAAACAATGTAAAAATGGAATGGTAGAATAAGGAAGTGAAAATTGAAAATGGCCATGATTATTCTTATTATTTTTAATATTAGCAGGAGAAAGGTGAAAAATTTTGAGAAGGAATTTCATATATGAGACGGTTTAACTATAAGATAACATAGCTGATAAGATAGGTAAAGTTTATAAGAATAATGTATTTGGATGAATTATGATATAATGGGATAATAAGCTTTTCCTCTAAGAAAGTTTATTAATACAAAATTTGGTTTAGGTTTAATGATAAGATAAGCAATTTTCATGAGAATTGTGTACATGGATGAATTACAGTGGTACCTCGGTTCTTGACCACAATTCGTTCCAGAAGTGTGGTCGAGAACCGATTTGGTCGAGTACCGAATTAATTTATCCCATAGGAAATAATGGAAATGGATTTAATTAGTTCCCAGCCCCTGTTGACTCGCTGGGAACCAATTAAATCTACTTTCTTTATTTCCTGTGGAATAAAAAATGTGAGGAGCTCTATAGTCTAAGCGCTCCAAGCTGCAGGAAGGGTAGCAACAGCGCCGGGAACGTCACATAATGAAGGGAAGCTGCTGGAGCGGCAGTAACTGCTGAGATGACTCCGGCGGCTTCCCTTCATCACGTGATGTTCCCGGTGCTGTTGCTTCTCGAAGGGAAGCCACCGTCATTGCCGCTACCGGGAAGGAGAAAGTTGGTGCAGCTGCCTACAGGTAACAAAACGAAGCATTGAGGAAAGGAACCCCCCGAAGCTGCCGGGATTTCAGCCGCCCCCAGTGGTAACATTTCTGATAATTAACAAAATTTTCTGTGGCTGTTCAGTATCTAAATTTTTGTTCGGATACCGAAGGAAATTTTTGCTGAAAATTTTGTTCGGTATCCAAAATGTGCGACAATCAAGGCATTCGAGAACCGAGATACCACTGTATAACATAATGGAATAATAGAATTATGAAAGTAAGAAATAATGATAATCGTAATGGATGATTTTTATCTTTTTTCCCTTTTGTTAAGAAAGTTTATTAATGATATGTAATATTGATTCTAGAAATTTTACAACTACAAAATTTAAGTAAGATTTTCAATCTTGGATTATAATGTGTAGTTTATGGCTTTCTGTAAATGTGCGCAAAGCTATAAATTATGCTGATATAAAATAGAGTGGGCATGATGTCTTAACTAGAGCTACAGTGATTTCTTTTGGATTAGGATATGAGGTTTTTACTGGGTTTACTGTCCCATAAAATAGACTAGGTTTTATTGATGATTCCACTGGGTTTACAGTGAATTTTTTGTTTTAGAAAAGGGCACTAGGATTTCACTGGGTTTACAGTGATACATTAGATTAGGGTATGAGGATTTCACTGGATTTATTTACAGTGATGTAATTAGAGTAGGACACAAGGATTCCGCTGGGTTTGCAATGATAAATGGGGTATGAGTGTTTGGGTTTTATAAGGGATACATTAAAGAAAAAGGAAAAAGGTTCACAATGACTTTTTTCTAGAACAGGGCATGATGATTCCACTGGGTTTACAGTGATACAGAGTAGGGTATGATGATTCCACTGGGCTTACAGTGATTTTTTTCTCTTAGAATAAGGCACAAAGATTTCACTGGGTTTGCAGTGATATAAATAAGAGTAGGGTTTGATGATTCCACTGAGCTTACAGTGATATATGGGATATGAAGATTTGGGTACTATATGGGATAGATGGAAGATTTCCCCTGTTCTTTCATTTTTTTGTTTTTCTTCCTTTTTTAAAAAACCTTTTTCTCTTTTTTTCCTATTTTTTCATTTTAAACTTTTTATTTTCTATTTTATCTTTTAAAAGGAATTATTAATTGGACTAAATTGGGATAAATTTTTGGACCTTTCTTTTTCCCCCTGGAATTAATATATTCTTGATCCATGTAAGATAGCTATTAGGATTTAGCTATCATTATGGGGAATATTTGTTTCTTTTTAAAGGGCAATTATTATAAAAGTAATGGTAATAAATATTATGAAATTGTTGTTAAGGATACATGGAGAAGATTGAACCCTACCACCTAACTGATTAGATTTAGATTTACAGTTTAAAAATTGTATTAGTTAATAGCATTTAAAAATACACATAAGAAATTTGAGTAATTATTCTTGTCCAGATGTCAATTGTATTGGAGGCAGCATTGGATGGATCATGAATACCAAAGTTAAAAGAAATAATTATTGTAATGTATTTCAAGATTGATGGTATGTTAATTTGCATATGTGATTGGAGTGAAAAACAAAAAAAAATCTTCCCTGAAAAAAAAAACCATTGAGAACAAATACTATAGTAGGATCTGTGTTCTTTTTACATCCTCCCTACAAAATTTCCAGGATTATAGAGTGGTACCTATACTTAAGAACTTTTCTAGATAAGAACCGTGTGTTCAAGATTTTTTTTTGCCTCTTCTTAAGAAATAAAAAAAAGAACTCAAGCCCGGGAGCCACATCGGGAGGCTGGTGACAGAGCTCTGTCCCTGGACTTCCGTTTTTGCCCTGGTGGTTGCGCTTTAGTGATCCGATTGGACCTGGAGAGTCCGATCCGAGAACAGGGGGTTTCCTGGCACCCGGGGGGTATTTCGCTGCTACCCCGAAGGGAAAGGATTGCCCCGCAGCATTAGGAGCAAAGATCCGGGTCCTGGCGATGTCTGATGCCCGGCCATAGCAGCACGTCCACAAAGAAGGGAGGAAAAACATCAAAAAGAAGTCGACCAGAGTAAATAGGTCATCGGAGAAGAAAGGAGGTAAAGAGATTAAGATATTCCTACAAGTTCAACTAATATGAGAAATATATAACTGAATTAAGGCGAAGAAGAAAGTTATAAGCAATTTGCCAGTGTGAGTGGATCTTAATAAGCTGGAACAGCCTTAGCTCACATGATTACCAAGACCATATTAGAAGAATAAGATCTAATTTGCCTTAAAACAATTAGTTGTGTGACTTTATTCCTGGAAGGTTTTATCAAATATATCAGAACCGAGGGGATAAGGATTGAACTGAACTTTATTTCTATATCTAAAGAGAAGTAAAGCAAATTTAAAATTACTGGCTTCCTTCTTTTTTTGGGGGGGGGGGAATTTACGTGGTGATTGTACTTAAAGTAACAACATAAAAATATTTTACAAGATGGAGGATTAATGCTTAATGAAGACAAAGGACTAGGCAAGACACTGTAGTACAGAAGTTTTTGCCCTGATACAAAGAATTGAGTGGTTAAGCTTTGAGAATTCATCTGGACATTACATTACAATACATTACATTACATCATATTTGGATTTACTAAAGAAAACAGGAGATTGTGATTGAAGTATTTTAAATTAGGTTTATCATGAACTGAGCTATATATACACTTGAAGAAATCCTTGATCCTGAACAGAACATTATTTGGACATTATCT
Source organism: Erythrolamprus reginae (assembly GCF_031021105.1). NCBI lineage: Eukaryota > Metazoa > Chordata > Lepidosauria > Squamata > Dipsadidae > Erythrolamprus > Erythrolamprus reginae. The sequence continues at coordinate 20,376,401 of NC_091960.1, forward strand.
GGACTTTACTTTTGGATTATAATTTGGATTATTTGGACTACAATTAATTGGATTACATTGTCCTACTTAATTGGACATTACAGGACTAATTAATTATTGCAACATTGATTTATTTCTGAACAACAACAGGACTGAATAGGTTTACTTTTAACTATTTTTAACTACTAGAAGAAGACAGGATCGCTCTGGACTTTACAAAAAAATTGACTTAAGTATTTTTAATCATTGTGGTAGAATTTTTTTTTTAATCAAATCAATTTAAAGCACTGAATGAATTGCTAGATTTTTCTTCCTCCCTCCCATTCTGGTATGCCCCTACTCCTCATTGCATTTAGGTTGTCATATTGTTTTTCTTTTATAATTTAGTATTATATAAATATTTGTCTAATTATTTCCTCTGGCTTTGTTTCACCCCTTTCCCTCACTTCCTTTTCTTTCTCTTTCTTTTAATTTTTCTCTCTGCCTTTCCCCCCCCTTGAACATATACTTGAGCAGATAAGTTTGATTGATTGTATAATATTTGATTAATTATATTGGATTAATACCAATTACATAAATAGTTTTAATATAGTAATTTTTATATTGAATAATAAGATGTATATTTTAAAAAAAGATTCTCATATATATAAGCTATTTTAAGGGTTTTTGTTATATTTTCTGCTTTCTTCTTGACTACACTTTCTCCAGGATGGGCTTCTAGCTAGGGACGGGTTACACCTCACTAAGACCGGGAAGAATGTCCTTGGAAACCATCTAGCCCAACTCATCAGAATGGCTTTAAACTAACAGTGTGTGGGGTGGGCATTCATATTCCAGAACCTAACGCCAATCAGGGCCCCTCAGCAAGCAGGGTCAACAACAAACCAAAAAGGGAAGGGAAGGGAGACACTCACAAACACCAACCAGAAATCACCCAGGGCCCTCCCAAAAACAGACACAAAGAACTCAAATGCCTCTATAACAATGCACAAAGCTTAGGGAACAAACAGGGTGAACTAGAAATACTAATCCACGAAGGCAAATATGACATAGTTGGAATCACCGAAACCTGGTGGGACGATACACACAACTGGAATATACAGATCAAAGGATACAAACTATTAAAAAAAACCAGATCACACAAAAAAGGAGGTGGAGTAGCACTGTACATAAAAGACCACTACAATGTCACTGAAATACAAACTACAAAAGAAGAAAACCTTCTAGAAAGCTTATGGGTCAACATCAAAGAAGAAAAAAAGTGCAACACAACAATTGGTGTGTACTACAGACCACCAAACCAAACAGAAACAATGGACAGCCTTTTCAACAACCAACTGACACACATATGCAAGAAAAACAACACAGTAATAATAGGAAACTTTAAATACCTGGACATAAATTGGAAAAATAATTCCGCAGCAAGCGAAAAATCAAACAAATTTCTGACATGCCTAGCAATCACCTTCATAGTCCAAAAAGTAGAGGAAGGAACTAGAGGGGCAGCCACACTGGACCTAATTCTCAGAAACAGAGAAGAAGTGATCGCTGGGGTCGAAACAGATGAAGAGCTGGGTGAAAGTGACCACAACATTCTCAAATTCAATATAATATCAACACAATCAACTAGACCCAACAACATCAAAATCCCAGATTTTAAAAAAGCAGACTTCAATAAACTAAGAGAAAACTTGAGAGTGATCCCTTGGACAACAGTCCTAAAAGGCAAAACCACCCAAGAAGCTTGGGAAATCTTAAAAACCACGATCACAAAAGCCCAAAGCAATGCTATCCCGATGAAAAAGAAACACCCAAAATCCAAAAGGAAACCGGCTTGGCTACACAAGGACCTAACAAACAAACTGAATGAAAAAAAGACAAATACAAAAAATGGAAAGAAGGGCACATAACCAAGGCAGAATACCAACAAACGGCCAGAATCTGCAAAGAAAAAATCAGGACAGCAAAAGCCCAGTATGAACTAAGCCTAGCAACAAAGGTCCAAGACAATAAAAAAAGCTTCTTCCAACACATAAACACCCCCCCAAAAATCAAGGAAGCAGTCGGTCCGCTAGAAAGAGGAGACAGCACAGGAGTAACGGACAATAAAGAGAAAGCAGAACTGCTCAACACCTTTTTTGCATCTGTTTTCACGCAAAGAAACAACAAAACAACGAGCTTGTATCACAGCTGCAGGTTCGCCTGGTGTGCCAGTTGCGGCCCTATCTGGACCGGGAGTCATTGCTCACAGTCACTCATGCCCTCATCACCTCGAGGCTCGACTACTGTAACGCTCTCTACATGGGGCTACCTTTGAAAAGTGTTCGGAAACTTCAGATCGTGCAGAATGCAGCTGCGAGAGCAATTATGGGCTTCTCCAAGTATGCCCATATCACTCCAACACTCCGCAGTCTGCATTGGCTGCCGATCAGTTTCCGGTCACAATTCAAAGTGTTGGTTATGACCTATAAAGCCCTTCATGGCACCGGACCAGAATATCTTCGGGACCGCCTCCTGCCGCACGAATCCCAGCGACCGGTTAGGTCCCACAGAGTTGGCCTTCTCCGGGTCCCGTCGACTAAACAATGTCGTCTGGCGGGACCCAGGGGAAGAGCCTTCTCTGTGGGGGCCCCGACCCTCTGGAACCAGCTCCCCCCTGAGATTAGGATTGCCCCCACCCTCCCTGCCTTTCGTAAACTCCTTAAGACCCACCTTTGCCGTCAGGCATGGGGGAACTAAAACACCTCCCCCTTGCCCATGTTGTTTTGTTGATTGATTGACTGTGTGCCTGTTTTTTGTTTTTTGTTTTTTTTATATATATACTGTTTTTATGAGATTATTAATTTAAATTGTAACTGGATGGGTGGGCATTGGATTTGGTATTGTGTACTGTACTGTTTTTTATTATTGTTGTGAGCCGCCCCGAGTTTGCGGAGGGGGGCGGCATATAAATCCAATAAACCTAACCTAACCTAAACCTAACCTAATACATTAAGAGACCACCTATTGGAACTGAATGAGTACAAATCACCAGGACCAGATGGCCTGCACCCCAGAGTCCTAAAGGAGCTAGCCGATGTCATCACTGAACCTCTATACCACATCTTTCAAAAATCCTGGACCCCAGGAGACCTACCAGATGATTGGAAATGAGCCGACATGGTCCCTATTTACAAAAAAGGCAAAAAAACAGACCCAGGAAACTATAGACTGATCAGCCTAACGTCTATTCCCGGGAAAATATTGGAAAAGATAATCAAGAAACAGATCTGCCACCACCTTGAATCGAACAACGTAATAACCACCAGCCAACACGGATTCGTCAGAAACAAATCATGCCAAACCAACCTCATTTCATTTTTCGACACTGTGACCAAATCAATTGACCAGAGAAATGCAGTGGACATAATATACTTAGACTTTAACAAAGCATTTGACAAGGTGGACCACAACCTTCTACTCTGCAAAGTAAAGAAGAGTGGAATCGACAGTAACACAACAAGATGGATTGAAAACTGGCTGACCAATCGCACCCAACGAGTAGCCCTCAATGGGACTAAATCCACATGGAAAGAGGTAGGCAGAGGGGTACCACAGGGTTCAGTTCTCGGCCCAGTACTCTTCAACATATTTATCAATGACCTAGATGAGGGAATAGAGGGGGAATTAATTAAATTCGCAGATGACATCAAGCTGGCAGGAGTGGCCAACACCCCAGAGGATAGACACAGAATTCAAAAAGATCTAGACAGACTTGTACAGTGGGCCGAAACGAACAAAATGAAGTTCAATGTAGAGAAGAGTAAAATCCTGCACCTAGGCAAAAAAACCCCAAAACATGCATACAAATTAGGCGAAACCACACTCCCCATGAATGACTGTGAAAGGGATCTTGGAGTCTTACTGGATAACCAGCTAAACATGGGCCAGCAATGTGCAGCAGCGGCTAAAAAAGCCAACGCAATTCTAAGCTGCATGAACAGGGGGATACACTCCAAGACCAGAGAGGTAATAATACCACTCTATAAGACCCTGGTCAGACCGCACCTGGAGTATTGCATCCAGTTATGGTCACCACACTTCAAAAAAGATATAGACTCTAGAGAGGGTGCAGAAAAGAGCAACTAAAATGACTTGTAAGAGCTCATATTAAGACTTACAAAGTGGCGCTCAAGGTGGCAAGATGCGCGTATCATGCTGCCTTGATTGCATCAGCGGAATCCCGCCCGGCCGCTCTGTTTATGGTGACCCGCTCCCTTCTTAACTAGGGGGAGTTGGGGAGCCCATGCAGAGTAGTGCCAAGGATTTTAACATGTTTTTCGCTGATAAAATTGCTCGGATCCGGGTGGACCTTGACTCCAATTGGGAAACAGAGTCGACTGACAATGAGTCAGTTGAGGTGACTGGGGCCCGTCCTTGTCCATCTGTCTGGGAAGAGTTTGATCTGGTGACACCTGATGAAGTGGACAAGGCCATTGGAGCTGTGAGTTCCGCCACCTGCTCACTGAATCCGTGTCCCTCCTGGCTGGTCTCGGCCAGCAGGGAGGTGACATGGAGCTGGGTCCAGGAGATTGTCAACGCTTCTTTGGGGACGGGGTCCTTCCCGGATCCCTACAAGGAGGCGCTTGTGCGCCCCCTCCTCAAGAAGCCTTCCCTGGACCCAGCCATTCTTAACAACTATCGCCCAGTCTCCAACCTTCCCTTCATGGGGAAGGTTGTTGAGAAGGTGGTGGCGCTCCAGCGGTCCTTGGAAGAAGCCGATTATCTAGGTCCTCAGCAGTCAGGATTCAGGCCCAGCTACAGCACGGAAACTGCTTTGGTCGCTCTGATGGATGATCTCTGGCGGACTTGGGACAGGGGTTTATCCTCTGTCCTGGTGCTTCTTGACCTCTCAGCGGCTTTCGATACCATTGACCATGGTATCCTTCAGCGCCGGCTGGAGAGGTTGGGAGTGGGAGGCACTGTTCTTCAGTGGTTCTCCTCCTACCTCTCCGGTCGGTCGCAGTCGGTGTTAGTAGGGGGCCAGATTTAGAGTGCATTTCAAAATTTATTGCCATAGTTTTCTCCTTATTACTTAACCCTAATCCTTTTTTATTCCTTTATCTTTATTCCTTTCTCTCTTTTTTTACATTTCTTTATTCTCTATTATTCTTAACATTCTCTACTGGATTGTTTTGTTGTTTGATTGCCAAATCCTCTTTTTTAAAATATTGCATAATTATTAAGTTTGATTATCAATAGTAAAAAGAAGTTAAATTAAAGTATTGTATAATATATAGCAAACTTCTGAGACATGAAAGGTTCTTTTAGAGCTCAAAGTGTCACTTCTGTAACAACAACAACCCGAAAACAAACATCCACTCCAACTCCAACTCCAAAGGTATCCCCTACATCATCTCCGTTACAACAAAGAACAATAACAACAATTTTATCAAGGAAAAAGAAAAAGAAAAGATGTCAACAGAATCAAATCTTCAGACCATTCAAGACACCTTAGTGACCCTCCAAGATTTTATGCAGAAAACACAAACACAAATACAAACTCAAATGGATACAAATAAAGAAGTGAAAAAAATATTTTGAAATGAAAGAAGTGAAAAATTAAATGGGAGCTCTGAAACCTGAGCTTAAGACAGAGATAGGTGATCTTAAAGCTGAAATCGGTGAAGTTAAAGGGAGCATGAAGGAGGTGGATGGAAATATGAAAGTTATACAACAGAATTTACAAGAAAACAAAAAAAAAATAGGACAAAAGGTGGAAGAATATGAAGAACATACTTATGCAATCAACAGAGGCTTCGACGAAGCAATAATCAACCTCGAACTCCAATCCGCATTACAAGGTTTGAGATTTCAAAACATAAATGAAGAGAAAGATGAAGATCTATCTGCAAAGATTGCAGAGATAATAGGAGAAATTTTACAAATGGACCCACAAGGGCTGATAAAAGAGATAGATGAAATTTATAGAGTACAAACTGGATATGCACGGCGAAATAATCTACCAAGAGAAGTCCACATCAAGTTCTCAAGAACAGTAATTAAAGATCTTAAAACAGGCGAGAAATCAGACCTGGAAACATAAAGGAAAAGATATTACAATTTTGAAACAAGTCCCAAAGAGGGTAAGAGAAAGTAGAAGAGAATATTATTTTCTCACAAGCGTTTTAATTAAAAAGAACATAATTTTTCGATGGTTAGTACCAGAAGGAATCTCTCTGACTTGGCAAGCAATGAAAATTAAGATAGAGAATGTGGATGAGGCAAGAGCTTTGTGGATTGAACAAAACAGACCAACCACAGAAAGTACTCAAAGATAAAGAAGAAGAAAAGGGGGCCGCCGGTAAAGAGAGGGGAGAAATGCAAGATGTTAAAAAGAAACAACCACAAACACAACAAGAATTGGTGTTAGACAGCATACTGCGTGAACCAAAAGAAATAAAAAAATATTATAAATAGAAATGTCACTTGACTTGAAATTTTTTTCAGTCAACGTTAATGGTCTGAACAACCACAGGAAAAGAAATCAAATATTGACTAAACTCAAGAAACAAAAAGCACAAATAAATATTCTACAGGAAGTTCATATTAAGAAATCACAGAGAAATTTACTCAATAAAGCAAAATTAAGGAAACTTTATACTAGCTTAGCAAATAAAAAATAAAGAGGCATAGCAATGTATATTGACGAAACAATAGAGGCAAAACAAATATAGTGATAGCGAAGGTAAAATTTTAATTGTACAATTAGATCTAGAAATAAAACCTCTCGTTATTATATCAATATAGGCACCAAACGATAAGCAAAAACAATTTTATAAAGAATTACATAATAAAATAATTGAGCTAGCAATAGAAAACATGATAATAATAGGTGATTTTAATGAGATCTCAGATAGTCAAATGGATTATACAGAGAAAAAGGAAAAAAAGGAAAAAAAGGTAATTTTACCTACAACATTTTGGAAAATGAGCACAGAATTATTATTAAAAGATATATGGCGCGAATGCTACACACAAAATAAACAATATACCTTTTATTCCAATCCTCATAAAATTTGGACTAGGATAGATATGGCTTGGGCACCAGCACACACGATGGAAAAGATCAGAGATATTGAGATAGAAACTAATAGCTGGGCAGACCACAACCCATTAGTTATATATTGAAAAGGTGAGAAAAATTTAATAATTGGTCTATGAACAGAAATATATTACGTCAGGGGTCGACAAAGTTGTTCAGAATCTAGGAGCCAGCCAAAAAATTTAGGAGCCAGAATTTTTTTTAAGCAAACTTGGTTTTTTGCCGAGTCTCCACCTGACATCGCTTTCACCCCCTCCCCCCCGGCGCAGGCCTGGCTCCGCCGAGCCGGCTCTGCTGTACTCCCGTCGGGATCCGAGGGGAGACCGTTAGTCAGAAACCAAAACAGAGAAGAAGGAAAGGGAGACCGGGCCGGGGACGCGGGTGAGGGGGGGAGGGGGGAGGAGGGGTTACTGGTCGGAAGTCACCGCGCACGCGGCCGGAGGAGGAATGAACAAAACCTCACGCCGGGAGGGGAGGGGCTTCCGCTTCTCTCCGAAGGCGGGTGAGCGGCCAAGATCGGAGCGTCTGTGTGCGGTGGGGGGGAGTGAAGGGGTTCGAGTAGGAGGCGGAATGGAGGCAAGGGGGGGAGGGAGAGACGCACGCAAGCGCAGGGGACGCTGGGAAAGCAGCTCGCTCTGAGGTTGATGGGCGGAGCTACGGAAGCCAAGATGTACCATTTCTGGGCGTAAACACAAGGCGGGAAAAATATACTGTATACCAGTGATTTTCAACCTTTTTTGAGCCGCGGCACATTTTTTACATTTACAAAATCCTGGGGCACACCACCAACCAAAATGACACAAATCTAATAAATAAATAAATAAATAAATAAATACATACATACATACATACATACATACATACATACATACATACATAAATAACCCCCTCATATATACAATCCCATGTAACATCCCCTTATAAATACAGTCAATCATCAATCATCCCTCCTGAAATTTATACCACTGTCTCATTTCTGGGTACTTCTCCTGTCTTTCCCCCTTTTCTCTCTCGTGTTTCTCATTTCTCTCTCTTCCTCCCTTTTTCCCTCATTCCTTCTCCCTCTCACTTCTCCTCTTTTTCCATCCCTGTCTCTCTCCCCCCCTTATGTGTGTGTATGTATACACACTCCAACCATTTCCAAAACCAGTTGAGGGCTGGGGTTTTTTTCTCTTTTATCCTTTTCAAAAACAGGTGTGGGCTGGGGGGGGTTTCTTATTATTTGGGTGCTTTTTACCATATGCTTCAAGAATCACCTCTCTCTCTCTTTTGTTTCACTCTCCTCTCATTCTCTGCCTCAATCATTTTCTCATTTCTCCTTTTTTCTCCCCTTTTTGTTCTCATTTCTCTCACTCTCCTTTCCTCTCCCTATCTGTCTTGCTTTCTCTCTCTCTTGCTATCTTTTTCTCTCTCTTGTTCTCTTATTTTCTCTCTCTCTCTTGTTCTTTCTCTCTCTCATGCTTTCTCTCTCTTGTTCTTTCTCTCTCTGTTGCTCTCTCTCTTATTTTCTCTCTCTCTCTCTCTTTCCTTTCTCTCATTCCCTCTTTCTCTCTATCCTTTCTATCTCTCACTCTTTCCTTCTCTCCCTCCCTTTCTCTCTCTTTCCATTCCCTCTTTCTCTCTATCCTTTCTATCTCTCACTCTTTCCTTCTCCCCCTCTCTTTCTCTCTCTTTCCTTTCTCTCATTCCCTTTCTCTCTATCCTTTCTATCTCTCACTTTTTCTTTCTCTCCCTCCCTTTCTCTCTCTTTCCTTTCTCTCATTCCATCTTTGTCTCCTGGGGCTGACTGCGCCTGCCCTGCACCCCCCACCGCGGAGGGAAAGCATTTGGCATCGGCACCGCCAACCCCCCCCCTGCACAAGCAGCAAAAGCCTCTGCGACTGAGCCGGAAGGCAAACGGCGCACCCCACCGCTTAGGCTTTTGCTGCTCCTAGGGGGGGGAGGATTTTCTCCTCCCCGCCCCCCCGGCAGCCAAACGTCGCTGGTGCAGGAAAGCAGCGTGTTAAAAGGCGCGCTGCTTTCACGGAAAACAAACCCGGCTTTCCTGGCAACGGAGGATGACAAGCAGGATGAAGCGGGGTGGAGCAACGCGAGGCTCAAGCAGGCAGCTTCCGCGCGTTTCTTTCAGCGGAAGAGGAGAGGGAGCGGATCGGGCGGGCGCTGCGCCTTCTACTGCCGGCGCCTCCCCGCCCCCGCCCCCCCCCCAGGCAGGCAGGGGAATGGGGACTGCGCGCCCATGGAAAAGGGCACACAGGGGGGGTATTTTGGGGTGCGCGGGTAGCGGCGGCGGCGGGCAATAGCCGGGGGGCGGCTTCTGCAAGTGGGAGCTCCAGGGCTGAAGCCTCAGCCCTGGAGCTCCCACTTGCAGGAGCCACCTCGCGGCACACCTGGCCATGTCTCGCGGCACACTGGTGTGCCGCGGCACACCGGTTGAAAAACACTGCTGTATACATACAGTACAGCAGGCAACATTTTCTAGGCGCCAGACAACATTTTCTAGGCGCCACTGGCGACCAGGCGCCTGGGTTTGTCGATCCTTGTATTACGTGACCCTGAATATAAAGAATGGATAGGGAAAGAATTGGAGTTTTTCTTTAAAATAAATAAAAACAATGATACAACCCCACAAAATCTTTGGGACACAACAAAGGCATATATACGTGGGTTAACAGTTTCTTACATGGCAAAAAAGAATAAAGAAAAGAAGTTGCAATATCAAGGGCTAGAGGATGAATTTTAAAAATTAGAATTAGAAATGCAACAAAATGAATATGATGATAAAGTTAAAAATCAGAGAGATGTATTAAAGCATAAAATAAGGTTGATACAACAAGAATCAATGGTAGTACAAATAAAAAGAGCAAAACAAGAATATTTCGAGCATGCAAATAAACCAGGAAGATGGCTGGCATATAAACTCAGGAAAGAAAGAGAAAATAAAATTATTAAAAAACTAATAGACAGTAAAGGCGTAACAAGACATAGAATAGATGAAAAGAAGGAAATAGCATTAGAATTTTACAGGAAATTATATGAAAAAGAAGAAATAAAAGATTTAATTTTTGATTATTTAAGCTCTATAGATTTACCTGTATTAACTGAAGATCAACAACAAAAATTAAACAAACCCTTTACAGGAATGGAATTACAGCAATCCATTAAGAACCAGAAAAACAACAAAGCCATTGGTCCAGACACGATACCAACAGAATATTATAAGTTAGATATTGAAATACTTTCTTCAAATATGTTAGAGATATTCAACCAAATAATAGTAGATGGCAAATTACCAAAAACATGGACAGAAAACTTAATAACATTAATACATAAACCCGGAACTGAGAAGGAAAACATTGAAAATTACAGATCAATTTCACTATTAAATGTAGACTATAAAATTTTTATATCAATATTTGCCACTAGGTTTAAAAACATTATAAATGGAATAATACATGAAGACCAGAATGGATTCTTACCTGGTAGACAAATTAAAAATAATCTAAGAACAATCATAAACACCCTAGAATATTATGAACAACATCCCGAAAAACAAATGTCACTTATATTCTTAGATGTCAAAAAAGCATTTGATAATGTAGATTGGACTTTTATGAAAAAACAATTAAGTAAGATGAATGTGGGAACTAAATTTTTCAATATAATTGATGCCATTTATTCTAATCAATCAGCAAAAATTATAATAAATAAAGAACAAACAGGAAAATTAGAAATACAAAGAGGAGTGAGACAAGGTTGCTCAATATCACCATTACTATTTATTTTAACATTAGAAGCTTTATTAATAAAAATAAGAGCAGAAAATGAAATAAAAGGGTTGAAGATTAAAAAAGAAACATATAAAGTTCAAGCTTTTGCTGATGACGTAGTTTTTATAATAGAGGATCCCCATCAATTCTAAAGTTAATAGACTTAATAGAAGAATATGGGAAAGTTGCGGGTTTGAAAATTAACAAGGAAAAGACACAAATACTTACAAAAAATATGACAGATTTACAGACAAAACATCTTGACAATTCAACAAAGATAAAAATAATAAAAAAGGTTAAATACTTAGGTATATGGATTACCTCCAAAGCTATATCTTTAAAAAATGATAATTATACAACAATAGGACAAATTAAAAATGATCTGGAAATATGGAGTAATTTACAGTTATCCTTAGTTGGAAGAATCTCCACAATTAAAATGAATATTCTCCCTAAAGTATTATTTTTATTCCAAGTTATCCCAATCAACCCTGGACTAAATTTCTTTAAAGAATTAAACAGAATTACCAAAAAATTTATATGGCAGGGTAAGAAACCAAGAATAAAACAAAGTTCGTTAGAAGACCGGAAAGAGAGAGGAGGGCTTGCCCTCCCTAATTGGAAGTTATATTACCAAGCGACAGCGCTAACATGTATAAAAGAATGGCTAACCCTGGAAAATCTAAGATTACTAAATCTAGAAGGTCATGACCTAATGCTAGGCTGGCATGCCTTCGTATGGCATGAAAAGTTTAAAACTCATTCATACTTTAAAACTAATATTATTAGGAAAGCACTAATAGATGTTTGGAACAAGATAAGGAAAAATCATTTTTTAGTAATGCCAGAATGGATTTCACCCATAGAAGCTATTTCACACCCAAATTTGTTAAAAGATAGTAAAATATGGAAATATAGAGACCTATTGGATAATCAATTAAAATTGAAAACAAAACAAGAACTACAGGAGATAGGCGTCAACATTGATTGGTGGCAGTATGCCCAGATTAATTCTAGATACCAAAAAGATGTCAGAACTTTTATTTTTTTAAAAGATAATATACTTGGGAAATTATTAATTCAAAATCAAGGGAAATTAATTGGGAAGTTATACAAATATTTAATAAACTATAAAATGATAGGTTGGATACTGAAGGACAACATGATTAGTTGGTGTAAAAATTTTGGAAAAGAAATAAATTTAGATACATGGGAAAGGGTATGGGTCTACAATTGGAAAATAACTAAATCAATTCCTTTCAAAGAAAACCAAATTAAGATGTTTTATAGATGACACCTTCCACCATATAGGATTTCAAAGATGTTCCCAAATACCTCTCCTATTTGTTGGAAATGTAAAAAAGAAATTGGTACATATTTTCATACATGGTGGACCTGCCCCAAAGCCAAGATCTATTGGAATAAGGTAGAAAAATGTTTAAAGGAAATAACAAATAAGGAGATTAAAAAGACCCCGGAATTCTTCCTACTAGGTATCACTGATATCAAATACAAAAAAGAAATATATTATTTAATAATTCATATATTAGTAGCAACAAGAATTACATTTGCACAAAAATGGAACGAAAAGGAAATTCCAAAAGACGAAGATGTTTTTAAGAAAATTATGGAATGTGCAGAATTAGATATGATGATGAGACGGTTAAATAATCAAATGGAAACATATTATAAAACTTGGGAGAAAGTATATAATTGGTGGAATGTAAAAAAGGATTATTAACAATATACAAACAAATCCTAGAATTGAAATCTTATGGATAGGTCTTTAGTTCTATAAATTGATTATAATTATCTTAACCACAATGTTATAATGGAAATGTTGAAGTAGATCTTATATTATAACAGTATATTAAGAAACTATATGGATAAGTTTTTAGTTTTATTAATTGATTCTAATCATCTTAACTACAACGTCAAAATGGAAATACTGAAGTAGATGTTATATTATACAGTGGAACCCCGACATAAGAGCTGCTCTACTTAAGAGCAACTCGAGATAAGAGCTGGGAGGGGAGAGATATTTTTGTTCTACTTACAAGCCCAAATTCGAGATACAAGCGCCAAGGAGCTGTCTCCTGAAGCCAAACGCTAACTTCCGCGTTCGGCTTCAGGAGACAGCTGCGAAGCGGCGCGCGTGTTTTAAAAGGTTGCAGCCGGCCTGGGGGGCTCGGGGGGGTGCTTGCAGCTTTCTTTCTTGCTCTTTTTCTTTCTCTCTTTTACCTTCCCTTCCTCTATTTCTTCTTTTCTTTCTCCTTCCCACCTTCTTCCCTCCCTCCCTCCCTTCACTCATTCCTCTCTTACTCTCCCCTTTCATAAGTTTCCTTGCTTCCTTCCTCTGTTCCTGTCCCTTCCCCCTTTCTTTCTTTCTTTCTTGCTCTTTTTCTTTCTCTCTTTTACCTTCCCTTCCTCTATTTCTTCTTTTCTTTCTCCTTCCCACCTTCTTCCCCCCCTCCCTCCCTTCACTCATTCCTCTCTTACTCTCCCCTTTCATAAGTTTCCTTGCTTCCTTCCTCTGTTCCTGTCCCTTCCCTCTTTCCTTCCTTCCTTCCCACCCTCCGTCCATTCATTCACCCATTCCTCTCTTGATCGCTTAAAGCCGGTCCCTGGTGCAAAAAGGGTTGGGGACCTCTGTCCTACAGGATTGGGTGGCAGAGAAGTTGAACATATGTAAATTTAAAAGTTTAAGAAAGTTTACAAGTTAAGTGAAAGAAACTTCATTATTCATTTATATGTACATGTACATTTCTTCATTAAAAACATGTCTTTCTGCATAATTTAGACTAACTTTGTGAGTTTTTTGAGTGCTGGAACCAATTAAAATTATTTACATTAATTCCTATGGGGAAAAGTCGTTCGAGATAAGAGCTGCTCGACTTAAGAGCCCAGGTCCGGAACGAATTAAACTCGTATCTCGAGTTACCACTGTAGTAGTATATTAAGAATTATGTTTAAAAAAACTTTTTTGATATATCTTTCTGTACTGATCTAGACTATACTTAGTCTTCTTTTTTTGTATTAGCAAGACGTCTATGCTTAGTGGAGCAATGGTAGCTCCTTTAAATGTTGTTTGTCTTGTTTGTCTTAAAGAAAAACCAATAAAAATATATTTTTTAAAAATAACAAGTATGTTGGGCAAAGAGAAAGAAAAGGAAAAGGAGGAAACTTTGACACAACCAACTCTTCAGACTATTGAAGATTCTTTAGCTGTCATCCAAGATTTTATGCAGAAAACTCAGATCTTAATTGATACAAATAGAGAAGAAGCGCGAGAAGAAGCTAAAAAGCATTATGAAGATATAAAAGCAGAAATGGGAGATATGAAAGTTGAAATGAGAGACGTGAAAGGAAGCGTGAAAGCAATGGATGGGAAAATAGAAGTTGTACAACAAACCTTAAAAGAAAATGAAAAAAGGATTAAAATGGTGGAAGACAAAATAGAGAAAGCAGAGCAGAAAATGGAAGAATTTGAAGATCATAGTAGCATAATTAATAGAGGGTTTGACGAACCAATTACACATTTAGAATTACAACATGCTTCTTACGGATTGAGATTTCAAAACATGATAGAAGAAAAAGATGAAGATCTTTATTTAAAAATGGCAGAGATAATAGGAGAGATCCTACAGACAGATCCAAAAGAATTAATAAAAGAAATTGATGAAATCTATAGAGTACAGACCAGTTTTGCCAGGAAACATAATCTACCGAGAGGTCCACATTAAATTCATTAGGAAGAGTATAAGAGATGATATTTTGAAATGGAGAAGAAATCAAAATTTGAACTCCAAAGGAAAAGACATCATAATATTAAAACAAGTTCCAAAAAGCGTACGGGAAAGCCGGGAGGAATATTATTTTTTAACCAGAATTTTAATTAGAGAAAATATAACCTTCCATTGGCTTATCCCAGAAGGTATCTCCTTATACTGGCAAGGATCCAGAATAAAATTGGAGAATGTGGATGAAGCTAGGGCCTTTTTTGAAGACACTGGTCTGAATAGGTCAGAACAACCTCACAAAGAAATTAAAGGAAGAGAAGAGGAACAGGGGGCTGCCTGTAAAGAGAGGGGGGAGGCCCAAGGTGCTAAGAAAAAACAACCTCAAATACAACAACTTTTCCGGTTCCGACGTGGGTACAAGGAGGGTGGAAGTTGCAGCTCCGCTGGACTATGGTTGAACATCTGGAATATGGAGGTGTTTAGTTCAAGTTGATAAAATTGTGTTAGTTGTTCAGGGAGGTGAACTGTTCCTGCTTCTAATTTCCCCCCCCCCGTTTCAGCAGCTTTTCGCAGTGGATAGAACTGTGCTAGCCACTTGATCTGTAGTCAGCTGTGATGCGGAAAATGGCACCTGCCATTTGGCGCTCACTCATGCTGATGGAAGGAAGGACTGGGAAACCCAGCCAAAGTGGCAATCTGAGGCGGGATGAGAGCAAACAAGCTGAGCGGATTGAATTGCATGGGCCTGAAGGAAAGGGGTGAAAGGAGATCGCCGCCAAAATATTCTGGCCCACCGAATGGACCCAGGATGCTGAAAAGCTTCATGGTGGGCGTGCTCGGTGTTGGAAGGTCTTGCGGATGGAGGAAGGGGGATCCTCGCAGAAAGGACGGACCGACGAACGTTGCAGTGAGGGGAGGAGGCCGAGAGAAACATAAAAAGATTTGCAGACTACAGTCTGACGGTATGAAACTCTTGTGGTGGTTGTGTGCGATTATTGGGGCCTGGAGAACCGGAGATGCCCCCTAATATCAACGGAGACACCGGAAGGCAACCAGGGTGATTGATGAGAGCCAGGGGATGCTGTGGTGGTGGGGGAGCAGAGAATATCGTTTGAGGCAGAGGGAAAGAGCTGGCCGAAGACGGAGGTCGGCACTAAAGAGCCTGGGAGGACAGAGTTAATTATGCCCAGGACTTAGACTGTCTCTTTCACCAACAAACTGGCTGCCTCCTTTGCTTACAGGCTTTTCCCCTTCTTGCGCACAAACCAAGGAGCCAGCCAACAACTCCAACACCGCGCGAGAGGGAAAAAAAGCCGGTGAGGTGGGTGGGGGTGTCTAGAAGACCAAAGCAAGAATCCACATACACACCCCACCTCACCAGCTTTTTTCCCCTCTAGCGCGGCATTGGAGTTGTTGGCTGGCTCCTTTGCTTGCGCGCGAGAGGAGAAAAAAGCCGGTGAGGTGGGGTGTGTATGTGGATTCTTGCTTCGGTCTTCTAGACACCCACCCCCACCTCACCAGCTTCCCCCCCCTTCTAGCGCTGTGTTGGAATTGTTGGCTGGCTCCTTTGCTTGCGTGCGAGGAGAAAAAAGTTGGTGAAGTGGGGGGGGGTGTCTAGAAGACAGAAGCAAGAATCCACACACACCCAGCTCACCAGCTTTTTTCCCCTCTAGTGCGGCATTGGAGCTGTTGGCTGGCTCCTTTGCTTGAGCGCGAGAGGAGAAAAAATCCGGTGAGGTGGGGTGGGGGGTGGATTCTTGCTTGTTTTCTCAACACCCCCACCCCACCGGCTCCCCCACCTCTAGTGTGGCGTTGGAGTCATTGGCTGCCTTCTTTGCTTACAGGCTTTTCCCCCTCTTGCGCGCAAGCCAAGGAGCCAGCCAACAACCCCAACGCCGCGCGAGAGGAGAAAAAAGCCGGTGAGGTGGGGAGATGTATAGAAGCAAGAATCCACACACACACCCCACCTCACCAGCTTTTTCCCCCTCTAGCGCAGCGTTGGAGTTGTTGGCTGGCTTCTTTGCTTGCGCGTGAGAGGAGAAAAAAGCCGGTGGGGTTGTGGTGGATTCTTGCTTCTGTCTTCTTGACACCCCCCCCACCCCACCGGCTTTCCCCCCCTCTAGCGCGGCGTTGGAGTTGTTGGCTGCCTCCTTTGCTTACAGGCTTTTTCCCCTCTCGCGCGCAAGCAAAGGAGCCAGCCAACAACTCCAACGCCGCGAGAGAGAAAAAAGCCGGTGAGGTGGGGGTGGTGTCTAGAAGACAAAAGCAAGAATCCACACACATACCCCACCTCACCAGCTTTTCCCCCCTCTAGTGTGGCGTTGGAGTCGTTGGCTGCCTCCTTTGCTTGAGCGCGAGAGAAAAAATCCAGTGAGGTGGGGTGGGGGTGTATTCTTGCTTGTCTTCTCAACAACCCCCCCACCCCACCTCACCGGCTTTCCCCCCCTCTAGTGCAGCGTTGGAGTTGTTGGCTGGCTCCTTTGCTTACGCATGAGAGGAGAAAAAAGCTGGTGAGGTGGGGGGGGTCTAGAAGACCGAAGCAAGAATCCACCCCCCCACCTCACCAGCTTTTTCCCCCTCTAGCGTGGCGTTGGAGTTGTTGGCTGCCTCCTTTTCTTGCACGCGAGAGGGGAAAAAAACTGTAAGCAAAGGAGGCAGCCAAGAACTCCAACGCCGCGCTAGAGGGGGAAAAGCTGGTGAGGTGAGGTGGGGGGGGGTGTCAAGAAGACAGAAGCAAGAATCCAGCACCCCCACTTCACCGGCTTTTCCCCCCTCTCGTGCAGAAGCTACCTCACCCGGGAAGAGACGATAGCGCCTTCACCGCCGAAGCCAGCAATGCCTGCCAGGCTCTCATGGCCGCCCTCTTGTGGTGACTTTTCAGTCACCCGAGTATAACCAGAGGTCGGGTTTTTAGCCCATTTTTTGGGCTGAAAAACTCAACTTATATCCGAGTATATACGGTATATGGCAAGGTAAAAAACCTAGAATAAAATAATGTGCATTAGAACAGTGTTTCCCAACCTTTTTTGAGCCGCGGCACATTATTCATATTTTCAAAATTCTGGGGAACACTGAAGCGGGGGCGGGCTAAACAAAAGTTTGGACCAAAAAAAATCTCTTCCTCCATTTCACTCTATTTCTCCCTCCCTCTTTCTCTCTCTTCCTTCCTTTCTTTCTCTCCATCCCTCTTTCTTTCTTTCCTCTCTTTTTTGCTCTCTTTCTCTCTCCCTCCTTCCTTCCCTCTATGTCTTTCCCTCTCTCTCCTTCCCCCCTCTCTTTCTCTCTCTCTCTTGCTTTCTTTCCCTCTCTTTCTCTTTCTTTCTTTCTCTTATTCTCTCTCCCCTCCTTTTTCTCTCTCTCTCTTTCTCTCTTGTTCACTACGCCGGCAACAGAGAGAAAAAGAAAGAGAGAGAGAGAGCCGGAGCCCCTCGCCCTCCCAGACCTCCCCAGCGCCTGGCCACGCGCCGCCTCCCGTTAGCCCGCCCCGGCCGACTTTTCCCTGCTGCCGTTTTCTCTTCATGGCGCAAAGCCACACAGTCCCGGACTCCCGGATAGCTCGCTTCTCCGGCCAGCAAGTCGGCTGCCCGGAAAAGCATCGCGCTTTTTCAATGCATGGCGCTTTCTTGGGCAGATGGCTTTGCTGACCGGAGAAGCGAGCGATCTGGGAGTCTGGGACTGTGTGGCTTTGCGCCATGAAGAGAAAACGGCAGCAGGGAAAAGTCAGCCGTTTTCTCTTCATGGCGCAAAGCCACACAGTCCCGGACTCCCGGATTGCTCACCCCAAGGCAGGAGGCAGCGGCGGAGGAGAGGGGGCAGATTGCGCCCAAAGACAGGAGGCGACGGCGGCGGAGGAGAGTGGGCGGATCGGGCGGGCAATGGGGCAGGGCGGAGAAGCCAGGGGCGCATTTGGCCGGAGGCACCGTGGGGAGGCAGGGGCGGCCGCGGCTCCCTTTACTCCTACTGCCGCACCTCCCCGCCCCTGCCTCCTTTTCCTCGCCTTCTTTCTTTGGGGCCCAGCAGGAAAACACCGGATACGGCGGTCCGGCACCGGCAGCGCCCCGCCCAGCTGGAGCTTCTCTAGGTTCTAGCTTAGCGGCACACCTGACAGTGTCTCGCGGCACACTAGTGTGCCGCGGCACACCAGTTGGGAAACGCTGCATTAGAAGACATGAAGGAGAGAGGTGGCCTCGCTTTTCCAAATTGGAAATCATATTATCAAGCAGCAGCTTTATCTTGGATCAAAGAATGGCTTACTTTGGAAAATAGATGGTTATTAAATTTGGAAGGCCATGACTTAATGCCAGGCTGGCATGCTTTTATATGGTATGAGAAGTATAAAACGCATTACGAAAGGCTTTACTGGAGGTTTGGAATGACATTAAAAAAGACCACTTTTTAGTAATGTCAGAATGGATATCCCTGATTGAAGCTATATGTCCCCCTAATTTATTACAAGAAGGTAAAATATGGAAATACATAAGGATGTATTAAATAAACAATGGAATCTGAAAACAAGACAAGAATTACTGGAAACAGATATAGTAATAGATTGGTGGCAATACACACAGATTAAGTCCAGATTCCATAAAGGTGCAAGAACATATATATTTAGAAAAGATAACAACATTTTAGGGAAATTATTAATTACAAATCAAGGGAAATTAATTGGGAAAGTATATAAATATCTAATTAGTTGTAAGACTGTAGGTTGGATATTAAAAGATAATATGATTAGTTGGTGTAGAAACTTAGGTAAATAAATAGATTTAAATACATGGGGAAAGGTCTGGACATACAATTGGAAAATAACTAAATCAGCTTCTTTTAAAGAAAATCAAATTAAGATGTTTTATAGATGGCATTTGCCACCTAATAGAAAATCAAAAATGTTCCCAAGCAAATCACCTAATTGTTGGGAGTGTAAAGCAGAAATAGGTATTTATTATCATTCATGGTGGACTTGCTCAAAAGCAAAGAGCTATTGGAATGTGGTGAAAAGATGGTTAAGAGAAATTACGCAGCAAGAAATCAAGAAGACTCCAGAATTTTTTTTATTAGGTATCTCAAATAATAAATACAAAAAAGAAATATATTACTTAATAATTCATACATTAGTAGTAGCTAGGATTGTATTTGCACAAAGATGGAAAGAAATGGAAACACCGAAAGAAGAAGCACTTAGAAAAATTATAGAATGTGCAGAGCTAGATATGATGACGAGGCGGTTAAATAACCAAGAAGAATCTGAATTCTATAATATTTGGCAGATGGTATATGTCTGGCGGGATTTAAAAAAATGTATAAGGATGTTGAAATATAAAGTCAGAGTTAAACTTATTAGAAAGAACAAGCTATGTAGTGATGTTTTACATTAGAATTTATTTCTCTGATTTGAGCTAATTTATAATTAGTTTTTCCTTTTTGTATAAAGAAGATTTCTACTTTTGAGCGGAGCAACTATAGCTCTTTTTCATGTTATTTGTCTTGTTTTGTTTTTTAATGTTTGTTTGTAATGTCTTGTTTTCACAAAATAATAAAAATATTTTTTTTAAAAAAAGAACCCGAGCCCTGAAAAATTTCCCAGGAAATTTGAGAGCGGCACGAAGGCCCGGCCAGTTTCCTGCCATTTCC
Organism: Erythrolamprus reginae; assembly: GCF_031021105.1. Classification (NCBI taxonomy): domain Eukaryota; kingdom Metazoa; phylum Chordata; class Lepidosauria; order Squamata; family Dipsadidae; genus Erythrolamprus; species Erythrolamprus reginae. The sequence goes on from NC_091960.1 coordinate 20,396,602, forward strand.
CCTTTAATCCCAGCCCTCTTGGACTTTTCTGGGCTGCCAGAGGAGCCTTTTGGTGGTGCTTAAAGAGGCTTTGGCAGTCCAGAGCGAACAAAGCATTTTCCTTTCTCTCTTGGAGAGGGAATAAACCACTGTCAGGGGCCACAGACAACAAACGCTCCCTTCGTTCTTGGCAGCCGACGAGTCACCACAGCGAAGGAAAGGCGCTGGCTGCAAAATGAAGGAGTGGAGAGGGGAGCCCTTCAACATGGGAAGAAGAGGCAGCAGGAAGAGCAGCAGCAGCCAGTGTATGGGAGGCAGCCTCGCGCCGGGTGTATTGGAGGCGCGTACTCCTCCACGCTGCCTAAGAGTCCCTTTTTTTTAAGCCTTAAAGTTTTGGATTTTTGTTATTCCCCTCCCCTCCCCTTCTTCCTTCAGCAGCGACTCTCCTTCTCCTCTTCCTCCTTCTCTTCTCACCTAAATTCTGAGCTTTTATTTCTTTCCTAACGGGTTTGCACACATTATTTGCTTTTACATTGATTCCTATGGGAAAAATTGCTTCTGCTTAAGAACGTTTCTACTTAAGAACCTGGTCACGGAACAAATTAAGTTCTTAAATAGAGGTACCACTGTACTTGCTATACCAGCAGGAATAACATTCGGGCAAGGCTTCTCTGTAGTCAATGAATGTCCCAAGTGGAAGCTGATGTAGAGACATGGGACTGTATGTCAATGGAAGTAAGCTCTTCTCCCTGCAATCCTGAAAAGTCAACTTCTACAACACAAGGGAAGGGGCTTCACCATGGAATGTCTTAGATCAGGGATGTGTGGCCTGCAGGCTGGATGCATCACCTGCTGACCCCACCCAGTTTAGCAAAGGGGGGAAATGTTGTAATACGTCATGTGACGCCACTGTGATGATGCAAGTTTGACATTCCTGTCTTAGATAACGATCAGGGGCAAACTTCAGGCTTAAAAGATCTTCCTGGTTTGCTGTATGAGCATCAAGACCCAGAATATAAAATAATGGCTGAAGAGCCAGACATATGATTAGGATTCCAGAACTGGGTATTTTCCAAGTACATTTAGCAGTGCAATAATTTGTTTTCAGTACAACAGTAAAGCTCACACGTTCCTTCCTCCCCCAACCTTCCCCCAACGCTCCCCCAACCACAACCCCACTCCTAGTTCCCCAATTTTCCCAGGCATTTTTTGTACATCAGTGACCTAATATAGGAAGAAGGTGTTTTATCTGTTGTTCTTGTGAATCAGAGTTCCTAGCCAAACTGCTCTCTGGAGGTCTTCCAAACATATCACCATTGCCATAAGAAAGCATGTTTTACTAAGAGGCTAAAGCAAGGGACCACATACATTATCTTGAGGTCTCTGGAGGTAGATTACAAGAGAACTAAATGTTATGACCATTACAGTTAAAAGAACATTTGCAGAGGTATTAACAGTCCAATATTCTTCTGTATTCTAAGTCTGGTTTAGCAGAAAGCAGCCACTGACTAGATTCCAAGTTCTCTATCCAGGTGTCAGCCAAGGGCAGCTTTTCAATTCAAACCCATTCTGTTTCAGGAAGATTGTGGCAGCCTGCCGCTGTAAACATCCGACTGAAAGCCTCTTTGAGCCTGCACAGCTTCCAGTCAAGGATGTTTACAGGGGCAATAACTGTCTGGTTAGATTCACAATGGGGCTCTCCCAGGATGATGGATTCCTTGGTACAAGAAAATCATGGCATTCGCACATGTTGGCTGATTCCATATCAAATGTGCTGGAAGACCTGGAGTTCTAAGGAAGACAGTGGCTCCCCATCAGCATAATTCTCAGTTTAAGCAGGCACGGTCTAAGTTACCTTTATAATTCTTTGTCTACCATCTGTCCAGTGAACTGGGCAAGGTTTTTTAATCAGGCACACTACAAAGGTTCCAAATGGCCAACTGGAAAATGTGTTCCGTTTCTATGCACAAGGCAGAAACCTATGACATCACGCACAGGTTATTACTTATGTAACGGAAACCTGCTTATTAGGCAATTAAGGACCTACCCAGTTGTGAGCCTAAGGCAGGCTCCAGCTGATAAATGCTTTACACGATTCCTAAAACATTCAATTATCTGAGTCAAAAGAAGCAGCAATACCACATTACATTAAGATGACAGCAAAATAAATAAATAAATGAAGGTTTCAGGAGAAGAAACTATATCAAATTCAAATGGCAGACTAAACATAATCATGCTTGCTATAAACAAACATCTGAAAAGAAGAGGATTGCCAAAGCTGGAGGAATAAGCTATTCCATTCCCAAGGCCGAATGTAAAATTTGGCAGGCATTTGGGCCAGTTGAAGTTCAAACTGTATTCAACAACTGAAGCCCAACTGAATCGTGCATTTAAATCTGGGCATTGTACAATCCTGACTAATGCTAGTAACACATTTGGCAGCTCCACAAGTGACTAGCCAAGTGCCCTCTAGACTCTACAAACCCTCACGGGGAATTAAGACTTTCATACAACAATGTTACAAGGAGCTTCCCATATACCCAGAAGCCTGCTTCACTAGTTTGCTGGAGCTGAACCCTAATCTAGTCTATCAGACTACAAAGCAACAGAGAAGGAACACAAGACTGCCTTCCTTCATACCTTCAGGGGAGCCTGGTTCAGTGGCTTTCAGAAGATGTATAACTGAAGAACAAGCAGGTTTATATCCCTGTGCAGCTGATGGCCCCAACATTTGGAGTTCTTCCTTTGTTTGAACTGCTTCCACTTCAGTTGGCCAGAAGACAATGGTCTATGGCCATCAATGTTAGTTTCACTACAAGGATCTTCTATTCGTAGTCACATCTTTTATCTCTTGTATGCTATCTTTTTAGATTGCAAATCTAAGACAAATCTAAGATTGATTGGATCTATGATTTGCTCCACTGGGCTTTTGTCTGGGGAATAACCGTTGGACCTAACTGAACGGTCTTTTCGATGCACTGGAAGGAGAGTCCAACATGGTAATTCTCAAGTCCTATTGGTAGAGACTGAGTTTAAATTAGTATATCAACAAGGTACCGCCCCCTACCTGCCCCCATGAGCTGTTTTAAAAAACGAAGACAATATAAGGATAACCTTATACAGTGGTACCTCATGATACGAACTTAATTGGTTCCAGGAGGAGGTTCGTAAGGTGAAAAGTTCGTAAGATGAAACAATGTTTCCCATAGGAATCAATGTAAAAGCCAATAATGCGTGCAAATCCTTCAGGAAAATCCCAAACTTTAGAAGGGAGGCGAACAGAGGGCAGGGAGGAGCAGCTAAAGGGGGCGGGTGGAAGAAGCAAGGCTAGGCTAAAGGGTGAGTGGAAAGGAAGAAAGGCAAGGGGGGCACCCCTCCCTTTTCTTTCTTAAAAAGACACTCCCCTCAGTGCTTGCAAAAACGCCGAGTCTTTTCCTTCCTTCAAGCCACCCCTCCCTTTTCTTTCTTAAAAAGACACTCCCCTCAGTGCTTGCAAAAACGCCGAGTCTTTTCCTCCCTTCAAGCCACCCCTCCCTTTTCTTTCTTAAAAAGACACCCCCCTCAGTGCTTGCAAAAACGCCGAGTCTTTTCCTCCCTTCAAGCCACCCCTCCCTTTTCTTTCTTAAAAAGACACCCCCCTCAGTGCTTGCAAAAACGCCGAGTCTTTTCCTCCCTCTAAGCCACCCCTCCCTTTTCTTTCTTCAAAAAAGTGGAAAAAAAGAAACCCCTTCATCTTAGCAGCAGCGGCTTGGGTTCGTAAGGTGAAAATAGTTCGGAAGAAGAGGCAAAAAAATCTTAAACACCGGGTTCGTATCTTGAAATGTTCGTAAGACGAGGGGTTCGTATCTTGAGGTATCACTGTATAAGGACAGTATAAGAATTTATTTCAGAACTGCAACAAAAACATCCAACACTAAGTGAACCCAAATACTCTGGCGTCCCTAGGCCAGAAACAATGCCGGGTGGATTTGGACTCTCCTTCCAGTGCATCAAGAACACTGCTCAGGTAGGTCCAATGGTTTTTCTCCACTGCACTAGGAAGGAGAGTCCACATGGGATATGCCCAAGTTCCATGGGGGGGGGGGAGAAGGCTGGATCAGGGGCGCTGGAGAAGACCATACTCTTTGCAAAACTCGCCTCCCGAATGACGTCTCTGCCGAGGTGAACATGGACGGGGCCGACCAGGTCGCTGCTCAGCAAATGTCCTCAATGGACACCTATGTTGTCCACGCCGCTGATGTGGCCGCACTTCATGTAGAGTGGGCTGTAATCCCTGCTGGAGGGGACCGAGAACTTGCTTTGTAAGCCTCAGTAATACAGTCCCGGAGCCAATGGCTGATGGACTGTGACGATACCTTGAGCCTGAGTACCGTATCTATAATGGAGCCCAGATGCAAAAGACTGGTTGGGGGAGACAGTTGGCTTTTTGGTAGATTGATGGTAAAACCATGTGTTTTCAGTGTCTGTACTGTGATGGCCAGGTCCTCCTTCGCTTTTGACGGGGACTTGGACAAAATAATTATATTGTCCAAGTAGGATAATCAAGCAAATGGACTAGGTTGGCTATCAGGACATCTAATAGCTTTGTGAAGGTCTGTGGGGCCGACGAAAGACCAAATGGCATCGCCCTGTATTGATAGTGCAATCCTTCTAGGCAGAAGTGAAGGAACCTTTGATGTGCCGGGTAGATCGGGACATGGAGGTAAGCCTCCTTCAAGTCTATGGATGTAAGAAAGTCCCGAGGGTGAATTGATGCCAGAATCGTCTGGAGGGAATGCATCCTGAACCTTCTGTAACGAATGAACATATTCAATTGTTTCAGACTGAGGATTAGTCTGCAGCCTCACAAAGCTTTGGGGATGATAAAGACTACCGAGTAGAACCCCGTGTCCTCCACATGGTGGGGTACCTTCTCTATAGCCTGGATGTCCAAGAGATGAGCAATTTCTTGAAGCAATTGTGCACTTTTCTGCAGGTTCCAGGGAACTGGGCAATGTAGGAAGCAGTTGGCTGGGGGCTGGACAAATTCCAACTGCAGCCCCTGGGACACCGTGGGCAATGCCAATTTGTCGGAGGATGTGAAGGTACTGAAGGTACTGAAGGTACCAATTTGTCGGAGGATGTGAAGGTACTGAAGGTACTGAAATGTTGAAGCTTGCCTCCCATGGGTTGTAGCCTGGCCAAATCACTTGGGGCGTTTGAAGCCCTTCTGATTGGTACCTCTGAATGGGCGTCTTGGTTCCTGGTAACCCCTTGATCTGTCCTGGAACGGTGCTCGGTCACTTCTGAACGAGGGCTGGTTGTATTGGCTCTGCAAGTACAACCTCGGAGGCTGGCCGGTGCCCGAGGAAGGTTCCCAACGAAATGGCTGCCTTCGGGCATAAGAAGTAGGCCAGTGATCCTGTCATTTGTAGGCCTTGGGGAGGACTTTCCTTTTGTCCTTGTCCTCTATGAGGACTGATTCCAATGCCTCCCCGAAAAGTTTAGAGCCCTGGAACGGAGATGAGGCAAGGCGCCACTTAGATTTAGAGTCTGCTGCAAATTCCGCAGCCACAGGAGGCAGCGCAAAGATAGTGTAGTCGCCATACCTCTTGCCGAAAATTTTGCCGCATGTAGGGTGGCATCGGCAGAGAACTCCGCTGTGGCCATCAATTTATTCAGGTCTTGTTGCAGGTGACCCTCGTCAGGACCAAATCTAGATTGCATCTCCTGTATCCATATTATTGATGCCCTATTGAAGAAGGATGCTGCTGCCGCTGCTCAAAAACCCCAACTGGACATCTGATGCGTCTTCTGCAGCAGTGTTTCCGCCTTCCTGTCCTCTGGTTTGAAACTGTCACTAGTCTCAGAGGGAACCAAGGCATTGGATACAAGAGTCAACATGCTCAAAACCCCCAACTGGACATCTGATGCGTCTTCCGCAGCAGTGTTTCCGCCTTTCTGTCCTCTGGTTTGAGACTGTCACCAGTCTCAAGGAACCAAGGAATTGGATACAAGAGTCACGACCGGTTGGTCAATAGGTGGAAACTGAAGCGGTGTCTCGATTTCATCATCGAAAGTATAAAATTTTCTCTCGATGGCAGAGGGACGTTGAGCCGCTGCTGCATGTTGCCACGGGCGTTTTACACTCTCCAGGAAGATCTCCAAGGATGAAATATGGTCTGGTTTGGGTTGAGGCTCCTTAAACAGGGAAGTCGATGGCCTAGCTGCTTCTGTAGAATCAGATGGTTTAGCGGGACTTGGCAAGTCCACAACCTGCTTCACCTTATGGAACAGAATTCTGAATAATGATGGCTTGAATAGCCTAGCAGCGGATGTTTGCTCAGGAGTTGTCTCGTCCTCCGACAAGTCGTACTCCCTGTTGCTGTCATCTACTAGGGCAGGATCTTCTGTTAAGGACCCCAAACCTGAAGGGGGCGGTGCTGGTGCAGACCAGAGATTCCTAGGTTGAGTTGGGTGGGGGATGTTGTTGGATGTATTGTTGCACCCCCGGCGCCATGCCCTGAGAATAGGTGCTCATTATGATGTCATGAAGTGCCGGGGGCATGCCTTGCCATGCGTCAGGCTGAGCCCGGAGTCCTGTGGCTATAGGTGTAAACGTAGCCAAAGGGACCTGCGTGCTCTGCATTGAGGAGGCAGAAAAAGGCATGGCATGGCTCACAGAACCTGGCCTATCCAATCTAGGTCCAGGTGATGGCATTACATGTGGCAAGGACAGTAGTTGTCGTTCTGGGGACCAATCCCTTTCTGTAGCTAGCCCTACAGGCCCAATTGTGGACTGTTGGAAAGATGGGCCCAGAGCCTGAAGCAGTTGTAATGGGACTGTAAGGGATGCTGCGTGAAGGGCCGATTCTAGCTTTTGTTCTAAGGCCTTTATATGTCTCTCTGCCTCATTGAGAGATGATGACGATGATGATGAGGCCTTGGCCCTGGATTTGCTCTATTGGGCCTTATCTTTGGGTTTGGGGGCAGCAGAAGGAGAGATCGCCATATCCCCCATGATAATTTGCTCTTCCATCGTACTCCCAGCTAACAAGTTGAGAGAGAGACAACTGTTTATGATGCAGACTCCACAAAAGGACTGCGTCAATCTTTGCTCTCGAATAAAATGGCGACTAGGCTCTCTATGGGAACTGCGCAGGCGCCCCAATGTCTCCTGACCCCTTTCGTGTCAGCCAGCTGGGCGAGGGGCAGGGTTCCCATCATCCGCCTTAAAATGGCAGGTGCGGCGTCTATTGGCCTCTTGCAGCGTTCTCCTCATTTCCACCAAGCAGATGAGCACCAGTCAGCTAGGAAACGGCACCGCCGCTTCCCAAGTCTTTGGAGCCATGTTATTGGCTCCCGATCTCGTTCAGTGGTCGGCGCTGGCGGCCATCAGCTGTGAGGCGCTGGCAGCCGCTTGCTTATGAATTCGTTGGGGAATTCCTGGCATTCCCTAAGCCTCCCAATGGGCGGAGTGGATCCCCCCAACTTCGCCTTGCAGCCGAGTTTGACCTCGGAGGCCAGTGACTCCAGGCTGGGAAGCTCCTCTGCCGGGCAGTTCCCTCTGAGGAAAGAGGCCTCATGAGGCGGAACGAAGGGGATGGTGTCCGTGGAGGGCAGAGACCACATCCAGGCATTTCCTTCAGGATCTGAAAAAGAAGAAAAAGGTTAATAAGGAATTAAAAGGATTAAAACAGTATTAAAAATTACACATTTATTATAGAGGGAAAACTCAATGGTCTCTACACAGGGACTGAGTGTTTTAAAACTAAGCTCATGGGGGCAGCTAGGGGGCGGGCCTTGTTGATATGCTAATTTAAACTCAGTCTCTACCAATAGGACTTGAGAATTACCATGCTGGACTCTACTTCCCAGTGCACTGGAGAATAAGATATAAATCCACTTAATGTCCCATAATATGGTGCTGAAATAAAATGGAACCTGTACTATCAGACAGGAATTTAGCTTAGTTTACTATCTATCTTATCTATCTATCCATCTATCCATCTATCTATCTATTTATTAGATTGGGATGCCGCCCCTCTCCATAGACTCGGGGCGGCTCACAACAGCAATAGAACAATTCATAACAAATCTAATAATTTAAAAACATTTAAAAAAACCCATTATTAATCAGACATACATACAAACATACCATACATAAATTGTATAGGCCCGGGGGAGATATCTCAATTCCCCCATGCCTGGCGGCAAAGGTCGGTTTTAAGGAGTTTACGTAAGGCAAGGAGGGTGGGGGCAGTTCTAATCTCCGGGGGAAGCTGGTTCCAGAGAGTCAGGACCGCCACAGAGAAGGCTCCTCCCCTGGGACCCGCCAAACGACATTGTTTAGTCGACGGGACCCGGAGAAGGCCAACTCTGTGGGACCTAACCAGTCGCTGGGATTCGTGCGGCAGAAGGCGGTCTCGGAGATATTCTGGTCCGATGCCATGAAGGGCTTTATAGGTCATAACCAACAATTTGAATTGTGACCGGAAATTGATCAGCAACCAATGCAGACTACGGAGTGTTGGTGTGACATGGGCATACCTGGGGAGGCCCATGATTGCTCTCGCAACTGCATTCTGCATGATCTGAAATTTCCGAATATTTTTCAAAGGTAGCCCCATGTAGAGAGTGTTTCAGTAATCGAATCTTGAGGTGATGAGGGCATGAGTGACTGTGAGCAGTGAATCCCGGTCCAGGTAGGGCCGCAACAGGTGCACCAGGCGAACCTGGGCAAATGTCCCCCTCACCACAGCTGAAAGATGGTTCTCTAATGTGAGCAGTGGATCGAAGAGGACGCCCAAGTTGCGGACCCTCTCTGAGGGGGTCAATAATTCCCCCCCCCCAGGGTTATGGACAGACAGATGGGATTGTCCTTGGGAGGCAGAACCCACAGCCACTCCATCTTATCCGGGTTGAGTTTGAGTTTGTTGTCACCCATTCAGACCCCAACAGCCTCCAGGCACCGGCACATCACTTCCACTGCTTCGTTGACTGGACATGGGGTGGAGGTGTACAGCTGGGTATCATCTGCATATTGATGATACCTCACCCCATGCCCTTGGATGATCTCACCCAGCGGTTTCATGTAGATATTGAATAGCAGGGTGGAGAGGACCAACCCCTGAGGCACCCCACAAGGGAGTGACCTTGAGGTCGATCTCTGACCCCCCACTAACACTGACTGCGACCGACCGGAGAGGTAGGAGGAGAACCACTGAAGAACAGTGCCTCCCACTCCCAACCCCTCCAGCCGGCGCAGAAGGATACCATGGTCGATGATATCGAAAGCCGCTGAGAGGTCAAGAAGCACCAGGACAGAGGACAAGCCCCTGTCCCGGGCCTGCCAGAGATCATCCATCAGAGCGACCAAAGCAGTTTCTGTGCTGTAGCTGGGCCTGAATCCTGACTGTTGGGGGCCTAGATAATCGGCTTCTTCCAAGGACCTTTGGAATTGGAGCGCCACCACCTTGTCAACAACCTTCCCCATAAAGGGAAGGTTGGAGACTGGCCGATAGTTATTAAGAATGGCTGGGTCCAGGGAAGGCTTCTTGAGGAGGGGGCGCACAAATGCCTCCTTGTAGGGATCCGGGAAGGACCCCCTCCCCAAAGAAGCATTGACAATCTCCTGGACCCAGCTCCGTGTCACCTCCCTGCTGGCCGAGACCAGCCAGGAGGGACACAGATTCAGTGGGCAGGTGGCGGAACTCACAGCCCCAATGGCCTTGTCCACTTCATCAGGTGTCACCGGATCAAACTCTTCCCAGACTGGTGAACAAGTACGAGCCCCAGTCACCTCGACTGACTCGTTGTCAGTCGACTCTGTTGTCCAATTGGAGTCGAGGTCCACCCGGATCCGAGCGACTTTATCAGCGAAAAACGTGTTAAAATCCTCGGCACTACTCTGCAAGGGCTCCTCAACTCCCCCTGGTTAAGAAGGCAGCGGGTCACCCTAAACAGAGCGGCCAGGCGGGATTCCGCTGATGCAATCAAGGCGGCATGATACGCCCATCTTGCCACCTTGAGCGCCACTTTATAAGTCTTAATAAAAGCTCTTACAAGTGTCCGATCGCATTCAGACTTATACTTCCTCCATCGCTTCTCTAGACGTCTCTTTTGGCGTTTCAACTCCCGGAGCTCCTCGTTGAACCATGGAGCTCAACAGGGTCTAGTGCCGCGGAGAGGTCGCAACGGCGCAATTCGGTCAAGAGCCTCTGCTGCAGCCTTGTTCCAGGCCTCAGCAAGAGACTCCGCCAAACTGTGGAGTGTCTCTGGAATAACCCCAAGCGCCCTCTGAAAGCCCTCTGGGTCCATCAGGCGTCTGGGGCAGAAGTGCTTAATCGGTTCCGCCTCCCTGCGGGGAAGGATTGGAGCCAGGAAATCAAGCTGCAGTAGAAAATGGTCTGACCATGACAAAGGCAACACTTCTAAGCCCCTTAATGTCAGACCATTACTCAATTGCTCAGAGAGGAATACCATGTCGGGTGCGTGCCCCCCCCCCTCGTGAGTCAGACCCTGTACTACTTGGGTCAGGTCCATGGCTGTCATGGTGGCCATGAACTACTGTGCTAATCCAGAGGTTTCGCCAAGTGACGGTAGGTTAAAATCCCCCAAGACAATGAGTCTGGGGAATCCCACCGCCAAACCGGCCACCTCCTCGAGCAGCAGAGGCAGGGCTGTTGACACGCAGCTGGGAGGAAAGTACGTGAGCAACAAGCCCACCTGAACCCCTAAGTCTAACTTCACTAGGAGGGACTCACAACAAGCAATCTCTGGAGCAATGAGTCTACGTAGGCAAAGGCTCTCCCTGGCTATAGCCACTATTCCCCCCCGTTCCTGAGGTCGAGGCTGGTGTCATATCTGAAACCCGGCTGGGCAAATTTCAGAGAGGAACTCCTCCCCCCGGGCCCAGCCAGATTTCAGTCACACATGCCAGGTCAGCCTCCTCATCCAGGATCAAATCCTGGATGAGGAGAGCTTTATTTACCACTGACCTGGCATTGAGCAGCAGCAGCCTGAGCCCAGGGCCAGAGATACATTCATCACTAGTACCTTGAGTAGAGCTCACAAATCCGGAACAAGGGATCGTTATTAAGCAACGATCTCTCATTCCCCTGGAACGGCTAGTTCTGTGGCTCCCGCCATATCTGCCTCTCCCCAGCAACACAGGAATATTCCGACCCTCTGCCACCCCAGAGATCGGTGCCTCCTCCCCTTCTGCCTCTCTCTCATCAGGTTGGCCATTTAAGTAATTCATATCATTCCCATTTACCCCATCCATACCATAATCCCACACACCCCACCCATCCCATTCATACCATTCACTCATTCCATACATATAATTAAACCCACCCCAATTATCCATAATTTAAAAATTAAAAATTAATTAATTAATTACTACTAATATTAATATTAATAATATTAATAATATTTACACATCTTGGGAGATCTTGTGAGGAGAAAGAATTTTCCGACAGCATAGAACAATCCCCACGTTCTTTTCCATTGATAAAATCACATTAAGGTCTGTGCTGATCCATTATCTCAAGTTTTAATCAAGAAGAAAATCTTTGTTTTCTCTCTCATTAATTTCCACTGACCACAATAACATCACAAAGTTACAGTTAATCTGATTTGGGCATGTTACATCAAGATGAAAGGCAAACAAATACATTCCTTCAGGGCTAATCAGGCCCAGGTTGCAGATATATAAAGAGAACACACATGCACGGATTCTCATTAGCCCTCACCTGCCGCTTTGGAGGTTTAAGTTCATCCCTTGGAACAATGTCAATGAGAAAGTCGAACTGATCAAACTTTGTGATGGCCATAGCAATATCATTTCTCTGTAATGAAAAAAGGAAGCGCAAGTAACATCTGGTTTCTGTAACTCTAGCTGAACAAATACTTTTGACACTGGCCTTAATCAACTTAACAGGAAAGGTAGAGAGAACAATAGGTAATGAAGAGGATGACATAAAATCTTAACAACCTGAAGATACACTAAAACATTGGACAGGAAAATTTTCCAGCTCCCTAATGCTTTTTATGTATTGCTCTACAAGATCAATCAATACAAATGCTTTGCATTATGCAAAGCTACTTAATCCCAAATATATGAAACGTTTTCAGTTGCATTCAGTACAAGTAGTCTTCAACTTACCACCAGTTGTTTAACCATTAAAATCATGACAGACCTCCCTCCCCAGAGGTATATAAAACAGAGTTCTGAAGGCTGCTCCCCCATGATCATGTGACCACATTTTGGGCACTTGACTCACATTTAAAGCTGTTTGCAGGGTCCCATTGTCCCATGACTGCTTTTTACAATGTTTCTGCTGAAAATTGACACTGACTTGCAGTTTTTGGCAAAATCAGCCATAGAGAAAAATCAGTTTATTTAACAACTGTAGTATTCTGTTAACTATTGCAACTATTGCCATCATAACCTACAGCTGTAATGGGCAGGGTTCATTACAGCTGTTGAGTCGAGGACTACTTGTTTCACATAGTTGTTGTTTGTTTCTTTGAAAAACCTATAGGCTGCCTACTTTACCTCAAAATGACTCTGGGTAATTTAAAAAACACCATCTCTTTTCAACAGCATGCTGGACCATACTACACTTGATTTAGAACTAGAGGGGTGAAGGCTCTCCCATGGCAAAGGGGAGATCAACCTGCCTTTAGGTCTCTGGAGATTCTCAGTCATCCAGGTTATAGTTGTCTTAAAGGTGCTCTTTCAAGAGGCAATTAGATTTTCTGGAAAGTCCAGTTGGCTTTTGAAAAAGCTTCTTTGAGACAACCTATCCTCATCCCACTAGCCAGAGCAGGAAATAACTACAGTTTGTAGAAAGTTGGCTTTAACCTTTCTAGTCAGAAACAACAACTATTTCAAAATTAAACAGGCTGACCATGTAATGGCCAGAGAAGGCATTTCTGTTCCAAAACTGCCTCTGTGTTGTGGCTGTTAGATTGTAATTCTTCCTGCTGCCTCTGCGTTGTGACTGTTAAGACTATGAGACTACAGCAGAGACTGTATTATTTTTTATAATCTGCATGACGTTTATTAAGCAGTTAAGGGTTTAGCAATAACATCACTAATAATTCCAAAATGAATGAATGCTGTAAAATACCTACTAAAGAAAAATGGCCATTATAGTTATTTCTCAGCTACTTTTAATTAAAGTTCTGAATGCTTCATTTTCCTTTATATGAAACATGGAGTTCAAGAAATTGAGTTTTCATTTTTCCCTTTATACGAGGAATTGGTGATGTTAGGGTGGCTAGCTAATATTTTGCAAGATGGCACGGACCACTTCAAGCATTGGAATTCTTTGCTCTCAAACTGTAATCAATTCATCTTCAAGCCTGTTAATACAATTTCTACGCAGTTCTCATTTCAAGCATGATAAACTATGCTGTCAATCTTCAACAAACAGCCTATTTTGCCACAAAAGGGGACCTAAGCTAGCCCACCCTTATTCTATTAAAAATACCAACATTATACAGTGGTACCTCGGTACTCGAACGCTTTGGTTCTCGTACATTTCGGATAACGAACAAAATTTTCGGCAAAAATTTGCTTCGGTATCTGATCAAAAATTCGGATACCGAACAGCCACAGAAAATTTTGTTCATTATCCGAAATGTTACCGCCAGGGGCTGCTGCAATCCCAGCAGCTTCAGGGGGCTGAGGAGCTCTATAAGAGCTCCAAGCTGCAGGAAGGGTGGGGGCGGCTGCAATCCCGGCAGCTTCAGGGGGCTCCTTTCCTCATTGCTTCCTCTTATTACCTGTAAGCAGCTGCAAAAACTTTCTCCTTCCCGGTGGCGGCAATGGCAGCGGCTTCCCTTCGAGTAGCAACAGCGCCGGGAATGTCACATGATGAAGGGAAGCCGCCGGAGCCATCTCAGCAGTTGCCGCCGCTCCAGCAGCTTCCCTTCATTACGTGACGTTCCCGGCGCTGTTGCTCCTCGAAGGGAAGCCGCCGCCGTTGCTGCCACCGGGAAGGAGAAAGTTTTTGCAGCTGCTTACAGGTAATAATACGAAGCATTGAGGAAAGGAGCCCCCCAAAGCTGCCGGGATTGCAGCCGCCCCCACCCTTCCTGCAGCTTGGAGTACCGAATTTATTTATCCCATAGGAAATAAAGAAAATAGATTTAATTGGTTCCCAGTGAGTTAACAGGGGCTGGGAACCAATTAAATCCATTTCCATTATTTCCTATGGGATAAATAAATTCGGTACTCGACCAAATCGGTTCTTGACCATACTTCTGGAACGAATTGTGGTCGAGTACCGAGATACCACTGTAGTTGCAAACACCTCTTGGGAAAAGCAAAAGATGGGAACAAGTGACATTTCAAATACCTGCTGCTGATGCCCATGGTCATGATAAAATATGAATCTTGCCCACTTTAGTGGCAGGGGAAAGCAAAGTCTTCCTAAATTTGTGGCATAGAACAGACCAGTATTCTTTAAATGTTTAAGAAATGTGAACTTCAACTCCCAGAATTTCCCATCCAGCATGCTGGGGAATTCTGGGAGTTGAAATTCACACAGCTTGAATTTGCCAAGGTTGAAAACCACTGTATTGAACACCACCCTATTCTGCAACGTGTTTCACAATTTAGCTCAAGAGAAGCTAATTTGAGTATGCTGGTTAAAAGAAAAAAGGGAGGAATGTCAACTTGCTGGCTTGCAAGATTTGCTGAGCTAAAATAGTACTAAAATAGGACTGCTGGAATGGTGACATATTGGAATGTAGACTTTTTCCTCTCCTCCTGTAATTGTTTACTGACTTGCAAAGGGCTACAAGTTTTTGTGGTAGGGGAGTGCTTCAGTGCTCCACTATCAATTAGATAAGACAAAAGAGGCACAGGCTAAGTGGAGAACATGTTTGGCAAGCACAAGGGGTGAGGAGAAAAAGTGGGAAGAGATACATTCATGAGGTGAGCAAGTGAATCAGTGTATAATGCAGCAAAATTTAACATGTATAAAAATCAGAAGACAGGAGGATGGACGAGTTTTCTAATAAAAACAAGAGGAGGGAGGGAGGAAGGAAGGAAGAAATCCTCCTTTTGGTACAAAAATGACATGGACATCTCTTCTAGAGCAATTCAGTGTTTGTTTCAAAAATGCCCCAAAATGAATATTGAAGCCAATGAGCAAAAAAGACATAGCTGGTCACCACTGCTTCACCTTTCCGCACAATGGAACATGTGTCTGCAGAAATATAGAAATAGAAACTGAAAGAAGAGTTAAGCTTCTGTTAGATGCTTCTTACTGTCAACTGGCTTTGGGAGATGCTATCATCAGGCATTTACATACCACGACTGACTAATAAAGATCTTGCTCCCACCTCTAAAGCAGGAATAGGCAAAAAAGGGAACAGCATAAAGTCAGGATGATAAGCAGTCCTTTACCTGCAAAGTTCTGCGTTTGTTGTCTTCTGTATGTATCCAAGCTCGTAGTGTCAACTCCGTGATGAATATTTGAGCAGCCTTTGCGAAAAGAACAGGAGCTTCTGCACTGATCATCTACAGAAATGAAAGTGCAGGTAACCTAATGACTGTATTAAAACAAACAATTACAGGGCCCTGTAATACCCCCACCCTACACTACTCCCAAAAAAGCAAAGTTTTCCTTGAGGTGAGTGAGAGCTATTACAACTTACTTATCTTGGAAAAGAGAAGTATAAATTATAAATGTATCTCCCAAGATCGGAATGATGCATATGGAAGTTATCCCTTTCGTCCTCACAGCAACCCCAAAATGTCGGATACACAGTTTGAGGCTATTTGCTGAGTATTTTGGATTAATTGAACGTTTTATTTGGAAATTCCCCGGGTTTTGCCATCTTGTCAAAGGTTGGCTTCCAGATAGGTTAGGGTTGAAATACGCCATTTTCCAGCAAGAGAATTCAAGATTTTCTTTCTTTCTTTACTTTGAAAGAAAATCTTGAATTCTCTTGCTGGAAAATGGCGTATTTCAACCCTAACCTCACAAAAATAATATGGGAACTAAGGAAGAAAGGGATACAGAGAACAGAACAGTTATATGAAAGGGACGGAAGAATTAATAGAAATGAAATAGAGAGGTGCCTGGGACAACAAAACTGGTTACAAACCAATGCGATAAGTACATATTTAAGTAAAAGGGAAAACAAAGAAATATTTATGAGACAAGAAACAAATTTAGAAAAGATACTAAGGGATAAGTGCAAGAATATAAAAGCACAAACAGGTAATATATAGAGAGAATTATTACAAGTGGAAGAACAAGTAGTAAAAGGATTGATGAGATATTGGCAGGACGAATTAGAAATTGATGAATGGGATATGGAGGGTATAATTGAAAATATTAAAAAAATTAAAAACACAAGAATAAGAGAGATGAGAAGAAAAATATTACATAAATGGTATTATACACCAGTACAATTAGCATGTTTTCAAACAACAAAGAAAGGAAATTGTTGGCATGGATGTAAGGAAAAAGGAGTATTTATGCATATGTTTTGGGAATGTAATAAAGTTCAAAAATTTTGGAACCAAATACAAATGGAAGTGAACAAAATTACGAATGGTAATTGGAAAATAACTAAGGAAGCAGCATTATTGATAAAAAATAGTGAGGTAAAAGAATATGAAGAAATCAAAATTGCAGCGATAGAAAGTGCCCAGGAAACTATAGTGCTTGGGTGGAAAGATTACAATAAATGGACGATAAAAAATTGGTGCAAATATATGGCGGATCACATTCACTATGAAATTATGGAAATTAGACTACATAATTATAATGAAGGGAAATTAGCAGCAACAATGAGGCGGTGGGAGATGGTTAAAAATTATATATTAACAACATCAGTAAGCGATGCAAATGCAAGAAATAAAATTCAATCACTCTATAAAGAATGAACAATGTAACCTAGAGACAAAGCAAATGAAGGACACAAAATTGATTCTTCCCTGGTGAAGGGTTTTTTTCTGTATGGTGATGGTACACATATGTTTTCTGTTTTGTTTTTTGTAAAATTCTTTAAAAATCAATAAAAAATTATATATATATATATATTTTTTTTTAAAAAAGAGAATTCAAGATTTTGAACTTCAAGGGATACAAATATGAAAGGGCTTCACCTCTGAAGCCTCACTCACCTTAATCCCAAGAAAATGAAAGAGAAGAACCGTTGTACCTACCTGAACGGTCTTCTCGATGCACTGGAAGGAGAGTCCAACATGGGTAATTCTCTAATCCTATTGGTAGAGACTGAGTTTAA
Source organism: Erythrolamprus reginae (assembly GCF_031021105.1). NCBI lineage: Eukaryota > Metazoa > Chordata > Lepidosauria > Squamata > Dipsadidae > Erythrolamprus > Erythrolamprus reginae. The sequence goes on from NC_091960.1 coordinate 20,413,840, forward strand.
ATTAACATATTAGTTAGGCACCGCCCCTTGCCTGCCCCCATGAGCTCAGTTTTAAAAATGAAGGCAGTATATTCCAACACAATTTTATTAAACCAACACATAACTTATAGTAACTAGACTTTCAAACCCAGCGTCCCTGAATCAAATGAATGCTGGGTGGGTTTGGACTCTCCTTCCAGTGCATCGAGAAGACCGTTCAGGTAGGTACAACGGTTCTTCTCCACTGCATCTGGAAGGAGAGTCCAACATGGGATATACCCAAGTTCCATGGGTGGGAGAGTGCAGATTCAGGGTTAGACTGGAGAGGAACACACTCTCTGCAAAACATGTCTCCCAAATGATGCTTCAGGCGAAGCGTACGAGTCCAGTCTATAGTGTCGGATAAAGGTAGATGGTGCGGCCCAAGTCGCTGCTCGACATATATCGTCAATGGAAGCTTGTGTTATCCAAGCCGCTGATGTGGCTGCGCTGCGGGTAGAATGCACAGTGATCCCTTGGGGAGGAGTCTGAGCTTTTGCCCTGTAGGCCTCAGAGATACACTCCCGGATCCAGCGGCCGATGGACCTAGGGGATACTCCAAGTCCCAATTTTGGTTGTGAAAAAGAGATCAATAGTGTCTCTGACTTCCTGAACGCATCTATCCTTCTAATGTATATCTTTACAGCTCGCCTGATGTCCAGTTTGTGCCACCTGAGTTCCGCCGGGTTGTTTCCGTGAGAGCAAAAGTCAGGTAACACAAGTTCCTGTTTCCTATGGAAGAGTGAATTGACCTTGAGCATAAAGGTTGGGTCTAAACGTAGAACGAGTCTGTCCGGGTGAAAGATGCAAAGGTCTGGATGGATAGACAATGCTGATAAGTCTGAAACTTATCGAGCCGATGTTATCACGACAAGAAAGGCCATCTTGATGGAAAGAAATCTAACTGGGATCGTCATCAGGGGTTCAAATGGAGGACCCGTTAGCGCCTTTAGTACAAGCAATAGGTCCCAAGTCGGGAACCTATGAAGTGACGGAGAATGCTTATTCAAAGCACCCTTGAGGAAATCTCTTATTCAAGGATGAAAGGTTAAGGATCGATATTCCTCCAATCGAATGAGGGTCGCAAGCGCCGCCACCTGTCTCTTAAGGGTGTTCAGGGCTAGGCCCCGCTCAAGGCCAGCTTGTAGAAATTCAAGCACCGGAATCACCGAAGCTGTTTCTGTACTTATCTTTTTGTCCTTGCAGAATTTGCAGAAAGCTGGCCACGTCGCCTGATATATCCTTGACGTGGATGGACGACGAGCTGCTTGTATCGTGGAAATGATCTTGTCAGGCAACTGATGTTCCTTCAATCTGTTCCGTTCAAATGCCAAACGGCTAATTGAAACCACTGAGGGTCCGGGTGATTGATCAACCCTTGGCTGAGGGATATGTCCTTGTCTGGAATCCTCCATGGGGGAGAGATTGATAGTGCCACTAGGTCTGAGAACCACGGGCGACGTGGCCAGTGTGGTGCCACCAGTAGTACTTCCGCCTTCTCCTGTAGAATTTTGTTGATTACCTTCTGTAGAAGGTTCGTTGGTAGGAAGGCGTAAAGGAGGCTGCGAGGCCAGCTTGAGAGCAGGGCATTGATTTTCTCTGCTTTGGGCGACAGAAAGCGGGAGTAGAATCTGGGGAGCTGCGCATTGATGTGGGTTGCGAACAGGTCCACCAGTGGTGTGCCGAAATGTTGTGTAATCTCCTGGAACAGGTGCAGGTCCAACCTCCACTCTGTCGGATCCAAGGTGGTTCTGCTTAGCCAATCAGCTTGGATGTTGTTGACACCGGCGATTTTATTTATTTATTTATTTATTTTATTTATTACTTAGATTTGTATGCCGCCCCTCTCCGAAGACTCGATGTGTTCCGCAGACAAGGAGGCCAAGTTGTTCTCGGCCCAGTTGAAAAGAGCCATGGTCTCCTGCATGAGATGCCATGACCTCATGCCCCCTTGATGATTGAGATAGGCCTTGGTTGCAACATTGTCCGTTAGGACCAATACATGTTTGCCCTGAATGAATGTCACAAAATGCTGAAGTGCCAGGAACAACGACATCCCAAGGACAACTCCATCTGTCCATCCATTACCCTGGGGGGACAATCACTGGCCCCCTCAGAGAAGGTTCACAACTTGGGCGTCCTCCTCGATCCACAGCTGACATTAGAGAAACATCTTTCAGCTGTGGCGAGGGGGACGTTTGCCCAGGTTCGCCTTGTGCACCAGTTGCGACCCTACTTGGACCGGGAGTCACTGCTCACAGTCACTCATGCCCTCATCACCTCGAGGTTTGACTACTGTAACGCTCTCTACATGGGGCTACCTTTGAAAAATGTTCGGAAACTTCAGATCGTGCAGAATGCAGCTGCGAGAGCAATCATGGGCTTTCCCAAATATGCCCATGTTACACCAACACTCCGCAGTCTGCATTGGTTGCCGATCAGTTTCCGGTCACAATTCAAAGTGTTGGTTATGACCTATAAAGCCCTTCATGGCACCGGACCAGATTACCTCAGGGACCGCCTTCTGCTGCATGAATCCCAGCGACCAGTTAGGTCCCACAGAGTGGATCTTCTCCGGGTCCTGTCAACTAAGCAATGTCGCCTGGCGGGACCCAGGGGAAGAGCCTTCTCTGTGGCGGCCCCAGCCCTCTGGAACCAACTCCCCCCAGAGATTAGAACTGCCCCCACCCTCCTTGCCTTTCGTAAACAACTTAAAACCCACCTCTGCTGCCAGGCATGGGGGAATTGAGATCCTCTTTCCCCCTAGGCCTTTACAATTCTATGCATGGTATGTATGTATGTATGTTTGGTTTTTATATTAATTGATTTTTAATCATCAATACCAAATTACTATTGTACACTGTTTTATTGTCGCTGTTAGCCACCCCGAGTCTCTGGAGAGGGGCGGCATACAAATCCAATAAATAAATAAATAAATAAATAAACACCGCTCTGAGCTCTAGGAAATTGATGTTTACTGGATTGAGGTCCTCCTTGGACCAGAGGCCTTGTGCGACCTGAAGGCCAATATGCGCACCCCAACCCGACAGGCTGGCGTCTGTAGTCAGAGAGACATGGTCGTGAGCCCGAAACGACGACCCTCGTAGCAAGGCTGGGGACATCCAGCAGGCTAGGGAATCCTTGACCTCCCATGGCAAACACACTTGTTTGTTTGTTTGAGTGACTTACTTTTGCCCTCTGGACAGGGAGTAGGAACCACTGAAGAGTCCGAATGTGGTGCCTGGCCCACGGTACAATCCCTATGCAGGAAACTAAGGTCTCTAGGACCTTGGATAACAAGGCCAGGGGAACCCGCTGTCATCGTCGAAGAGAAGATATGAGGGATAAGATGTTGCTTTGTCTTTCTGATGAGAGAGACACTATACTTGATGTCGTGTTTATGACAGAACCCATGTGTAGAAGTGTTTTGGAAGGAGTCAGTTGACTCTTGGGCACGTTGATAGTAAAACCGTGTTCTTCCAGGGTTTTCATTGTCAGAGCGAGATCCTCCCACGCCTGTGTCTGAGATTTGGACAAAATTATTATATCGTCCAAGTAAGCCATCAGGGGGATCAACTGTGTGCAAAGACTCGCTGTAAGTACATCTAAAAGTTTTGTGAAGGTTCAAGGGGCCGACGAAAGGCCGAACGGCACTGCCCTGTACTGATAGTGTGCTCCTTCTATGCAGAATCGTAGGCACCTTCGATGTGGAGGATAGATTGGTACATGGAGGTAGGCCTCCTTCAAGTCCAGAGAGGTCAGGAAATCCTGGGACCGTATTGCCGTCAAGATTGTCTGCAGGGAATGCATCCTGAACCTTCTGTAGAGGATATACAGATTCAACTGTTTTAGGTTCAGGATCAACCTGCATCCTCCCGATGTCTTTGGAACGATGAAAACCATAGAATAAAACCCCGTTCCCTCGGATTCTGGGTTTTCGGGCATTGAAGGAAGTGGTTGGGTGGGGGCTGGATGAACTCCAACCGCAGCCCTTGGGCCACCGTGACTACCACCCATCTGTATAATGATTTGAGACACCAGGAGATACTGTAAAGGTGGAGCTTCCCTCCTGTAGGCTGTTCGGTAGTTGAGTCATTTGGGGCATTTGAAGCCCTTCTGGTTAGTGCCTCTGAATGGGCGTCTAGCTTGTTGGTAGCCCCTTGCCCTGTCCTGGAATGGCATACGGTCATTCCTGAATGACGAATTTTGATTGAAGCAGCCTTGTGAATACGACCTCGGGGGTTGGCCTGTCCCTGAGGAAGAATCCCACCGCGCTGCTGAGCCGTCTGCTGAGCAATTTGGCGCCGGCGGCAGCGGCTACATGGTTCCGCTGCTAATATGCGGCCGCCGAGCATATGGGAGGCGATTCCTTGCCATGCTGCTAAGATGGCTTCCGGGAAATTCAGCGGTAGTGGCGACGGTAGCGTGGTTCTGCCGCTAATACACGGCCGCCGAACATATGGGTGGCGCGGTTCCCCTTCCTACTGTTGGAATGGCCGTTGCCAGGTCCGGCTGCAGCCTCCATTGAGCCCGACAGACACCTTATCCTTCATGGTTTGTCTGTTTCGCCGCCTCCTGTAGCGCTCAGCTCTTCGGGTGGTTGAATTCCCCAAGCCTCCCAGTGGGAGGAGGCCAGTGACCCTAGGCTGTCTCCCCTTAATGAGACTGTACCCTCTGAGGGAAGAAGCCTCACAGGGGAAAAACGAGGGGAGAGTGCCCGCGGAGGGCAGAGACCCCTTCTTGACTGCAGCAGCATCTGAAAAACAAGAAAAAAGGAGAAACAGAAACATTAGTCAATAATTGCAATTATTTATTTTACTAGATTAAACTCATGAGTCTCTCTTCAAGGACTGAGTTTTTAAAACTGAGCTCATGGGGGCAGGCAAGGGGCAGTGCCTAACTAATATGTTAATTTAAACTCAGTCTCTACCAATAGGATTAGAGAATTACCCATGTTGGACTCTCCTTCCAGATGCAGTGGAGAATAGGCATTGGACACTTATCTGAACGCCTCTTTTTATACACAAGCAGGGACAGTAATCACATGAGGTATGCTCGCTGTCCTAATCAATCAGGACTGAGCCTTCAGTCTTTTAAAAGAGTGCTGAATCCGCCCCTTCCCCAGAATTTGCAAATCTGTAGACTTGGCTCGATAGTGGTGGCTCACGATAAAATCAACTCTTGGCCTGAGCGTAAGAATAGTCGCTGCTCTGCATATGAGAAGAAGCATTCAGGTAAGTGTCCAATGCCTATTCTCCATACTGTGAGCAGAGCCAGTAGTCACATGGGACATACCCAAGAGATGTTTCCCAATAGGGAGGGAGAAAGGTCATCATCATGAGAAATAACACTGGAGAACTCTCCGGCCAAAGGCCACATCAGCAGAGGCGTAGGAGTCTATCTTGTAGCGACAGATGAATGAACTGGGAGAGGACCAGGTGGCTATTTTACAGACTTCCTCCACTGGGGCTTGAGTAGCCCATGCTGCTGAAGTTGCTACACTTCAGGTTGAATGAGTGGTGATGCCTCTGGGAATTGGTATGGCAGCCTTAGCAATGGTACTTCGTATCCATCTACAATGGTAGAGGAAACCTTGGTGTCTAACGACCTGGGATGGTAGGCAACGAATATAGCCTCCGATTTGCGGAAGGCTTGGTGTGGGGGATGTAGATACCCAGGGCTCTGGTGACGTCTAGAGTGTGCCATCTAATGCTAAGGTGCTGATTTGGTTTTGCACAGAAGGATGGCGGTGCGATGTCCTGGGTTCTGTGATACATGGAACTCACCTCTGGGAGGAAGGTTGGATCTAGTCTGAGGACTACCTTGTCCTGATGAAAGAGACATAATAAGTCCTGGCAGATGGAGAGGGCTGCCAATTCTGATATCTGTCGGGCAGAAGTGAGTGCAACCAGAAAGGCCACTTTGCATGATAGGTGATGGAGGGGGGGCTGTATTGAAAGGTTCGTAGGGAGCACCGATGACAGAACTCAGGGTAAGTCTCAGGTGGGATATCTGTGGATGACTGGAGGTCTAAGGTTGGATATCCTTTTGAGTAATTCTTGAATTTCTGGAAGGCTGCAAAGAGGTTCTCTTCTAGGACCAGCAAGAACCGAGGACAAGGCAACGAAGAGTGCTGAGAGGTCTTGGTGAAATCCCTTCATGAGGAAGATGATCCTTGGGATAGGGATATAAATTGAAGAGGTGTCTTCCTGAAGGCACCATTCACAGAATTTGGTCCAGGTATGATTATATATATGATTAGTGAATGGTCTCTTGGAGGTTTGCATGATCTCTATGGCATCAGGGTCGTAACCCTGAAACGCTAGGTCTTGCCGGATAATTGCCAAATGGTCAGATGGAACCATTCTGGATCTATATGATAGGATGCGCCTTGCTGTAGCATATCCTCCGAAGTGGGAGCCGCCATGGGGACTCAATGGAGAGGGCTTGGAAGTCTATGAACCAGGTGAGTCTTGGCCAGTGAGGCACCATTACGATCACCTGGGCTTTCTCTGATAAAATCTTGTGGATGAAGTCTGAGATGATCCAGATTGGAGGAAAGGCAGTCCCTGAGGCCAAGGGATATCAAGGCGTTGACTGCTTCCGCCCCCAGGGAGTAGAATCCAGAGAAAAAAACAGGTTGTGTGTTATCGGCAGTCGCAAAGAGGTTGACCGATGGGAGACCGAATTTGAGACATATCTGGTGAAATAGAGATGGGAGAAGCATCCATTCTCCTGAGTCTAGGACTCTGTGGGATAGCCAATCCGTTTGAGATCTCCCGAGTTGTGATCTGCTGATAGAGATTAAAGGTGTCCCTCTGCCCAGAGACCGCGCTTCATGGGTTCCTGCATTAGGGCTCTGGAGCGAGTGCCCCCTTGACAACAGATGTGGCTCTTGGTAGCCATGTTGTCCATGAGGATTAGGACATGATGGTGTCTGATGTGGTGCAGGAACTGTTTGAGGGCTAAGAAGACTGCTCTCAGTTCCAGCCAGTTGATTGGGCGTCGGGATTCTTCCAGGAACCACCTGCCCTGGGCTATCATACCTGTTGAGTGAGCTCCCCTTCCCGAGAGGCTGGCGTCTGTTGTGATGACGGTCTGCGTCGGGATCCTGAAGAAGGTGTCCTTGGCCAGAGCTGAGGAGAGCCACCATGAGAGAGACCGTATGGCTGGGGGAATCGAAATGGTGCGGTGAGAGTTGCTGTGCCTGGATCTCTGAAATGGTAACAGGAGCCATTGAAGGCCCCTAGCATCTAGCCCTGGGGGTGATGCCTATGCAGGAGACCATTCATTCATTCATTCATTCATTCATTCATTCATTCATTCATTCAGCGAGCTAGCTTACAACATATTATTATTATTATTATTATTATTATTATTATTATTATTATTATTATTATTATTATTATTATTTATTAGATTTGTATGCCGCCCCTCTCCATAGACTTGTAGACTCCATAGACCATATTAGCAATAGCACTTTTTAACAGAGACAGCATATTGCCCCCACAATCTGGGTCATTTTACCCACCTCAGAAAGATGGAAGGCTGAGTCAACCTTGAGCCAGTGATGAGATTTGAACCGCTGACCTACAGATCTACAGTCAGCTTCAGCACTCTACCTGCTGTGCCACCCTGGTTTTTCCCTAAGAGGGAGGAGGATGGGAGGGCAATAGAAACCCTCTTCTTCTGTTTAACTTGGGGGGCTAATTCCAGAATGCTAGACTGCCTTTCTGTAGACAGGGTAACTGTGGTTTGGACAGAATCTATTAGAGCTCTCAGGCGTTGGATAATGGTAGAGGGTACAACCTGGCTTGTGGTTAAGTTGATTGAGAAGTCATGGCTTTGTAACAAGACCATGGTAGAGTGGAGATCTGAAAGGGTAGCCTCCTTTGAAGGAGTGTAGATTAGAATGTCATCAAGGTAACATTGAATGAGGATGGGAACTGAGCAGATGTGAGCGGCTAAGGTGCCTAATAGCACCTTAGTAAAAACCCTGGGAGCTGATGAGAGGCCAAAGGGCATGCCCTGTATTGGAAACGATGTGAGAGCCAATGAGGCCATGAAGTCCCCAGGATGCAGGGAGACCAGGATCTAGGAGAGGGAGTGCATTTTAAATTTCCTGTATTTGATAAACTGGTTTAGCCTTTTGAGGTCTAGGATAAACCTCCATCCCCCGATGCTTTAGTTTAGTTTAGTTTAGTTTAGTTTAACTGGACTTTAGGATGGAGTAAAACCCTAGGTCCCTCTGGGAAGAGGGAACTGGTTGGATAGCCCTGATAGATAATAGGTGATGAATGGCATCCTCCATTAGGAGTTTGGATTCTGGGGTTCTAGGAGTTGGACAGGAAATAAACTGTTTTAGAGGAAGGGAAAGAAATTCCAGTTGGAGCCCCCACTGGATGGTAGATAAAACCCAAGGGTCCTTAGAGGACTGGTGCCAGGCTGAAGAGAACCAGGCCATGTGCCCCCCCCCCCTATGGGAATGTGAAGGAAATTACCACCTGGACCTCTTGGAGGAGCTGCCACTCTGTCCTCGGGTGGATCTGCCTCTGGAGGCTCTATCTGGCTGGTTCCGGGATTGATGAGTGTACTGACCTGGAGATAGCTGAGAGGAGAAGCCGGGGTCTGTTTGATGAAAGGAGCACGAAAAGGAAGGTTGAAATTTGGTCATTTTCTTGATGGCTGGCCCTAGGATTTTTCTCTTGTCCGCAGTCTCCTTGAGAAGAGGTTCAAGAAGGTCCCCAAAAAGGTTTTTGTGTTTGAGCAGTCCAATGACTAGTTACCCCTTTGGCCTGACTCCAGCCTGCCATGGGCAAAGCCAAAGAAGTCTCCTAGCCACTGTGGAGGCTGCTATGGATTTTGTTGAAAATCTGGAGGTTTGGAGGGTGGCGTCCGCCACATATTGAGCAGAAGCGAAGATTTTATTGAGGTCTTGTTGGCCTCGAAGGTCATCTGGGAGAATGTGGTGTTGGATTTGCTGAAAACACGTAACATAGTTCTGGCAAAAAAAGACGTCGAAGCTGCAGTCTTGGTGGCCCAGCTGTCAGACAGGAAGCTTTTCTTTAGTATCTGTTCAACGTGGCGATCTTCAGGTTTCATAACCTCTTCAGCTTCCCCTGGCATAGCTGCTGCCGAGTGGAAAGACTTGATAGGCTCATCCACTTTGAGGAAGAGCAATTCTTTGTAGGAAGGAGTGACTTTGTAGAATTTGTTGTCTCTGGATGATGGATTTCGCCCCACTGCTGTGGAGGTCCAATGTTTCAGTAGAGCTGCTTTGAATAGTTTAGGCATTGGGATAACATCAGTATCCTCCCGTTCCTCTGTAAAGAAGGGACAGGTTTCCTATTGAGTGGTCAACGTGGATAGCATGGGTTGATCCTGGGAATCAAGGCCTGTGACCACTCAAGCTTTATGTAGAAGTAACTTGAATAAGTGAGGAGGAAAAATAGTGGAGGAGACAGGGGCCTTTGCTTGTGTCTCTTCTTCATCAGATAATCCCTGAAAAGGGTCATCTCTGGGGCCATCTTAGTCATCCTCCTCCTCATTGTCTTCCAAGGAGGAAAAATCAGGAGCAGCAGGAATTGGCCTTCTGCTGGGGACAGAGGACCCAGGAAGTCTTTGTTTGATAGAGGGAGAAGAAGTAGAGGGCGCATTGAGAGCCAGGATTCTGGAGTCAATGGCATAGCTTGAAAATCAAGAGGAATGTTTGCGAGAGACTGAAAGGTTAGAGGTTCTGCCCCAGTGCCTGTCTGGGCCTGGCTAGAGGGGAGAGCCTGGAGAGTCTCTATGTCATCTACACCTAAACCGCAGAGGTCAGGTTGGAATCTGTTTAGGTTGGGCTCATCTAAGGCTGAGCTGGAATCATCATAGATCTGGAGGATCTGATGGAACAGGGGCACTGACATGAACCTGGGTTTGCACCCCTGAGATACTTTGCAACTTGCTCATGTAAAGTCTGCAAAGCCTTGTCCCTGCGCTTTTATTTATTGGATTTGGATTTGTATGCCGCCCCTCTCCGTAGACTCGGGGCGGCTAACAACAATGATAAAAAACAACATGTAACAATCCCATTAATAAAACAACTAAAAACCCTTATTATAAACCAGACATACACACAAACATACCATACATAACTTGTAATGGCCTAGGGGGAAGGAATATCTTAATTCCCCCATGCCTGGCGGCATAAGTGAGTCTTGAGTAGTTTACAAAAGACAGGGAGGGTGGGGGCAGTTCTAATCTCCGGGGGGAGTTGGTTCCAGAGGGCCAGGGCCGCCACAGAGAAGGCTCTTTCCCTGGGGCCCGCCAAACGACATTGTTTAGTTGACGGGACCCGGAGAAGGCCAACTCTGAACTCTGTGGGACCTTATCAGTCGCTGGGATTCGTGCGGTAGCAGGCGGTTCCGGAGGTAATCTGGTCCAATGCCATGTAGGGCTTTAAAGGTCATGACCAACACTTTGAATTGTGACCGGAAACTGATCGGCAGCCAATGCAAGCCATGGAGTGTTGAAGAAACGTGGGTGAATCTTGGAAGCCCCACGATGGCTCTCACAGCTGCGTTCTGCACAATCTGATGTTTCCGAACACTTTTCAAAGGGAGCCCCATGTAGAGAGCATTGCAGTAATCGAACCTCGAAGTGATGAGGGCATGAGTGACTGTGAGCAATGACTCCCTGTCCAAATAGGACCGCAACTGGTGCACCAGGCGATCCTGGGCAAACACCCTCTTCTCCACAGCCGAAAGATGATGTTCCAATGTCAGCTGTGGATCGAGGAGGACGCCCAAGTTGCGAACCCTCTCTGAGGGGGTCAGTAGTTCCCTCCCCAGGGTAATGAACGGACAGATGGAATTGTCCTTGGGAGGCAAGACCCACAGCCACTCCGTCTTGTCTGGGTTGAGTTTGAGTCTGTTGACATCCATCCAGGCCCCAACAGCCTCCAGGCACTGGCACATCACTTCCACTGCTTCGTTAAAGGAAGGGAAAAATCAGATAAATTAGTTACAAATGGCGAGTGGCAATGGGCCTATGAGTCGAGAGGGACGGCAAAATCCAGAGGAGTCGCCATCTTGATTAATCAAAGAATATTATTTCAATTAATTAATATTAAAAGAGACAAAGACGGTAGAATGATATTTATCAAGGGGAAAATAAATAATAAGCTAGTAACCTTAGCAGTAATCTATGCCCCCAATCTAAATGCAAAACAATTCATAATGAATGTAAAGCGTAAATTAGATAATTTTGTGGAAGGCACAGTGATTTTAGCAGGCGATTTCAGCTTGGAATTAACAGCAGGGAGGGGAGAAAAGAAAAAGTTACATTTAAATAAAATTAATATGATGGACCTACATGAAAATATAGTAAACAGGGATACATTTTATTCAGCAAGACACAATAAATTTAGTTGCATTGATTATATATTAATTAATAAAACAGCCGAGGTACAGCTCAAGAAAGTAGAAGTTAAAAGCATTTGGTTATCAGACCATGCCCCACTGTTAGCAGTTATTGAGATAGACGTTGGTAGGCAACAAAGGATTTGGAGATATAACCCTGTGGTTTCAGCTAGTGAGAAAAATAGACTCAAATTACAAAAGGAATTGAATGAATTTTTTAGTATTAACGCAACAGGCGAAATTAAGCAAACAATAGTTTGGGATACACACAAGGCTGTCATGAGGGGTAATTGTATTAGCACTGAAGCTTTCATTAGGAAATCCTGGGAAGTTGAAAGAGAAAGTTAGATGTGTACAAAGCCTTTGATAAAGTTAACCATGTATCTTTAGGTATTAAAGTTATGTAGGCCTCGTTCCAGGAGGAAGGAAGTTTTGAACCCTCGAGAATTTCATTAACAAGGGGTAACATTATAGGCTCCAGAATTTCTTGAAATTGTTTATAGAATTCGGCAGGTATACCGTCTGTGCCCGGGGTTTTATTATTTTTTTGTTTTGTAATTGCACTAGTTAGTTCCATTGATGTTATTTTGTCATTTAGCATATCCTGATCTTCCTTATTTATTTTTTCTGTATTTTCTAAGTTCTTGAATAGATTATTTATTAATTGTTCATTTACGTCATCTTTTTTATATAATTCCTCAAAGAAAGATTTAATTATTTGTTTTTTATCGCTGAGTGTTGTTTTTAAAGCGTCTGTATGATCATATAATGCCTCTATAATTTTATCTGCTTTTTGGTGAGCGAGTTTTGAGGCGAACCATCGCCCAGGTTTGTTTGCAAATTCAAAGTGCTTTTGTTTGGCAATCCTTAGTTTATGTGAGAGTTCTTCTTGAGTTTGCAGGTTTATGTAATGTTTTGTAATATTCAATTCTCCTAAAATTTCGGCGTTGTCTGGTTTCATTTGTAGGGTTTTTTCAAGGTTCTGAAGTTTTATTTTTAGTGTGGATAGGCTGTTTTGTTTCTGTTTTTTCTTTTTATTTTGGTATGCAATATAGGTTCCTCGCACATAGGCTTTCATTGTGTCCCATAGGTTTTGTGTGGGAGTGTTACCATCATTGTTAATTTGGAGAAACTCACCCAATTGTTGTTTTAACATTTTTTGAAAGTTCTTCTTTAAATATTGTTTGGTTCATCGTCCATCGTCTTGAATGGTTATTAGTTGAATCTCTCCATTTCAACAATATGGGGTTATGATCTGCCCAGGAGTTTGGAAGTATTTGTATGTCTGTTACTTCATTGATAAATTCTAAATCAGCCCAGGCCATATCTATGCGGGACCATGACTTGTGAGGAAAAGAGAAAAAAGTATATTGTCTATTGTTTGGATTAAAGTGACGCCATATGTCTTTTAGTGCTAATTCAGTTGTAAGTTGTTCAAAAGTTGTCGGTAGTTGTTTTCTCTTTTTCATTTGCTTAGTGCTTTTATGATCCTTTTTCCTGTCTAATATTGCATTGAAGTCGCCTGTTATTATTATATTTGTTAAGTTTAATTCCGTGATTTTTTGATGTAGCTTTGCATAAAAAGTGGATTGATTTATTGTGGGAGCATAGATTGCGATTATATGTTTTCGCTTCTCTATCCCCCCCTCCTTCTTCTCCCTATCCTCCTTCCTTCTATAACTACTTCCCTCCCTTCACAACCCCCTTCTCCCACTCCCTAATTACTACATGAGTGTAAAAAATGTACAATATGCATATCTCTTTTGTCTTTCTGTATTTGGTTTTTATTGTATATATTTAATAAATTTATTTTCAACGATAAAGTTAACCATGATTACCTGTTTCAATTATGTAAAGATTTAAATATGGGAGATTCATTTTGTAGAATTATAGAAACAATTTATAAGGATAATATAGCCCATATTAGAGTAAATGGCAATAGAACAGAGACGATTAAAATTCAGAATGGAACTAAGCAAGGTTGTCCACTATCCCCAATGTTATTCGTACTGGCAATTGAGATGTTAGCAAATAAAATTAGAAATGATAAGGAATGGAGAGGTTATCAAATAGGAAAATTTGAATTGAAATTAAATTTGTTTGCAGATGATGCTATAGTGATGTCCGAAACCCCAATCGAAATGATGAAAAGAATAATGATATTGCTCCAGGAATTTAAAGACCAATCGGGACTTATGGTTAATATAGAGAAATCGGAGATAATTTGTTTAAATACAGGCCCTAAAGAGCAAATTGAGATACAAAAAATATCAGGATTGAAACTAGGATGTAAAAAAATGAAATATTTAGGAATTTGGTTGTTTAAGAATCCAATAAAAATTGTGACAGCCAACTATAATTTAATATGGAAAAAAATTCAGAAGCAGATAAAAAATTGGAGGGGGAAAAGGTTGGGAAGAATTGCCAAGATCAGAGCCCTTAAAATGATGATAATACCAAAAATGATGTATTTATTTCAGATTTTACCAGGTACCTTCCCCGGGGCAAAACTGAGAGAATGGAATAGTAAATTAAATTTTTGGATTGAAGGAAACAAAAGGCCCAGAATAAGAAAAAAATGGCAGTTTGCCCAAGAGAAAGAGGGGGGGTGGGGGAGCCCATGCTTAGAGAAGCATTTCAAATAGAAAGATTAATGGAATTATAGTTATGGGGGGGAAAGAAGTGGGTGAATTTAGAAAAGGAAATTAATAATATAAATAATAAAGAGCTATTATTTAAAAATTGGAGTAGAATAGAAATCAGTAATTTAATCGACCCTCTGAAAGCATGTTTAGAAATATGGTCTAAATGGCAGGGAAAATGTGGAACTAGAAATTCCAAGCTATCAACGTTACACGTATTGAATACAGGTGATGATGTTAACTTAAGCAGAATTATTAAAGTATTAAACAGCAAAGGGATAATGAGAATTGAACAATTATATGAGAAGGATGGAAGAGTTAGCAGAACTCGATTGGAATGGTGGATTGGTCAACAGAAATGGCTGCAGATTAATGCAATAAGTAAATATTTAAATAAAAGTGAGAATAAAGAAGCTTTCTTACGAGAAGAAAATTGTTTAGAAAAAATAATAAAAGAAAAGATTAATGAGATAAAAGCCCAAGCCGGTAATATATATAGAATGTTATTGCAGGTGGAAGAGGAAGTAACAAAAAGTTTGACAAGATGCTGGCAAAATGATTTACAAATAGATGAAAGTGAAATGAAAGAAATAGTAGAAAATATACATAAGATTAAAAATACAAGAGTTAAAGAGATGAGAAGGAAAATTTTACATAAATGGTACTATACACCGGCACAACTTGCACACTTCCAGGGGAAAGAGAAGGGTAGTTGTTGGCATGGTTGCCAAAAAAAGGGAATTTTTATGCATATGTTCTGGGAGTGTGCAGAAATTCAGACATTCTGGAAGGAAGTACAGAACGAAATTAACAAAATGTTAAATATTAACTGGATAATTACAAAAGAAATAGCGATTTTAATTAAACAAAGAAAATTAGGAGAATTCAAGGAAATAAAATCTGCAGCATTGGAAAGTGCTCAGGCAGTAGTGGTATTGGGTTGGAAAGACTCTACAAAATGGACAATACAGAATTGGTACTGGTACATGGTGGACCACACACATTTTGAAATTATAGAAATAAGATTAAACAATTTTGATGAAAACAAATTGGAGAAGCTGATGGTACGATGGAATAAGGTGAAAGATTATATGTTGAGTAGAATCTGTGATGTAAATGTGAAAAATAAACTGCAATCACTCTTTTAGTAATATCTAATGCAAGATAGAGCCAAGGAAATACAGATAAACAAAATCAAAAACTTTTGAATCCCCTTGTATGGGTGGTGGTGGTGAAGGGGGGTGTTTTGTTTGTTAGGTGATGGGCACACGCACTGTGCACTGTTACATGTTTGTTTTATGTAATCATTTTATAAAATCAATAAAAATTTATTTAAAAAAAACACAAAACCTTCCACTGCTTCGTTGACTGGACGTGGGGTGGAGATATATAACTGGGTATCATTGGCGTATTGATGATACCTCACCCCATGCCCTTGGATGATCTCGCCCAGCGGTTTCATGTAGATATTAAATAGCAGGAGGGAGAGGACCGACCCTTGAGGCACCCCACAAGGGAGAGACCTAGAGGTCGACCTCTAACCTCCCACTAACACTGACTGCGACTGACCGGAGAGGTAGGAGGAGAACCACTGAAGAACAGTTTCTCCCACTCCCAACCCCTCCAGCCGGCGCAGGATACCATGGTCGATGGTATCGAAAGCCGCTGAGAGGTCAAGAAGCACCAGGACAGAGGAAAAGCCCCTGTCCCAGGCCCGCAAGAGATCATCCATCAACATGACCAAAGCAGTTTCCGTGCTGTAGCCGGGCCTGAATCCAGACTGCTGAGGACCTAGATAATCGCTTTTCTGCTATAGTGGGTTTGGAAGCTGTAGTTTCCTTGGCTAGAGAGGTTGAGATTGAGGAATGGGTTCAATTTCATCCCCTGATGGCCTATTGCCTTTTTGGGTGCCTTTATTACTTGTGGGATTCCTTTTGGGGTTTTTGGCAGCCTTGGGGCTAGCTGGAGAAACCCAATGAGGCAGAACCAAAGAATAAAACCACAAGTCACTGAAGATTGCCCCAGCCTCTGGTCCTGGGGCTTCAACGACTCTCAGTTCCTCCGGAGGTACTCCAGAAGGATTGGTTGAGAGAGTACATGGATTAGGCCCTTGTGGAGATTAGGCAAAATTTATTTCTCTGTGTGATTGGAATCCCGGCAAGAGGGCCTAGGAGATAGAGTGTAACGTTGGAAGTGGAAGGCAACTAGCTCAGGGCCTGCGGCAGGGCTTTTGGCACCAATGGCTTTTGCGTGGGCGGGCAGATGGTGTGCAAATTGGACCGGTTAGTACTGAGAGAAATGCCTTAAGTAAAAATCAGTACAGAACAAAGTGACTTTGAACCAGTTGTCCCACGCCACACTCAAATAAACCAGGGAGTTTTGGAAACCAGAAAAAGCGGCCGGTAGCAGCAAGGCAGAGCTGGCTGCAATTAAAGGGGCCTTGCCGCAAAAAAAGCTTTCCCCCCCCCTTATCCAAGCCTGGGATTAAGGCTCTGTGATTTCAATGCCCTCAAAGGGGGGGGGGAGAGGAAAGGCTTGAAGGACTTATCTTGCAATTTAGCTTCTATTGTAGATCGGAAAAGGAGAGGAGCCACCTGGTGGAAGTTTGAAGAAGGAAATGGGAAGGATTACAAAGCCTGAAGAGAGTTGAGCCACCATACGTCCTGCTTTGCAGAGGACTGAGCAAATTCTGGGGAAGGGGCAGATACAGCACTCGGTCCTGATTGGTTAAGACAGTGAGCATCCCCGTGTGACTACTGGCAACTGACAACTGAAAACAAATGTCCATGACTTGCCATTTAAGAATAAGCATGCAGCATTATGTTAAGTCTAAATAAGAAAGAAAGAGACAACAGAGAGGGAGAGGGAAGGGAGGGAGGGAGAGAGGGAGGGAGGAAGGAGGGAGGGAGGGAGGGAAGAAAGAAAGACAGAAAGAAAGAAAGAAAGAAAGACGAAGAAAGAAAGAAAGAAAGAAAGAAAGAAAGAAAGAAAGAAAGAAAGAAAGAAAGAACAGGGCAGAGTTTTCCTGACAAATCTCTGGCCTTACCAAACTAGATAATATCTTCATAGGGTTTTGACCAGTGTCTTCTTTGTTTATATAGGTCCTGAGCACTGGCCCCGCTAAGGTGCGCGGCAGTGTGGCCACGCACACGATAATCAGCTGCTGCGCAGCATTTTCAACTGCAGTGCAGACACCCGACAGAGAAACTGCGGGAGCCCAAGGCTCGGTGGAGAGGACTCCACTCCGGCTTCTGACAGAGACAGGTGAGCCTGAATTCATGTTACCGGTCCTCCCACTGAGCAAATAACTCCAGGGGTCTGAGTGCCTTTTATCCTGGGGACATTTCCAGATTGCTGCTGCTACTCACTCACCTCTTCTTTCCCTAACACAAACCCCGCCTCTAACACTGAGATACTCTTTATCCCATTAATTCAGAGGGGCATGGAAGCTCTGCCCATATGATCACTTTTGGACTCCATATGGTCAACCTGCTCTGCCACTTAACTTTGGTCTCTCCTGAGTGCTTTCATTGGAGGATTATGAGAGAGAAAGTGGCCCCAGATTGGCAGTCAGACAGAGAAGGGGATGTTTGAATGAAGAGTTACGATTTATTATTAAAGTGACAAGAGACTCCTTAGACCAGGAGTTTAGTTTCACTTTCAACCCAGAAACAGAGTTTTTTATCATCTACTATATAACTTTACTCCTTGCAGTTAGACATTACTTAGACAGGCTCAAATTAAATATTTTTAACACAGTATGAGGGGGGAAAACAGGATGATTAGCAGCCAAATGGATGGACTCAGTTGCAGCAATGAAAGGTAAGTTGTTTGAAAATCTAAAGGAATAGGTTGAGAACATCATCCAGGAGAAAACATGTAGTCACTCCAATAAGAGACTTTCCTTTTCTTCATTTATTTCTTTTCTTACTTTTTACCCAATTGTAAAATTTTTCCCAATTTTTGTAAAATTTCGAATCTTCTTTATTTTTGAGTTTTTGCGTAAGCCTATCCATTTCTGCACAGTCATAGATTTTTTTGATGATTTCTCTTTCAGTTGGTATAGTATCTCTTTTCCAGTTTTGTGCTATTGTTATTCTAGTAGCTGTAATTATATGGTGTATCAGGTACGTGTCTTCTTTCTTGTTTTTCAAATCAATTATGCTCAAGAGGAATATTTCTGGTGTGAGTTTTAAGGAAACTGTTGTGATTTGTTGTATCCATGTTTGGATTTTTTTCCATAGCTTTTTGATAAGGGGGCAAGTCCACCATAAATGAAAAAATGTTCCAATTTTGCTATTGCACCTCCAACAATTTGGTTTTATGGTGGGATAGATCTTGGCCAGTCTCGTTGGTGATAGATGCCATCTATAAAACATCTTTTGTAGGTTCTCTTTGTATGGAATTGATTTAGTAATTTTCAGGTTTCTCCACATTTGTTCCCATTGTTCAATGTAAATGGCATGCCCTATGTTTTTAGCCCAGGTAATCATATTCTCTTTTACTAATTCAGTTTCCATAGAGTACCCCATTATATAATTATACATTTTGGTTATAAATTTTTTCGGATATCCTAATAGTATTTTATCAATTATGCTTTCTTTTTCTTGGATCCCTTCTTTTTTTTTGTCTCTATTCCATTTCGTCAAAATTTGAGCGTAGGACCACCAGTCAATATCGATATTTTGGTTTCTTAGTTGCTGTCTGGATTTTATATCTCCTTTCTCATCTAATATGTGGTTGTAGTTCAATATTTTTGGTGATTGAAATAAATTTGGGTGTCTGAGCGCTTCGAGACTGGAGTACCATTTTGGAATTTTGTAGTAGTGTTCTTTTTTAGTTTTTAACCACACATTTATTAAGGAGTCCCTGATCATGTGACATCTAAAGTATACTGGCGTTTTCCCTTTTTCGCTCCATAGGAAACTGTGCCATCCTTGGAGGATGTTATGGCCCTCCAAGGCCAAAAGTCTTTGATCTTGGAGAGTTATCCACTCTTTAAGCCATAGAAGGACCGATGCTTCGTAATAGGCTTGGAAGTTTGGTAATCCAAATCCGCCTTGTGTTACTCTGTCTTGTAAGGCTTTAAATCTCACCCTTGGTTTTTTCCCCGCCCAGATAAATTTTGAAATGGTTGTATTTATTTTGCTGAAAAATTTTTGGTTTAATTTTATTGGGATCGTCTGGAATAAATATAAAAATTTCGGTAGTATAGACATTTTAATTGTGGCTATCCTCCCTGATAATGAGATATGAATTTTGTTCCACCTAATTAACTGTTGTTCTGTTTTTTTAATGAGGGATTCGTAATTATCTTTTTGTATTGTACCACATCTGTTCGTTAGTGTTATGCCCAGGTATTTAACTTTTTTAACAGTTTGGATTCCTAATAATGTCTCTAATTCATGTTCTTGTTTAGTGTCCATATTTTTAGTTATAATTTTAGTTTTTTGTTTATTGATTTTTAAGCCGGCCACTTCTCCATACCGTTGTATCTCTCTCAGCAGGTGTTCCCCTGTTTCTATTGGATCCTCCAAGATGAATGCTAGGTCATCTGCATAAGCCTGAACTTTAAATTCGTGTTTTTTTGTTCTAAGACCTATAATTTCCATGTTGGATCTTATTTGATTAAGAAGTGTTTCTACTGCCAGGATGTATAGAAGTGGGGATAGAGGACATCCTTGTCTAACACCTTTTGCAATTTGAAAAGATCTTGTTAATTCCCCATTAAATATAATTTGAGCCGATTGCGTATTGTATATAGATTGGAACATGTTTACTATTTTTGGGCCAAATTGCATTTTTTTAATTACTTCAAGAATAAACTCCCACCTTAAATTGTCGAAAGCTTTTTGGGCGTCCAAGAATATTAATGCTAATTGTTTTCCGGAGTGTGTCTCATAGTATTCTAGAGTGTTAAGAATTATTCTTGTATTATTCCTTATGTATCTGCCTGGGAGAAAACCATTTTGATCTTCCTTTATTGTTTTGTTTAAAATTGGTTTAAATCTTTCCGCTATTATTGTCATGAATATTTTATAATCAACATTGAGGAGGGATATGGGCCGATAGTTTTGTATATGTTTTTTTTTTTCCGGGTCTTTCGGGATTAGACTTATCAAGGCTTGTGTCCAGGATATTGGTAGCAAGCCTTTTTCCAATACTTCATTAAATATTATTACTAGGATTTCTAATAAATAGTCTTTTAGTTCTTTGTAGAATTCGGCCGGTATCCCGTCTGTACCTGGGGTTTTACTGTTCTTTTGTTTGGTTATTGCGTATTCCACTTCTAGTTTGGTTATTTCTTTGTTTAGTATGATTTCATCTGATTCTGATATCTTTTGTATTTCCGCTTCCTCAAGATATTTATTTAATTGGGATTGGTTTGTTTCTTCCTTTTGGTATAAATGAGCATAATATTCAGTTGCTATATTCTTTTTTTCCCCCAGTGTATGTTGTAATTCCCCGTTCTTATCTTCTAATGTTTGTATGTATCGTTCTTCTTCTTGCTTTTTTAATTTATAAGCAAGCCATCTACCTATTTTATTCGCATTTTCAAATTGATATTGATTGGTCTTCCTTAGTTTTGTGACAATTTCATCTTGTATCATTAAATTGATATTGTGCTTTATTACATCTATCTCTTCTCTTATTTTTCCGTTTTGGAGATCTTTTTGGGCTTCTAATTCTGCGTGTTTTAATTTGGTCTTGAGTTCGTTTAGTTTCCTATCTTTCTGTTTCTTTTTTTTTGCTAAATAAGCTATTGTTATGCCTCTCATAAATGCTTTTGTTGTGTCCCAAATATTCTGAATAGTGGTATCAGTATTCCAATTATCTCTTAAAAATAATTTTAATTCTTGTTTGATATGTTTGATATAATCCTGATCTTGAAATAACAGTTGATTTATGGACCACCGGTGTTGACCTGGGGTCGGTATTTTAATTTTCATCAATATTGGTTGGTGGTCTGCCCAAATATTTGGACCTATTTCAATTTCATAGATTAACTTCCCAAAATTTTGGTCTGCCCAAATCATATCAATTCGTGACCATGACTTTTGCGGTGATGAGTAGAAGGTGTATTCCCGTGCAGATGGGTGCCTTTCTCTCCAGATATCTGCCAGTCTATATTCCCTTGCTATTTCCTGGAATTCTGATGGTAATATTTTCCTGTCTTTTAGTTTTTTCTTTACAGATTTAAAATCTTTTTTGGGATCGCTCACTGCATTATAGTCTCCAATAATACAGATGTCCCCTTTTTGTACCTGTGCTAATTGTTCAGCTAGTTTTTGATAGAATTGTTTCTGTTTTGTGTTTGTGGCATAGATCGCCACTATCGCTATTTCTCTATAACCTATTTTAATTTTTACAATTAGAATTCTGCCATCTTCATCTGAGTAAATTTTTTCCGGTTGGTAAAAGTCCTTAATGTACAAAGCAATCCCTCTCTTTTTTGAGTCTGATAGGGCTGTAAATAATTTACCTAATTTTTTATTTTCTAAAAGTTTACAATCTTGCTTCCTAATATGTACTTCCTGAAGACATGATATATCTGAATTTTGTTTTAATAATTTTGTCATTATCTGTTTTCTTTTTATCGGAGAATTCAATCCGTTGATGTTTACAGAGATCAACTCAAGTATCTTTCGCGTCATTTTCCTCCCTCTCCTCTCCGGTTACCTTCTCTTCCTTTATTGACGTTTAGCCGCCGCTCTTGTTGTTACCCTTTGTTCTTTTTGTTGTCTTTCCTCACCTTGTTCTTCCTCTCCTCTATCCTCCCTCCGTCTCTCCTCCTGTGATAGTTCCTCTATGGTCTGGCGAATCTCTGTGTCTTGCTCTAAATTGTTTTGAATAAAATAATCCGCTTTCTCGAACGAGTCTATTTTAATTTTTTTTCCATTCCATGTTACTAGAAGACCGTCCGGAATTAGCCATCGATATGGGATTCCCCTTCTCAGTAGTTTTGCCGTAAGAAAGTGGAATTCTCTTCTTTTCTCCCTTATTCTTTTCGGAATTTGTTTGAGTATTATAATTTCTTTTTCTTGGTACATAATTTTCCCGCTTCTTGTTGATTTATATATTTCATCCCTGATGGACTTTTTCGTAAATTTTACGTGGACCTCTCTGGGTAATCTATGGTTCTTGGCATAGTTTGTTTGTATTCTGTAGATTTCGTCAATGTGGTCCTTGACCTCCTCTAGTTCGATCTGTGTGTTGTCAGTAATCAGCTGGGCTAATTTGTTAAATAGATCTTCGTCTGTATTTTCCGGAATGTTTTGGAAGCGAAGAAAATAAGCTGCTTTTTCCATCTCCAGGATTGCTATTGAATTTCCGAGCTCATTATTGGCCGCAATTAATCTTCTTTCTGATTCAATTCTTCTTTCATCGATTCTTTTGGTGTCTGTTTCAATATTTTGTATCCTCTGCTCATGGATAGTTATGATTTCTTGTATACCTTCGAGTTGATTTTCCAGGCCTTCCATCTTTCCAGACATCTTTTCAAAGTTTTGTTTTGTTTCCTCGTGGTTTTGCCTAATGGTTTCTTGGGTAACTGTAGCTACCTCTTGGCTGCGGACCATAAACTCTTGAATCAAACTTAGTGAAGCCTGAATTGATTGCAGAGAAGTTTTGTCGGTGGTTGCCATTTCTGTGTTTGGTTTTACAGTTTGCATCGTCGGAGTTCCTGGTGTAGCTTTTTTTTGGTATTTAGAGAAATTAGTTGTCATACTCCCTAACCAGACGAGGATAGTTGACAGATTGTCCAAATTATCCCAAAGTAGTGACCTTTCCACGTGTTCAATTGAGTCGTAAAGGTAGGGATGTTATTTAAGTCACAGTTCAAGAATAGTTTTGTTTGGGAGGTTGAAATAGTTAGGCTCGTTCTAACACAGCTGAATTCTCCACTATTAGTAGAAAGAGGTTAAATACAGAGTGCAAAATTTCTGATTTCTACTTTCTAATTAATTATATCTATGTCTATCACTTAATTGTTCACTTATTGGCAGTTAGTCAATTACAACAGTGTTCAATCAGAATATGAGTAGAATTTAGATAGAAATAAGGTTTAAATACAGTTTAAGATAAATAGTTAATCCTTCATAAAAACTATACTCTAATATTAATGTTGATAGTAATCAAGATTGTATAAATTGATTTAGTAATAAAAGATAATAAATAGTATAGATATTATAAATATAAATATTATAAATATTATAAATAGTATAGGTGTACCTTAAGTTAATTCAAGCTTAGTCTTAAAAAACCTTACAACGTTCTATAAATACTGTTATAAACACTATATATAATAATTATTAATTAATCCTTCGTAGTATTGTTTAATATCAACTATCAAGTATCAATTAATTTAAGGTTCTTGGTATAACCCCTAAGCCAATAATCAGTTAATCACAATTAATCACAGTTAATCATTTTGGACTGTTAAACCGAGGGAAATCAAGACAGAGATAAAATTTCTTAATCTTAGTTAGAGGAGGAGGAGGGGAGGAGGGGGAGAGATTAAATTAGGGAAAGCACGTGGGCATAAGGAAAGACAAGAAAAGAAATGTAAAAAGAGAGGGAAGACAGGCAAAAATGAATCAGCAAAAAGGAAGAAGAAAAAAAAAACGAAAGAAAGAAAGAGTGGGAAAAGAAAACAACACAAAACTAACAGTTACAATGGTCAATATTGATAATAGTAAGAGTGGTAGTAATAATGTTAATAAAATATACTAATGTATTAAGAAAATAAGTGACTAATATAAGTAGCTAACATAAGTAACATAAGTGATTATAAATACGACACGTTTCACTCGGCTCCAAATTTGCAGCGTTGGTTTCAATTAGGCGTCAGCAGTTCAGTCAGTAACTTTCACCAGCGCACGATGTCGACAACGATTTCAATTCTCCCACTAGGCATACAGAAGAGAGGGACGTCTTCTCTTCTCTCTGTTCTTCTCCTTCTTTCAGACAGCTTGAATTTTACAACCCCCCACAGACCATACCGAAGCAACAAGCTTTTAGCTTTTAGCCCTCCTTCACCCTCTTCCGCCTCTTCTCTGTCGCCTCCCAGCCGAGTTTCTTTAATGGTGGTTGATTCTCTGGACTCGCTGGAGGGAGGAGGGGCAAATGGCGCAAACGGCGGTTGTCTCAGCTCTCAAACCTCTTGCAACTCACGCAACTCCTCTCGCCGTTCTTGCTTGTCTCTTGCTTGTTTCCTTCGGGGTGATAGATGGCTGTGGAGGAGTCTTCTTAATCCAGCAGCACAGCGTCCCCAACACTCCAAGTCTCCCTTCTCGTTCTCAGTCCAACTCGTTGCAGCGCTCCCGTCTCGCCGGCCTTACAGCTCCGGTCCTTCTAGGCTCTCCGTCCCGTTCTCCGCTCCCGGGCCTTCAATATAAGCTCCAGCCAGCTGCAACCACTTCCGCCCACCATCAACGACTTACTTTTCCCTCAAACAATAACGCGCTCCACTCTCTTCAATCGCCGCTTCTTGATTATAGGAGGCTATATCGTTGTTTTCCACCTCTGAATCTTCCTGGGTAGGTATTATTAATGTTGTTGTAGATATATATAAAAAGATTTTTTTTTTTTCTTCAAACCGCTGGTGCCGCCGCCGCTCAGTTTTTTTTGCTTCCTGATGACAGTTTAGCAAGCCAGGCCTTCGGGCTGGGGACAAAACCCCGGCTTTTTTCCCCGCCAAAACACGGGGGTTTTCCACCCGCTGGGGGGGGAGTTGCGGACCCCCCAATAGCTGGATGCTTCCCCTCACTGTAACTCTTCCCACCAAGAAGAATTAACACCACTAATTGGTTTTTTAACGGGAAATCTCGAGTACAAACCAGGAGCTTCTGACTTGCACGTCGCTTCAGCCTGGCTCCACCCCGGAAAATATAACGAAATACTACAAAAAGTAGATATATTAAAATGCTAAAATATTAAAATATAAGTGGAAAGTGTAGAAATGACTGTAGAAAAACTCTAGAATTCTGAAGGATAATATCGGACTACTAAGAATATTTTGATCAATCCAACACGATTCCTCCTCAAATGTAAATACATATTGATATAAATACTACACTAACGAAACCGCGGCTTCCATATGCCGCCCAAATAAACAACCTAGACCTTTTAGAACTATTACAGTTCAATGGGGGGGAGGGGTTGGGAGGAAGATCCAAAGACCCAAAAGATAACGAACTATAGAGAGATATTATGTTAACCACAATAAGTTATGATATGTAAATAATTGAATGGAGTGATTATGGCATAACTGCAAGTATGTTAGGTTATCACAATGTTAATCGATGTATCTTTCTCCCTTTGTACATAATTTCTTTTGTAAATCAATAAAAATTATTTTTCAAAAAAAAAAAAAAAAGAGACTTTCCTATTGATTGCTCTTTCTTCTGCCTCTTCTAAATAAGTAATTGTATTTTACCAGTTAGCTCTATAAGAGAGATTTGTTTAAAAGGAAAAATTATGTTTGAAATAAGCAAATATATTCTATATGCTATTTAATAGATTTAATAATGATACAATGGTTATAACATGATAACAGTATGAATTTTGATGCTAATGATCTGATTTATTTAATTAATATGGATATTTTTTGAGAGAGATTGGTTCTTTTGTGTACAAAGTGAATATTATTTTATAGAGGAAAGATTACATGATTAAGGATGGAGTAATTCCTGATTTGATATTTATTGAGTTAGTAATGATCCTAATTTATGAAATAATGTTTAAATGGAAAATGTGAAGATTTACCATATGAAAGTCTGAATTAATAAATTGGTTTGGAATGATGATTTTAATCTATGAGATAATCTTTAAATGGAAAATGTGAAGATTTATTATATGAAAGTTTGAACTAATTAATTGTTTTGGAATAATACATAAACACCTGATTATTAAGAAAATCTGATATTTATAATGAAAATTAATACAATGTAATATGCTTGACTATATATCTAAAGGCTGAGTAGAGATTTTTGGTTATGATAAATGAAGGAATCAGAAAAATAGACATTGAAATGATTGGGGGTGAGGGGGGAGCAGCAGGCCTAAAAGAGAAATAAACAACTCTTTTGGAATGATAAACTATAGTGATTAACCGTAGGAATTATTGCTGGATTAATTTGACAGTGAATCCAGAAGACAAAACTAGATATTTTTAACTGAATGTAGCTTTTTCTTGGTCATTATATACCTAGTATAATAGATTTATTTTAAGTTTTATGATTGAAATGTTATAAACAACAAGAATTCTCTTTTGGGGGGGGGAGTTAGGGATATTCCTTAAATTTGATTATGTAACACTAGTCTGTAAATATAAGATGGGAGACATTCCGGAAAGGTTAAAAGTAGTGGAAGAGGAAGTAGAAATGAAGGAAGAGAAGAAGAGAGAGGTAGAGGGGAAGTGAAAAAGTAGGTAGGAGGAGGAGATGAAGAAAGGAGGAGGGGAGTCTGAGAAAGAATGAAAGGAGCAGATTAGGTATAGATTGCTTACCTGAACGCCTCTTCTCGTACGCTGGGTGGGTACAGCAGTCACGTGGGTTGCTCGCTGTCCAATCCGCATAGGACCGAGCCTAGTCTTTTAAAAGATTGCTGGATCCGCCCCTTCCCCAGAATTTGTGAATCCGTAGATTTAGGCTGAAAGGTGGTGGCTCAAATAATGCTCTACTCTCTTAATAGGAAGAAACAGGTTAAACGGTATAACCATGGTTAGAAGGAAAATAGGGTGGGAAGTGACTGCTGTACCTGCTCAGCGTACAAGAAGAGGCATTCAGGTAAGCAATCAATGCCTATTCTCCGTACAGAAAGAGCGGGTCCAGCAGTCACGTGGGACATACCCAATAGATGAGTCCCTAGGGAGGGATTAGTTGGCTATCATGAGAGATAACGGATTGGAGGACTCTTCTGCCAAAGCCAGCATCTGCTGCAGTGTAAGAGTCAATTCTGTAGTGCCTTATTAAAGAATTCGGAGAGGCCCAAGTGGCTGCTTTGCAGACTTCCTCCAATGGAGCTTGAGTTGCCCATGCAGCAGATGTGGCTGCATTTCTTGTGGAATATGCCGTGATACCTCTTGGTACGCTGAGGGAAGCTGACTCATATGCCTTTGAGATTGTCCCTCGGATCCAACAACCTAATATGGTTGAGGATGCCCTGGATCCCAGGGATCTGAGATAGTAGGCTATCAATAAGGCTTCAGACCTCCGAACAGGTCTTGTTCGTTGGATATAGATTCGTAGAGCTCTGGTGAGGTCTAGGGTGTGCCATCTGACCACAAAACGATGGTTCTGATTGGAACAGAATGAAGGCAACACAATGTCCTGGCATCTGTGAAACGTGGAACTGACCTTTGGTAGAAAGGTGGGGTCCAGGCGGAGGACTACTTTGTCCGTATGGAATTGGCATAGATCCTGCCGGATGGAGAGGGCCGCCAGCTCTGAAATGCGTTGGGTAGATGTTATTGCCACCAGAAAGGCAACCTTGTAAGACAGGTACCTGAAGGATGCTGACCTTAGGGGTTCGTATGGCGCCTGAGTGAGGGAGTGCAGAACCCGTGGTAAGTCCCAGGATGGATATCTGTGAACAGTGGGAGGCCTGAAGTTTGAGATGCCTCTTAGAAATTCTTGAATTTCCAGGAAGGAACGGAGTGGTTGTCTGCGAGGCCCTGCCAGGACCGAAGATAAGGCCGCTAGATGACGACGAATGGTGCTTGTTGAAAGGCCCTGATGAAAACCTTTCATGAGGAAGGATACAATTCTGTGAATGGGAATACACAGAGGTGATAGATCTCCCTGTGTGCACCACTGGTGAAACCTGGACCAGGTATGGTAGATCCTGTTGGAAGAAACTCTTCTGGATTTGAGGATTACTTCTACCGCGTCTGGGTCGTAACCCCGAAGGTCTAGGTCACGCTGGATAACAGCCAAGCGGTGAGGTGGAACCACTCCAGGTCTGGATGGTGAGAGACCCCCTGCTGCAACATATCCTCTGAAATGGGGAGTCACCAGAGGTCCTGGACGGACAAACGTTGCAGGTTTGCGAACCAGGGCCGGCGAGACCAGTGAGGGGCTATCAGAATCACCTGGGCCTTCTCGAGGATGATCTTGTGGATTACATGTGGGAGAATTGATATTGGAGGAAAAGTGTAAAGCAGCACTCGAGGCCAAGGAGTCCTGAGTGCATTTGTTGGCTCTGCTCCCGGGGATGGAAACCTGGAATAGAACCAAGGGAGTTGAGTGTTGGTCGCGGTCAGAAATAGGTCTAGCGATGGGTGACCGAATCTGAGGCAGATCTGTTGGAATAGGACCGGATGGAGGCTCCACTCTCCTGGATCCAGAGTTGGCCGGGAGAGCCAATGTGCCTGCATATTGAGAACTCCCGAGATGTGGTTGGCCAATAAGGACTGAAGATGTCTCTCTGCCCAGAGACCCAGTTTCAGGGCTTCCTGCATCAGAGCCTTGGACCGGGTGCCCCCTTGTCTGCAGATATGGCTCTTTGAGGCCATATTGTCAGTGAGAATCAGAACATATTGATTGATGATTTGTGGTTTGAATTGTTTGAAGGCTAACGACACTGCTCTCAATTTCAGCCAATTGATGGGTCTGGATGACTCCTCCGCTGACCACGTGCCTTGGGCTATCAGACCTTGAGCATGGGACCCCCAGCCTATCAGGCTGGCATCCGTGGTGATGGTGAACTGTTCTGGACTCCTGAAGGGGCATCCCTTGTCCAGGGTGGAGGAAGTCCACCAAGTGAGGGACCTTAATACGGTAGTTGGGACAGTGATGAAATTTGCCGAGTTGCTGTTCCCCGATCTCTGGAACGGTAACAGAAGCCATTGGAGATCCCTGGCATGGAGGCGAGCCTATGGGATAATGCCAATGCAGGACACCATCTTTCTCAGTAGGGAAGACACGGTGACGATGGTGGTCCTTCTTTCAGACTTTAACTGAGAGATAAGCTCTTTGATACTGATTTTCCTTTCAGTAGAAAGGAAGACCTTGGAGAGATCTGAATTTATAATTGCTCCCAGGTGCTGAATAGAGGTGGAAGGATGGAGTTGACTTTTCTTGAAATTAATAGAAAAACCATGATCCTGTAGGGTAGACATGGTAATTTTGAGGTCTCAACAGCTGCATTCTTTAGAGGGAACGTGAATTAATATATCATCCAAATAGCACAAAATATGGATGGGCGTGGCCCAGATGTGGGCCGCCAAGGCGCCTAGGAGCTTAGTAAAGACATAGCCCTATACTGATAATGCTTGCCCTGGAAGGCAAAGCGAAGGAATTGCCTGTGGCCCTTATCAATAGGGATGTGGAGGTAGGCTTCCATAAGATCCAGGGAAACCATGAAATCTCCAGGATGAATAAAGGCTAGGATGGATGACAAGGAATGCATCTTAAATTTTCTATATTTAATGAATCTCTTAAGGCCTAGAATGGCCCTCCATTCTCTGGAGGTCTTAGGAACCATGAAGAGGATGGAGTAGAAGCCGAGACCTCTTTGGGAAGAGGGAACTGGTTGGATAGCCCTGATGGACAACAGGTGTTCAAATGCTTCCTCCATTCGAAGACGATAAGGAGTTCTAGGGGATGGGTAGGATATGAAATGCTTAGGGGGCATGGAGATAAACTCTAACTGGAGCCCCCATTCCACAGTAGAGATAACCCAGGGGTCCTTACAGGAACAGCCCCAGCTGGAAGCGAACCAAGCAAGACGCCCCCCAATGGGAGTAGAATGGAGATTGCCATCTGGGCTTTCTAGAAGCTCTGGAATTGCCATCTGGGCTTTCTAGAAGCCCCTGGTGTTCCTGTCTGCTTGGGAGCAAAAACAAGAGGTATACTGACCTGAGTTCCTCTGGAAAGCGAACTCCTGATCTTGTTGACGATTGGGGCATCGAAAAGGCTGAATTTTGATGTCCTTCTTGTTGGTGGGCCCTAAAACTTTCTTTTTGTCAGCAGTCTCTGTGAGAAAGGGGTCCAAGAGGTCGCCAAATAAGAGGTCGCACTTCAAAGGACCCATGGCAAGTTGCCATTTCTGCCTCAGTCTCACCTGCCAGGGGTGAAGCCATAGAAGTCTTGTGGCTGTTGTTGAGGCCGCTACCGACTTTGCTGCAAATCTTCATGATTGCAAGGTAGCGTCTGCTACATATTGGGCCAATGCAAATACCTTATTGAAGTCCTGTTGACCCCGTAGGTCATCAGGGGGAATATGCTGCTGGAGCTGTTGAAGCCACAAGAGAATGGCTCTGGAAAAGAATGATGCTGATGCTGCACTTTTAATAGCCCAGGTATCAGCGAAGAAACACTTTTTGAGCATTTGCTCTAAAAGTTTATCTTCGGGCTTTAACACTTCTTCTGCTTCACCAGGCATAGCTGCCGCAGAGTGTAGAATCTTTACTGGTTCATCAGCTTTGGGAGAGACAAGAAGGTCTTCATAAGATGGAGAAAGCTTATATAACTTCTTGTCTTTAGAGGTGGAATTAAAACCATAAGATGGATGGTCCCACTGCTTGAGCAGAGCATCTTTGAACAATTTGGGCATGGTGATGACTTCATTGTCTTCTTGTTCCTCCATAAAATATGGCAGGTTCTCCTCAGGTGGAGCTGTTGAAGGATCAGATGGTTTATCCTGACCAGCTAAGCCTGTGGCAACTCTTGCCTTGAATAAAAGAGATTTGAACAGTTGAAAAGGAAAGATTGCAGCAGGGGATGGAATCTTGATCTGTGATTCCTCATCCTCTGACAGGCATTGGAAAGGGTCATCCTTGTTTTCTACGTCCACATCATCATTCTCATCCTGTGAGGAATCCAAGTCTTCTTGAACTGTAATTCTGTAGGTTGAGAAGGAACTCATGGGCCTAGGGGCGCATGAAGGGGGACGAGAGTGAGAAGGCACATTGTTAGCCGAGAGCTTGGCATCAATGGCTTGAGATAAAGCAGAATACATAGACCCAGCAATCTTTTAAAATCTTTTAAAAGACTAGCCTCGGTCCTATGCGGATTGGACAGCGAACAACCCACATGACTGCTGGACCCACTCTTTCAGTACGGAGAATGGGGTAGGTTATGAAAAGAGTAGATGAAGATGGGGATTCCTGAATAATGGATAATAATGTGTATCTATATATGTTTTTTGTAACACTGGAAGGTATATACATGTAATTTATTTTGTGAGTGGAGAAAAATGAAAAAAACTTTTGCTAAAAATAAAATACAAAATCATCACCATCACAGTTAGACATATACTTATAAAACAATTTTAAAATGAACAGCTTTCAAATGGTAATCAACTGGGAAAATGACGTTCCAAAGGGTGGGTATAATGATAGAAAAGGCTTTTGTCTCAAATCCCATCATGTTGTCATTTCATCCAAAATTAAATTTATTTATTTATTTATTTGTCAAGTATATATTGGTAGTATAAAAAGATATAACAATGTTTATATACATGATATTGGTATTAATAATAGAGAAACATTAGGACAGGGACGGACCGGACCATAGGCATGTGGTGCACTTATGCACGCCCCTTATCATGATCATTGTGATCATCAGGATGACGGTCATCACAATGAAAACCTATTTCGTTGTTGTCCTAGGTAACATCTGTGGAAAAAAATCAGGTGCTCAGGCATGAAAATGTGCCGCTCAATCACTATACTTTTAAACACACACTGTAACTAAACATCCAAGAGCCAAGCAGCGAGCTAAGAGGATAAACGTCTGCCTACATCTACAACCCGAGCTACAAATTTTCTCCACAATTTCCAAATAAGAACAAGCTTTGTCTATTCCAAGCCTTTGGCAAAGGCTAGCCAGCTTCTTCCTAACATACACAGGAAATGTCACTGTTAATTTTGATTGTACTGCTGGCCTCAGTGAACTTCTTCTCAGGCTACAATCCCAAGTAGAGTCCAAATAACAATTAATGCTGTCATATAAAAGCATCTTGATCCTGGAATTTTAATCAGTGAAATATACTTATGAAGTAATGCCACCATTCTGCAGTATAAAGCATGTTGAACCTGGTTTTCAGACGCTTTTCAGAAGAAGCATTTTCTCTAATGAGTAAAGTTTCTTCAAAGGTTGTTCTAAGCTTCTAAGTTTTATGTATTCCCATTTTTAAAAAGTCTGCTGTCCATTATTTTTAAGTGGTCACAGAACCTTTTAAACAAAATATTTTAATGAAATAATGGACTAAATGTTGATCCCTTAGGTTTTAAGATGGAAGTGAAAATGATTTCATCTGGTATTTTAAGAAACCTGTTTTCAGAAACCTCTTTGAAGAATTCTAGTTTTGCTCTGACTGGTAGACATTAAACATGTGCAGCCTTTGAAATCAACATTGACTCAATCTATAATTCCTTAGAAATAGGACAATATTTCATACACAGCTTACTTCCCAGACAGCTATGTTTATATATATACAAATCCTGGCCAATTCTCATAGGACAACCATCACTTGGTTTCCCAGCATTAGCCTGTTGAGGAAGAGAAGCTACAGCTTCTACTGCAAGGCTGAACAATGGTCCATGCAACCAGATTCAAGATCTACATAAAAGGTACAAATTGTTTCAATGAATCATAGATCATCTGAGAAGAAAGTTAAGAGGGGCACAGAGACCAAGATTTGGTTGTTTTTTTAATCACTATCAAATGTGCCTGTCAGGTGAATCTGTTTTTATCAACTGGAACAATTTGAAAAGTGCTCTGCTCCAATCCAATGAGGATTTTCACCTTTGCCAATAGTATCAGTTTCAGTGACCCTATTCCCATTCTGCGAGAACTACAGTCAACCTTGAGGAACCTAATCCTGATACTAAGAACAGCGGGGTGGGGTGGGGGAGAAAGGGAGAAAGAGCAAGAGAAGGAAGGGAAATGGGACTAAGTTTGCTATAAAGCGTAAGATCAAGTAAAGAATGGCTTTTACAAAGTGAGATGGACAATTAGAAGGTTTTAAAGAAATTTACCTATATTCAGAAATGAATATCAAGGGCAGTCTACAATTAGAAACTTGTTTACTATGAAATTTATTTATTTTATTATTTATTAATTAGATTTCTATGCCACCCTTCTCCTCAGACCCAGGGTGGCTCACAACAGCAATAAATACAAAAACATGTAGAAATCTAAATCTAAGATACACTCTAAAATTCCGATATCTTCCAACAAATCACTCACATTCACCCTATTGTGCATAGTTTCATTCATCGCCCAGGGCTATACGTCAATGGCCCCAATCTCAGTAAAGATGGGTCTTTAAGGCTTTGCGGAAGGCAGGGAGGATGGGGACGGTACAAATCTCTGCAGGGATTTGATTCCAAAGGAGCAGGGCCGCCACAGAATATAGGCGTTGGACACTTACCTGAACACCTCTTCTCATACGCAGAGTGGGAACAGCGGTCACGTGGGTATGCTCGCTGTCCTATCCAATCAGGACTGAGCCTTCTATCTTTTAAAAAAACCTGCTGGATCCACCCCTTCTCCAGAATTCACAAATCCATAGACTGGCTCCATGGTGGTGGCTCATAAGGTTCTCAACTCTCGGCTTAAGGTAAGGAGGAGGAAAAAGAAGAAGTTATAGGGAGGGAGGTGACTTCTGTCCCCACTCTGCATATGAGAAGAGGCGTTTAGGTAAGTGTGCAACGCCTATTCTCCATACTGAGGAGTGGGGCCAGCAGTCACGTGGGACATACCCAAAAGATGTATCCCCTATAGTGGGAGAAGATCAAAGGTCATGAGAGATAACACTTTAGAAGACTCTCCGGCCAAACTCTGCGTCTGCAGAGGTGTAGGAGTCTATTCTGTAGTGGCAAATGAGTGAATTTGGTGTGGACTGCTTTGCAGACCTCTTCCAGTGGGGCTTGGGTTGCCCAAGCTGCTGATGTTGCCATGCTTCTAGTTGAATGAGAAGTGATGCCCCTAGGGATGGGCATAGATGCTGATTCGTACGCCTTCGCAATAATGCTCCTTATCCATTAGCTGAGGATGGTTGATGAGACCTTGGAGCCAAGTGACCTGGGATGATAGGCCACAAATAATGTTTCCGATTTGTGAAAGGCATTGGAGCGCTTGATGTATATATGCAGTGCCCTGGTGACATCCAGAGTATGCCATCTGATGCTCAGGTGGTGATCTGGGTTGGCGCAGAAGAAAGGTAAGGTGATGTCCTGTGTTCTATGGAACATGGAATTGATTTTTGGAAGGAATGTGGGATCTAACCTGAGGACCACTTTATCTGGGTGGAGTTGACATGTCCTGACGGATGGAGAGAGCTGCAAGCTCTGAAATTCTTCTGTCTGAGGCGATTCCTATGAGGAAGGCCACCTTGCATGACATGAGTGTGTATGAGTGATGACAAAACCCGAGGAAGGTCCCAGGTGGGATATCTGTGGATGGCGGGGGGTCTGAGGTTAGATATTCCTTTTAATAACTCTTGTATTTCAGGAATGTTGCAGAGCAGCTCTCATCTGGGCTCTGCGAGGACCGAAGATAAGGCTGCCACCTGTCTGCAAATGGTATTTACTGAGAGGCCTTGGTGGAAACGCTTCATGAGAAAGGCAACAATTCTGTGGAGGCACCAGTCATGGAACTTGGTCCAGGTATAGTCGTATGTGGATGATCTTTTGGATGTTAGGATGACTTTTATAGCGTCCAGATCATAGCCTCGAATTTCTAGGTCATGCCGGATAACTACGATACGGTTAGGTGGAACCATTCCGGGTCCAGAACCCAAACCTAAAAAGGCAGCTCCAAAGGTAAGTTTAATGCTGTATGCCATTTGAATTGAAAATATTTTGCTTTTGTAAAGTGAATTAATATTAACTCTTAGCCCTGCTGAAGTATATCCCCCAAAACAGGGAATTGCCAGAGGGCCTCGATGGAGATTGTAGGTCCACAAACCAGGTGCGGCACGGCAAATGTGGAGCCACTACGATTATTTGAGCCTGTTCGAGAATAATCTTGTGGATCAAGTCCAGAATGATTGGGATCGGAGAGAAAGCATATAACAGATCCCGAGGCCAGGGACTCCTCAGGACATTGGTTGCTTTCACTCCCGGGGAGGGAAACTGGGAGAAAAAGCAGGGAAGCTGTGCGTTGTCGACCGTCACGAACAGATTTTGCAATGGGAGACTGAACTTGAGGCAAATTTGGTGGAAAAGGCATGGGAGAAGCATCCACTCTCCTGGATCCAATGCTCTGCGGGAGAGCCAATCAGCTTGGAGATTGAGGTCTCCCGAGATATGGCCCGCTGACAGGGACTGGAGGTGTCTCTCTGCTAATTTTCTAATTTCATCGCCTCCTGCATTAGAGCTCTGGAGCAGGTGCCCCCCTGGTGGCAGATGTGGCTCTTTGTAGCCATATTGTCCATCAGGATCAGAATATGTTGATGGTTGATGTGGTGTCTGAAGTATTTGAGGGCTAGGAAGACCACTCTCAACTCCAGCCAGTTGATCAGTCGGCCGGCCTTCTCCAGTGACCACGTGCCCGGTGCAATCATACCTCTGGAGTGGGCTCCCCAGTCCGACAGGCTGGCATCTGTTGTGATGACGAGTTGCCTTGGAATCTGTTCTGTCTGGGTGCCCCCAGACTTCAACACCAACTGGAAAAAACAGCCAGACACGCTGGTAAAAGCAAAGGCACTTTATAGTTTGAAAAATAAACACAGAGAAAAACCTGTTCTTCCCAACAGGCAGGCTATGAGGCTTCACAGCAGAGTCCTGACGGCCAGACAATACAGAGACTTCTTGCTGGCACACACCACTGTAGAGAATAAGACCCACGCCTTTCCCCCCAAGGTTTCAGCCTTCAAGGCCACAAGCCAGAATCAGAGATGCCAAAGATCACAGCCAGGTCCCAGGACTCCCAAAGATAATACTCCACAATACAGGAAGGGTGGCTCTGCCTTTTCAGCCTTTCTGGGGAGAACCACACCCAAACCCAGCTGTTGCCTATTTAGGGCTGGAAATACCTGGCTAATTGTCCCCTTTGTTGTGCTGCTCTTCTCTGCCTGAGATCGATGATGGCTTGTGCATTTTCATCTAAGGACTCCAGGCTGCTTGCTGGGGAGAGCTCCACCCCGGGGGACTCAGGCTGTTCTCCCTCTCCCTCGGCCTGATAGTCCTCCTCCCCGTCTGCCTGGGCCTCCTCCTCCTCCTCCTGTTCCTCATCCTCCCCCTCTGAGCATGGAGCTGGCAGAGGTTCAGCCGTTCCCTGAGGAGCCTCAGACGGAATCACAACAGAATCCAGAAGAGAGATCCCTTGTCCAGAACAGATGAGGTCCAAGATAGAAGAAGGAACCTGGATAATGTGAGAAGAATTGCTGTCTCCGGACCTCTGAAAGGGTAATAGGAGCCATTAAAGGTCTCTAGCATGAAACCTGACCCAGGTGGTAATGCCTATGCATGAGACCATTTTCCCTAACAGAGAAGACAAGAGAGCAATAGGTGCTCTCTTTTTCTGTCTGATCTGGGAGGCTAAATTCCAAATGCTGGACTGTCTATCTGCAGACAGGGTGACCATGGAATTGGACAGAATCTATCAGCTCTCCTAAGTGTTGTATTAGACATAGAGGGAACCAGTTGGCTTTTGGCCAGATTGATTGAAAACCCATGGTTTAGTAATATTGACATAGAAGAGTGAGAGCTGTAAGAGAGGCCTCTTTAGAGGGTGCATGAATAAGGATATCATCCAAGTAGCATTGGATGTGGATAGGAAAGATTGAATGTGGGCTGCTAGTGCCCCTAAGAGTTTGGTGAAGACCCTGGGGGGTGAAGACAACCTGAACAGCATGGCCCTATACTGGAAATGTCTACCCTGAGAGGCAAATCTAAGGAATTGGCAGTGTCCTTTCAGGATGGGGATATAGAGATAGGCTTCAGTGAGTCCCAGAGAAACCATGAAATCTCCTGAGTGGAGAGAGGCCAGGATGGATGAAAGAGAGTGCATTTTAAATTTCATGTACCTGATGTAGGTACTTAACCACTTCAGATCCAGAATGGCTCTACATCCTCCTGATGTCTTAGGGACTACGAAGAGGATGGAGTAAAATCCCAGTCCCCTTTGAGAAGAGGGGACTGGTTGAATGGCTCTGATATTAAGAAGATGGAGAATGGCTTCCTCCATCAGGCTGGAAGCCTGAGAGGACCTGGGAAATCGGTAGGAGATGAAATGTTTCGAGGGAATAGAGAGAAATTCCAATTGCAATCCCCAGTGGATGGTTGATAAGACCCAGGGGTCCTTAGAGGACTGGCACCAGGCTGAGGAGAACCAAGCCAGGCGCCCCCCAATGGAGATGTGGGCATTACCATCTGGTCCTCTTGGAGGACTTGGGGGCAGAGGATCCTCTATGGCAGGGGTTCCCAAATCTTTTACACAGGGGGCCAGTTCACTGTCCCTCAGACTGTTGGAGGGTCGGACTATTAAAAAAACATATGAACAAATCCCTATGCACACTGCAAATACCTTATTTAAACTAAAAAACAAAATGGGAACAAATACAATATTTAAAATAAAGAAGTAATTAAGTAATTAAGTAATTTACACTTCTTTATTAACAAGTAAATTTAAACTTAAATCAACAAACTCGCTCCATTTCTCCTTTCTCCATCATTTTCACATTTTTATCTTTCTCTTTCTTTCTCTCTCTCTCTCTCTCACTCTCTTTCCATCTCTCCCTCTTCCTTTCTCTCTCTCTCTGTCTCTCTTACTCTCTCTCTCTTGCTTTCTTTCTCTCTCTTCTCTTTCTCTCACTCACTCTCTATCTCTCCCTCTTTGTATCTCTCCCTCTCTCTTTATCTCTCCTTCTTTCTTTCTCTTTCTCTCTCTCCTCTTCCTTTCTCTCTCCTCTTCCTTTCTCTCTCCCTTCTATCTCTCTCTTTCTTTCTTTCTTTCTCTCTCTCTCTTTCCTTCTGTCCCTCTCTCTTTCTTTCTCTTGCTTTCTCTTCTCTCTCTTTCTCTCACTCACTCTCTTTCTCCCTCTTTGTATCTCTCCCTCTTTCTCTCTCTCTATCTATCTCCCTTTCTTTCTTTCTCTCTCCCTTTCTATGTCTCTCACTTTTTCTCCTCCCTTTCTCTCTCTTCATTCCTTCCCTCCCTCCCTCCCTTATAAATAAATATATTTTAAATTCATGATTTTATTTTCTTTCTTTCTTTCTTACTCCCATTCTTTTTCTTTCCTTCCTATCTTTTTCTTTTCCTTCCTTTTTTGTTTCTCTCTCTTCCTCCCTCCCTCTTTCCCCCTCTATTCTTTCTCCTTCCCTCCCTCCTTCCCTCTAACTCTTTCCCTCTCTTTCTCTTCCCCTTTTCCTTTCTATTTCTCTCTCTCTCTCTCTTTCTTTCTCTCTTCCTCTATTTTTTCTCTCTTTCTTTTTTTTCCTGCCCTGCAACACCACTACTCACATCCACAAATATGTTTTGTGCGCTGCGGGGTGGTCGGCTGCAAGCAGGAGCTCCAAGACAGAGGCACTGACGACGGCGGCGCAAGGACACGGGGCTGGCACTGGCCTGCTGGCTGGGGCAAGACGGAGATGCCAGCCCCATGCCCCAGCGCAGCGCCTGCAACACATCCGGCCGTCGCCGTCGGTGCCTCACAGCCAACCGCCTCACCGCCCCCCCAACAGCTACTGCTCAGTGCCACTGCTGCCGGTGCCCTCCCGCTCGACCCATGCTTGGCGGATCCACCTTTGCTGCTTGCCCTGCTGCCCCGCGCCCGCCAGAGCTGCCCGGTGCGGCCGAAGCACAGGGCGGAGTAGGTGGCAGTGAGGGAGCGAGTACCTGAGCTACTCACGGCATGCTCAGGACCTGCGGCAGGCTTTTTAGCACCAAATAGCTCACGTGGGCAGGCCGCAGGTGCAGTTTCAATTAGGAGCGCTGGACCTTTATTTTATTTTATTTATTAGTTGGACTTGTATGCCGCCCCTCTCCGAAGACTCGGGGCGGCTCACAACAAGTAAAAACAGTCACAACCTTGCACTGGATGCCTTAAAATAATACAAGTGCTAAGCCCCAGGGGCAAAAACAAATGACTTGTTCTGAGAGACCCACTCCGCAATAGAAGAAAATCGGGCAGTTTCAGCAAAGGTGGAAAACGGCTGGCGGCAGCGTGAGGGAAGCGGCCAGCGACAGGCTGCGTTTAAACCATGCCACGAGTTCTCTGCTAAATTTTGTCGGTCTCACGGGTCGGCTCTAATAAGCTGCGATCTCCCCTGGAGTACAGGGAGGGGAGGTAACAATGTAAGGAAACTTATCTGACTGTTGTTTTGTTTATCTATAGGAGAAACGGTGGAGAATTGGAAGGACTGATAAGCCAACGAGAGGAGAGAGCCACCACGCGTCCTGCTAGATGGAGGATCGAGCGAATTCTGGGGAAGGGGCAGATCAAACAGGCTTTTTTAAGACCGAAGGCTCGGTCCTGATTGGATAGGAAAGCAAGCGTACCCATGTGACTGCTGGCCCCGCTCCTCAGTATGAAGAAGGCTCTTCTCCTAGGCCCCGCTAGGCGACATTGTCAGGATGGGACCTAGAAAAGGCTAACTCTGTGGGACCGCTGAGATACATGAGGTAGAAGACGGTCCTGTAAGTAATCTGGTCCCACGCCATGTAGGACTTTATAGGTCATAGCCAATAC
Organism: Erythrolamprus reginae; assembly: GCF_031021105.1. Lineage (NCBI taxonomy): Eukaryota > Metazoa > Chordata > Lepidosauria > Squamata > Dipsadidae > Erythrolamprus > Erythrolamprus reginae. Next base: position 20,453,546 of record NC_091960.1, read on the forward strand.
TTTGAAATGCGTTTGGAGACCAATTGGTAGCCAATGCAGCTTGCAGCATGCTGGAGAAACATGAGCATTTCTTGGAAGGCCCATGACTGCTTGCATGGCTCCATTTTGCACCACCTGAAGTCTCCGAACGGTCTTCAAAAGTAGCCCCATGTAGAGAAAATTGCAGTAGTTGAACCTCGAGGTGGTAAGGGCATGAGCTACTGTGAGAAGAGACATGTGCACCAGGAAAACGTCCACTTCACCACAACTGAGAGATGGTGTTCTAAGTTCAACTGCAGATCGAGGAAGACGCCCTGTTGAGGGTCAAGATAATCGGTTTCATCCAAGGACCACTGGAACTAGAGCTCCACTACCTTCAACAGCCTTCCTTAAAAAGGGGAAGTTGGAGACAGGACGATAGTTATTTAAAACAGCTGGGTCCAGGGAAGGCTTCTTGAGGAGGGGGCACACAACTGCCTCGTTTAAGGGAGCTGAAAAGGACCCTCCTTCAGAGAAACATTGACAACCTCCTGGACCCAACTCTGTGTCACCTCCCTGCCATCCACAAGGGGCACGGGTCCAATAAGCAGGTGGCGGAGCTCCCATGACCATGTCCATTTCATCAGGTGTCACCAGGTCAAACTCTCCACAGAATAGGATTAAAATGAGCCCATCACCTCGACTGACTCATTGTCAGCCAACACTGCATACCTGTTGGGAGTCAAATCCGTCAGGATCTGAGAAACTTTATCTGCGAAAAACTTGTTAAAATCCTTAGCACTACCCTGCAAAGGTTTGTCACCCCCACCCCAAGTTAAGGAGGGAGCGAGTCACCCTAAACAGGGCGACTGGGTGGGATTCCGCTGATGCAATCAAGGCAGAATGATACGAGCATCTTGCCACTTTGAGTGCCACCTGATAAGCCTTAATATAAAACTGAATGGTATTCGGTCAGATCCAGAATTACTTTCCCTCCAATGCTTATCTAGAGGTCTCTTCTGGCGTCTCATCCCCCTGAGTTCCTCAATAAATCAAGGAGATCTTTTAGGTCTACTAACACAGAGAGGTCGCAAAGGTGCAATCTGGTCTAGAGACCCCGCAGCGGCTGGGTTCCAAGCCCTCTGAAAGCTGTGTTCCAGGCCCTTTGAAAGCCCTCCAGGTCCATCAGGTGCCTGGGACAGAACCATCCAATCAGTTCCGCCTCCCTGCAGGGGAGGACTGGAGTCTTAAAATCAAGCCCTAGCAGAAAATGATCCGACCATGACAAAGGCAAGATGTCTGGGCCCCTTAAATTTAGATAATTGTTCAACTGCTCTGATAGGAATACCATATCCGGAGTGTCCCCACCTTGTAAGTCGGACCCTGAATTACTTGAGTCAGTTGCCATGGAAGCAATGAACTCCTGCGCCAACCCAGAGGATTTGCCAAGTGACTGCACATTAAAGTCCTCCAAGACAAAAGGTCTGGGGAACTCAAATGCCAACCCTGCTACTTCCACGGGTAGCGCAGGCAGGGCTGTTGACATGCAGCTGGGAGGCAGGTACATGAGCAACAAGCCCTCCTGAACTCCTAGGTCCAACTTCACAAAGAGTGACTCACAACTCGCTATTTCAGGAGCAGAGAGCCTGTGTAGGCCGAAGGTCTTCCTGGCTATAATAAGCACTCCTTCCCTTCCCTGGGATCACGGCTGGTGCCACACCTAAAACCCTTCTGGACACATCTCAGAAAGAGGAACTCCTCCCTCTGGACCCAGCTAGGTCTCAGGCACACGTGCCAGGTTGGCCTCCTCATCCAGGAGTAAGTCCTGGATGAGGGGAGCTTTATTGACAACCAACCTGGCATTGAGCAGCAACAGCTTGAGTCCATGGCCCGGAATTCGCCTATCACCATTACTACGGGTTGAGCACACAGAGCCGGAGCAAGGGATTACTTTTAGGCAGCGAGCTTCTGATCCCTGAGCAGCCTATCCTGTGGCTCTCCCCAATGTCAGTTGCTGGGAACAGCACCAACCAAAGAATGCACTTCTTAGGGCTGTGATAGCGAACCTATGGCACACGTGCCACAGGTGTCACACGGAGCCATATCAGAGGGCATGCCACACTTTGATAACTTCCCAGTTGATTTTCAGCCAAGAGAAGGGCCGTTTACTCCTCTAGACGCGTCAGGGAAGCTTCCCTGAAGCCCAGGAGACAAAAAATCCCCTATCAGACAAACCGGAAGTTCGGGAAAATGCACTTTTGGTTTCCCGTTTTGTTGGTTTTTTGCACTACGGAGAGTTCAGGGAAACTTCCTGAAGTCCTGTAGTGCAAAAAACTTCTTCTGCAATCTTACAAATAGATTATAACTGTCCAGCCCTATATATAGCCAGTAGGAAATAGCATTCAATGGGCAAAAGCAGAACCTCCCACCGCCCCTTCAGCTTTGCTGTCACCACCGCCTGCAGCAGAAAGAGCAGCTCACAGCCAGCGGGACTAGTTTGTTAGCTCCTCTGGGCTCTGCCTCCAGCAATTTAAAAGGCACTTTTGCCCGTGAAGAAGAGAAGGCAAGCATCAGACAGCCCAGATAAACTGAGCCAGTCCTGCAACTAGCCACCTCTCGATAACTGACACCACACCTCAAACACAGCATCTCTCTCTCTCTCTTTATCCCTCCCCCATGTCTTTGTAATCAAACTCTTAAGGGGGGAAAAGGAAGGAGCACACACGTGGGGGGGGCAGGTAAAAAAGCAGGGGGGGAAAGCAGATGAGTCTCAGCCCTCTTTCAAAGACGTTTAAAACTCGGCTGACCCGCCATTGCACGGAACGGCAAACAGCTCACAAAATGTTCCTCCAAGCACGTGTCTATGGGTCGTAGGAGGGAGAGAAGGAATAGGTGTACACACATGGTGGTGGGGGGGGGAGGAAAAGACAAAGAAAGGACGTGCTTGGAGACAACCAGTCAAAATGAGCCTGCCTTGCCCACTGGGAATGTGCTCTGTTAGAAGCAGAAACCCCAGCCATCGGGACTCTCAAAGAGGGGAAAGTCCCCAGCAGCAAGATGTGCTTGGAGGAAGGGAGGGATGTTGCGTCCAGGATTTGGCCCTTCTCTATCCTCCCCCTCCTGCTGTCCCTTAGCTCTCCTTGTCTTTGCAGGTGGGGAGGGGGGTGCCATAAGAGAAATGAGACTGGAGGAAAGAAGTTCATTAGCAAACCGGGCACCCCACCTCACCCCTTTCCGGACCCCTTTGTGTGCTTTAAAAGCTGAGTTTTAAACGGCTTTGAAAGAGGGCTGAGCCTCATCTGTTTCTCCCTCCTTTCTTTGACTTTTCTTCCCTCCATGTGTGTGTGCTCCTTCCTTCTTTCCATCCCTTGACCCATAAAGACGTGCTTGGAGGAAGGAAAGGGGGGAGGGAGGTAGCAGGAAAGCCTAAAAATCAAACTAAAATCAAAGTAAAGCCCTTGGTGCTGGACTGCATTGCCACTTTTTTGAACAATAGCGGGTCCCATGGATAGCAGTGAGACTCGTTTCCAAGCCAGCGGGGAGACCGTTTTTTATATTTCTAGTAACACTGATAGGGCGAGGCTCGCTCCTGAAAATGCGATGCAAAATTGGAGAAAGAAAGTCTCTCTCAAAGTGAGCCTACCTGCCTTCTCCGAGTCTTCGGAGAGGGGCGGCATACAAATCTAATAAATTATTATTATTATTATTATTATTATTATTATTATTATTATTATTATTATTATTCTCTCGCCAACTTTGCTCCGCTGCTACCTCCCTCCCTCCTTCCCTCCCTCAAAACACTTGCCTGCTGGGGACTTTCCCCCCACTTTTCTTTTGAGAGTCACGATGGCTGGGGTATCTGCTTCTAACGGAGCACAAGCTTGCGTAGCTAAGTGCTGCCTTCACAAAAGCTGCCGACTGCAATCGGGACAGGCAGAAGCTACCAGGTAAAGAGTGCTCCTTGGGTTGCGGCAGATTTTGTGAAGGCAGCGCTAAGCTAGGCAAAACTTGTCGGAGCCAACAAGGCAGCTTCACACTTTTGTATCCTTTCTTTGCATTCCACGGCAGTTCCGGAATAGGGGAAGCCAGAGTCCCTTTGTGGACTCACCCCTGGTCTGCTGTCACTTGGCTTCAATATTGGAAAGAGAGAAGATGGCGTGGAGGGGGGGTGGAGACCGAAAAGAAAAGTTCGGCAGGGGAGTGGAATGACCGTGAAAGTGTGAAGCTGCCTTGCTGGCTCCGACAAGTTTTGCCTAGCTGCCTTCACAAAAGCTGCCAATTGCAACCCGGGGAGCACTCTTTAACTGGTAGCTTCTGCCTGTTCCGATTGCAATCGGCAGCTTTTGCAAAAACAGCACTAAGCTAGGCAAAACTAGTCAGAGCCAACAGGGCAGATTCACACTTTTGCTGTCGCCCCCACTCACCTACTGAAACTTTCCTTTTGGTCTCCCCACCCCACCCCACCTCCACTCTGTCTTCTCTCCCAACAATACTGAAGCCAAGTGACAGCATACCCGGGGTGAGTCCACAAAGGGACTCTGGCTTCCCATATTCCACAGCTACCACGCCTGCCTCTTTTCTTTTTTCACTGATTGTGCATATGGCTGGGAAGGCCATGAGATGGGCAGGATAGCACCATCATGTTTCTCAGCCTTGTGTCCAGGGAAGGAAACTCGTAGTACCAGCAAAAGAGAACTTCTCATGAGTTCGAGAAATTTGATTGAACTTGTGCGTTTTCTTTTGCCAGTACAATATGTTTTCTTCTCTGGAGGAAGGAAGGAACACTGAGGAACACAATGGAGCTACAAGTCCAAGGTAGGATACGCATCTTGCAGCTCTCCTCACCATGAGATGCCCGTCCTAGATGCTAGTCCAAAGCGGCTGCTGCCCTGGTTGGGTTTAGAAGAGCCGAGGTTTGAGGGAAAGAAAAAAAGACTTCTGCTGCTTTCCTTCCACACAGCCAAAAGCAAAAGCTTTTTTCCCCCAACTCCTGCTCTTCGGCTTTTGCGGGAGAGGATTCCCTCAATTCTAGTTCCTCTTTGCCCAGCAGCTTCTGCCTGTCCCGATTCTCTCCTTTGTTCTTTTTCAGCCTTGTGTCCAGGGAAGGAAACTTTGTTCCAGAGTGGGGGGGAAATCACAACAGCAAACCGGAAGTGCGTTATTCTGAATTTCTGGTTTGTCATCGGTCATTTACTTACCTATCAACTTCAGCCTGTGTGCATGCATGGGGGCAGTGCGGGGGGGATTACACATGTGCATGGGGAGGGAAGGGGTGTGGGCATCTCACATATGCTAGCACCCCCCCTGTTGTGTATACTCCCTTGCAGCTTGAGAAATATTCAGATTTGGAGGATGAGTGGGATTTAGAGATTAATTAATTAATTAATTAATTAATTAATTAATTATTTGATTTGATTTGTATGCCGCCCCTCTCCGCAGACTCGGGGTGGCTAACAACAGTGACAAAAACAGAATGTAAAAATCCAATACTAAAAACAGCTAAATACCCATTGTTATAAAACGAAATCATACATACAAATATACCATGCATAAATTGTTGAAGCCTAGGGGGAAAGATTATCTTAGTTCCCCCATGCCTGACGGCAGAGGTGGGTTTTGAGAAGCTAACAGAAGGCAAGGAGGGTGGGGGCTATTCTAATCTCTGGGGGGAGTTGGTTCCAGAGGGCCGGGGCCGCCACAGAGAACACTCTTCCCCTGGGCCCCGCCAACTGACATTGTTTAGTTGACGGGGCCCGAAGAAGGCCCACTCTGTGGGACCTAACTGGTCACTGGGATTTGTGCGGCAGAAGGCGGTCCCTGAGATAATCTGGCCCGGTGCCATGAAGGGCTTTATAGGTCATAACCAACACTTTGAATTGTGACTGGAAACTGATCAGCAACCAATGCAGACTGCGGAGTGTTGGTGTGACATGCGCATATTTAGGGAAGCCCATGATTGCTCTCGCAGCTGCATTCTGCACGATCTGAAATTTCCGAACACTTTTCAAAGGTAGCCCCATGTAGAGAGCGTTACAGTAGTCGAGCCTCGAGGTGATGAGGTCATGAGTGACTGTGAGCAGTGACTCCCGATCCAAATAGGGCTGCAACTGGTGCATCAGGCGAACCTGGGCAAACGCCCCCCTCGCCACAGCTGAAAGATGTTCCTCTAATGTGAGCTGTGGATCGAGGAGGACGCCGAAGTTGCGGACCCTCTCTGAGGGGGTCAATAACTCCCCCCCCAGGGTAATGGATGGACAGATGGAATTGTCCTTGGGAGGCAAAACCCACAGCCACTCCGTCTTATCAGGGTTGACTTTGAGTCTGTTGACACCCATCCAGACTCCAACAGCCTCCAGGCACCGGCACATCACTTCCACTGCTTCACTGACTGGACACAGGGTGGAGATGTAAAGCTGGGTATCATCTGCATATTGATGATACCTCACCCCATGCCCTTGGATGATCTCATCCAGCGGTTTCATGTAGATATTAAATAGTAGGGGGGAGAGGACGGATCCCTGAGGCACCCCACAAGGGAGTAACCTGGAAGTCGACCTCTAGCCCCCCACTAACACCGACTGCGACCGACTGGAGAGGTAGGAGGAGAACCACTGAAGAACAGTGCCTCCCACTCCCAACCCCTCCAGCCGGCGCAGAAGGATACCATGGTCGATGGTATCAAAAGCCGCTGAGAGGTCAAGAAGCACCAGGACAGAGGATAAACCCCTGTCCCGGGCCCGCCAGAGATCATCCATCAGAGCGACCAAAGCAGTTTCCGTGCTGTAGCCGGGCCTGAATCCTGACTGCTGAGGACCTAGATAATTGGCTTCTTCCAAGGACCGCTGGAGCTGGGGCACCACCACCTTCTCAACAACTTAGACTGGGCGATAGTTGTTAAGAATGGCTGGGTCCAGGGAAGGCTTCTTGAGGAGGGGGCGCACAAGTGCCTCCTTGTAGGGAGCCAGGAAGAACCCCCTCCCCAGAGAAGCGTTGACAATCTCCTGGACCCAGCTCCGTGTCACCTTTCTGCTGGCCAAAACCAGCCAAGAGGGACACGGATCCAGCAAACAGGTGGCGGAACTCACAGCTCCAATGGCCTTGTCCACTTCATCAGGGGTCACCAGATCAAACTCTTCCCAGACAGATGGACAAGTACGGGCTCCAGTCACCTCGACTGACTCATTGTCAGTCCTAAACAGAGCGGCCGGGCGGGATTCCGCTGATGCAATCAAGGCGGCATGATACACGCATCTTGCCACCTTGAGCGCCACTTTTTAAGTCTTAATATGACCTCTTACAAGTATTTGATCGGATTCGGACTTACTCTTCCTCCATCGCTTCTCTAGATGTCTCTTCTTGCGTTTCAACTCCTGGAGCTCCTGGAGCTCCTCGTTGAACCATGAAGCTCTACGGGGTCTAGTGCCATGGAGAGGTCGCAACGGCGCAATTCAGTCAAGAGCCTCTGCAGCAGCCTTGTTCCAGGCTTCATCCAGAGACTGCGCCGAACTTTGGATGAGTGTATCTGGAATAACCCCAAGCTCCTTCTGAAAACCCTCTGGATCCATCCGACGTCTGGGGCGGAACAACCTAATCGGTTCCGCCTCCCTGGGGGGAAGGATTGGAGCCAGGAAGTCAAGCCACAGTAGGAAATGGTCTGACCATGACAAAGGCAACACTTCTAAGCCCCTTAGTCTCAGACCATTACTCAATTGCCCAGAGAGGAATACCATGTTGGGCGCATGCCCTCCCTCATGAGTCGGACCCTGTACTACTTGGGTCAGGTCAATGGCTGTCATGGTGGCCATGAACTCCTGTGCCAGTCCAGAGGTTTCGCCGAGTGACGGCAGGTTAAAGTCCCCCAAGACAGTAAGTCTGGGGAACCCCACCGCCAACCCGGCTACCTCTTCGAGCAGCACAGGCAGGGCTTGTGACACGCAGCTGGGAGGCAGGTACGTGAGAAACAAGCCCACCTGAACCCCTAAGTCCAACTTCACTAGGAGGGACTCGCAACCCGCAATCTCCGGAGCAATGAGTCTACGAAGGCAAAGGCTCTCCCTGGCTATAATAGCCACTCCTCCCCGCCTTCCCTGGGGTCGCGGCTGATGCCATATCTGAAACCTGGCTGGGCAAATTTCAGAGAGAGGAACTCCTCCCTCCGGGCCCAGCCAGGTTTCAGTTACACATGCCAGGTCGGCCTCCTCATCCAGGATCAAATCCCGGATGAGGAGAGCTTTATTTACCACCGACCTGGCATTGAGTAGCAGCAGCTTGAGCCCCGGGCCAGAATTACACTCATCACCAGTATACAGGGTTGAGCTCACAGAGCCAGAACAAGGGATCATTATTAAGCAGCGATCCCTCATTCCCCTGGAACAGCTAACTCTGTGGCTCCCGCCATATCTGCCTCTCCCCAGCAACACTGTAATATTCCGACCCTCTGCCACCCCAGAGATCGGTGCCCCCTCCACTCCTGTCTCTCCAACGTCAGGTAGGCTAATTAAATCATTCACACCATTTCCATTCATTTCATCCATACCGAAATCCCACCCTACCCAATCACTCATGTCATACATATTATCACATCCACCCCAATTATCCATCAAAGTTAAATCCCCCGAATAAATTAATTAAAAATAATTACTAAAAACTCCATATGAAATCCTATTAATAATTAATATTAAACATCAAATTACTCTAATACCAATTACTCTAGGTTATTCTTAAAATCTTAATATAATATATTAATGATTAAAAATTGTTAACTTATAAATTATAAAGTGCTAAAAATTTTAAAGTGCTAAAATATAGGAAATAAATAGGTCAATTGTCATCAAGTCAGTAATACAACACCAGTTCCAATAGGTGTGTTCTGGAAAAGAGATTCGATGTTCAGAAAGAAGTCCTGGCATATTGTTCTTTGGTGCCGGCCACTGCCACTGGCCAGCACTCTCAGGTCTTTTCTCTGGGTCCACATTCCCTGTTCTACCAACAATTAGCAATGTTACTGAAGACTACGGAGCTAATGACATACACATGAGTTTGGATGACTCCAATGGGGAAGATAATAGATGGAGGGATGCTCGTTTCAGAAGCTTTCAGAGACGTTTGGAAGAAAGAGGGAGGAGATATTAGAGAGTAATTAATTAATCAATTACCTCACATCCGGGTGTAAAACGGAAGAGAAGCTGAATTCGTTCAATCTTGCAATCTAAAGATGGTTGCGTCCAGGACTTGATCCAGAGCATAAGCTATCAGGTGTGATTTATTACTTGCTTTTTAATGACTCCTGGCTAGCCCTGATTAGCCCATAAATTTTAGAGTAACTTATGGAATATTTTTATATTCCTGCCAAGCTTATCTACTTAATTGCTGAGATAGAGATGAGGAGAGAAAAAAACTGTGTGCAAAGTTGATGCATTGAGAAATAATTTATTCCAAGTACTATCTGTATGAGCCTGAATTCAGAACACCCTCAATCCACCCTTTTGGCATGCTAACCAAAAAAAGTTCACCATCACTGTCTTAGGAGATCTCACCAGGACTGGCACTTGTAATGAATAGTGGCACTTCTGCTCAAGCAGAAGTGCCAGCAATTCCTCAGATTCACCACAAATTACGGTTTAAACCAGGGGTCTCCCACCCTAACCACTTTGCTGGCTAAGGAACTCTGGGAGTTGAAGTCCACAAATCTTAAAGTGGCTAAGTTGGGAGAGTCCTGGTTTAAACAATGTCCATAGTTCTAATTTTAATAGCATATAACAATAGCATATCTACTTAGCATGCCACATTGCTTTTCAATTATATGGTAGCACAGTATTTAGAATACAATACTGCAGGTTACTGCTGCTGACAGCCAGAAGTTCGAGTCTAACTGGCTGAAGAATCTGGCTCGACTCAGCCTTTCATCCTATGTTTAGTCTATGTTTAGTTTCTAATTTGAAAATAAAAAGACACCCTCCAAGGAAGCATGCAAAAAAGCCCAAATTTAGAACAAATTTTAGGGGTTTACATTAGAAAAAAACTGCCAGAAATTTTACCTTCACATCTTCATCTAGTTTCATGATTTTCTTAATGCGTGCCAAAGGGAGCTCCTGAACTCTGAAGTCTTTCTGCAGAGAGTAACATAAGAGAAACCTGACATTATTCTCCAAAACCTACAATCAGTAAAGGATAAGACAGCTATCCAACTCTTATGGTTTGGGATATTGCACAAACCTTCCCTAAATATGGTGAAGTACACTTTTTCATTAGTGACCCACTGTTACAATTAGGCAAGTGGACCTCAGGAGTGTAAAGAACAACGGAATGATTTGCTGCAACACAATCAAACTTTCCAGCTATGCTTGGGTAAATATACAACCAGATAGATTGGTAATGGTTTTCATAGATGTTCAACCCAAAGTCTGTTTTACATTGAAAACTGTATTACTGTATATAAACACTGTTTAGAAAACCTCCAGTTAAGCAAGTGCTAGGACATCATTGTCAGCAAACAATTTCAATTTATACTCTTGTGAAGCTATTTTTATTCTTAAGATTCTATTTTCTTGACACATTTGGACTGCCAACAATTCCTATGCTAATAAAAATAAAGGACATCCTGCTTTTCCCACTGCCAGTGTGATGCCTATGCACGAATCTGTGCAAGTCAAGCAAACTCATACAGGAGGATCCTGATGCGATTTCTACCATTTGTGAGCTTAAGGACTCTTCTTCCCAGCCATCCAAATTAGAGAAGCATAGGGATCGCACCCTCCAGAGGATCCACGAAAGGGCGGCCAGAGCATTATCCCCTTCTCCGGGCCTTCATACTGAGTGGGCCTCAACCGCTTCTACTACCACTGGCACGAATCCACCCTGGCTGCCAGCATCTGGGGATCATCCGGGTTGCCCAACCAAAATCTGGGCATCAGTGCTCCCAGACACCTAGGCCCTCTATCTCCCACAATCCTAATCGCTCCACCAGCCGTGTCTGTCTCCACAACAGCTTCTACGCAGCAGACCAATCAACCAGCTCTCGCTGCAGAGGCTCCTCTTCTTTTTCACCCCAATTTTGACCTATCAATCATCCAAAGATGGATCGAGTCAGCGGTTCAGCGCAGCATCGCCTCCAACTTCAGCTCCCTGACAACGGCTGCACCCGCCAGGTCTTCCCAGGTACCCCTGTCGCCCTTTCCCCTTATCTTCATCCAATTCCAGGTCCTTCCGGAAGAACTGGTCTGAATCCATGGATGAGGAGTCCGATTCTTCAGACAAGGAGGCACCGGAAGAGGGCCATACTGGCCTTTCAGAAGACGAAGGAACAACTCCTGCCTCCTCAATATTAGCGGCTTTGTTCCCAGCTGAGCTCTTCTCTACCATTTTATTCAAGGCTTGCACAGTGGCAGGCCTCCCGGCTCCTCCCGGTTAGGTTCAACCTTCAGCTACACAAGTAGAAACACTGTTTCAGCCCTTCACAGAAGAGCAAGATGTGGTACCGGCTACTCCCCTGTTCGTCAAAACAGTGACTAAAGAGTGCCTGAACCCTTCCCCAGGCCCTGATCCATCTAACTTAGAGGAGAAATTCTTCAATGTGGCATTGGAGCTCTCGACCTTCCTCGAGCCCCCTGAAGTGGGACATTCCGGTCCTAGCATTGCACTCTTCAGAGAACCTTCCAGGTCAGGCAGATGAACTCCTGAAAGTAGAGGACCGGAAGATTAACCAGGTCCTGCAGAAGAATCACCAATCCGCCGCCTGGGCAATTAAAGGAGCCTCCACCTCCTCATTCTTTGCGAGAACCATGCTCATCTATATCAGGCAACTTCAGGAACACGTCCCAGCCTCTGACATCACAGCTCAACAAACTTTGAACAAGCTCTTTGCCACTTTCCAGCTGCTCGCTGACACTACCTTATAAACCTCTAAATTCGCAGCAAAGACCTTGGCTTCCTCGGTGGCAGCCAGAAGAATAACCTGGCTCAAGAAATGGCCGGTAGACATCAAGCACAAGTGGCGCTTCGCCTCGGGGAAGTACAAGGGGAAGAGCCTTTTCAGTGAAGTCCTGGATCCGTTCCTTATCGATTCCAAGGACAAGAAGAAAATCTTGCCCTCAAGCCAAAAGAAAGCCGGCCAACGCCCGTCCCCTTATTTTCGTCGGCATTTTTGCCAGTCAGACCAGACCTTTTCCTATTACAAAGTGCCCAACCAATTGACCTACAAACCACGCAACACACAAGACAAGAGCTCTAGAGGCAGAGGGAACAAGTGACCATTTCGGGGGCCACTGGAGGCCGCCAGGGCCGCAAATGTAGGTGGTAGCTCCCCTCCTCCAGAACCACTCTCACTCCCAATCGGAGGTCAGCTGGCCAAATTTGCTTCCCACTGGGCTACCGTGTTTCCCCGATAGTAAGACACCCCCGATTGTAAGACATATCGGGGGTTTCAGGGGGGTCGGCTAATATAAGCCGTACCCCGAAAGTAAGACATATGTCTTACTGTCGGGTAAACACGGGGGTATTGCCCCCTCCCTCTCATCTAGCTGGACCTGGAGAGCGAGAAGGCGCCGGCGGTGGCGAGGAAGGTGCTTGGGAGCGGCACAGCGGGTAAAGCAGCGGTGGCGGGGGCCGCCTCCCTCCCTCCTTCCTTCCCAGCTGGCAGCACACTCTGGGCCCCGCCGGCCGGCCGGCTCCCTCCCCATCTGTCTACGTCTTTTTCTGACTCCAGTGCTACCTTCCTGCTCAACGAGGTAACTTAACGGGCACCACGCAGCTGCCGCCGTTGCCATCGCCCCTCATCTAGCTGGACCTGGAGAGTGAGAAGGCGGTGGCGGCGAAGTGAAGGAAGGCGCTTGGGAGCTGTGTGGAGGGGAAAGCAGCGGGGGCGGGGGCCGCCTCCCTCCCTCCTTCCTTCCTTCGCAGCTTGCAGCGCACTCCGTGCCTCGCCGGCCGGCTCCCTCCCCGTCTGTCTATGTCTTTTTCTGACTCCAGCGCTACCTTCCTGCTCAACGAGGTAACTTAACGGGCACCGTTTTTCCAATATAAGACATACCACGAAAGTAAGACATAGTGGGGCTTTTGGGGATAAAAAGAAAGTAAGACACTGTCTTACTTTCGGGGAAACACGGTAGCTCAACCTCAGACCCCTGGGTCCTCAATACCATTAGGCATGGATTACACCTAGAATTTCTCTCCACCCCCATTCTTTTTTCATTTCCTCTTCAGTGTCTGGGAACCCCTCTAAAAGGGCTCTCATGGAACAGGCCATTCAACACCTGCTGGACATAAGGGCCATCCAGACGGTCCCCACGGAGTTCCTAGGACAGGGTTTTTACTCCATCCTTTTCATCGTCCCGAAATCCTCTGGGGGGGGGGGTGGAGAGCTATCCTAGACCTTAAACGACTTAACCTTTTTCTAAAATATCATAAATTCAAAATGCATACCCTTAAGACCATTTTAGCGTGCATCAGAAGAGAAGACTTCATGTCTTCTCTAGACCTAACGGAAGCCTACCTCCATATTCCCATTGCTAGGGAACACCATAGGTTCCGCCGCTTCTCCTATGCTGGAAGACACTATCAATACCGGGCTCTCCCATTCGGCCTCTCCTCAGGCCCCAGGGTCTTCACCAAAGTGCCATCCGTGATAGTAGCCCACCTTAGGTCCTATCCCATATGAGTTCAATTTTATCTAGACGATATTCTCGTCTTAGTCAATTCCCTTTCCCAAGCCCACTCTCATCTGAGAACCACGATTGACGTGTTTTCTGCCCACGGGTTCTCAATCAACTTCCAAAAAGGTCAATTAGTTCCATCCACTTCCATTCTCCATTTAGGCACGGTTATTAACTCCTCAGAAGGTTTAGTCAGCCTCTCTCCAGAAAGGATCTGCAGCATCAGGGGCCTGGTCTCCCAAACCCAGGGGAATCCCCTCCCTTCCCTTTCTGACCTCTCTTCCTTACTAGGGAAGATGGTCTCCAGTTTCTCCATAGTTCCATGGGCTAGACTACATTCCTGAGATCTCCAATGGTTTCTCCTCCCCTTCCAAAAACTGGGCCAGGCCCACCTGACAAGACGAACTAACCTTCCTCCACAGATCAGAAGATCTCCAACGTGGTGAAAATCTGGTGCCATTGAAGAGGGAACCCTCTACAGATCCTCCCCGACCGTAACAATCACCACTGATGCCAGTCTGTCGGGATGGGCACCCACTGCGGCTCTCAACAAGCCCAGGGCATCTGGACCTCGGACCAAGCATCTTGCCCCATCAATTGGCTCGAGCTACACTCTGTATTCCTAGCCCTCAAGTTTCCACAGCCTCATAGCCGGACAGGACGTTCTAATTCAGACAGACAATAGCACAATCAAGGCACATATCAACTGTCAAGGGGGCACCCGCTCCAAGTCCCTCATGTCAGAGGCCATGAAGATCGGCCTCTGGGCAGAGAGGCACTTGGCTTCTCTCCAATCAGAGCACATTTCGGGAATAGACAATGTCAAGGCGGATGCCCTAAGCAGGACAACAGTGAATCAGGCCGAGTGGAGGTTAGATCCATCCATATTCAGACAGATCTAGAACAGGTTTGGCCATCCAATGGTAGACCTGTTTGCCTCCCATCACAACAGCCAACTAACCCCCTTCTTCTCCCGTTTCCCCTCCCTGGGAGCGGAGAACCACAATGCCTTCCACTGCCCCTGGCCGAGGGGTCTACTCTATGCCTTTCCCCCCTCTACCAATCCTACCCCAGGTCATCCACAGAATCAAGGAGTAAGCGGAGGTCACCCTGATAGCTCCTTTCTCGTCCAGGCAACCCTGGTTTGCAGACTTAAGAATCTTGTCGGCAGCAGAACCATGGCAGTTGCCAGTTTTTCTTCATCTCTAGTCTCAGGGCCCTATACTTCATCCGGATCCATGCTGGTGCTGCTTGACCGCCTGGCGTTTCAGCAGAACGTCTTGAGGAATCAAGATTTCAACAACGACGTCATTGACTACATCCATAAAGCGTGCAAAGCATCCACCGAACAGATCTATTCCTCAATATGGCGAACCTTCTGCACCTGGTGCAATTCTCAGGACCTTTCTCCCATTCACATCCCTCTTTCTAGAGTACTCAGATTCCTGAAACAGGGTTTGGACAAGAGATTCTCCCCTAACACCATTCAATGACAAACCGCGGCTCTTTCTTCCATCATAGCCTGCGACAATTGGGCCTCTTTAGCTCAGATTCCCTTAGTGTCCTCAGAGGTTTCACCAACGCTCATCCTCCTGTCATACACCGTTTTCCTACATGGGATCTCCCAAGAGTGCTCCATTCTCTAACAGAACCTCCCTATGAACCTCTTCGAGAGGCCTCACTCCGATACCTCACTCTCAAGGTAGCATTCCTCATTGCCCTAACCAGAGCCAAACAAATCTCCGAATTGGCAGCTCTCTCAGTCAGAGAGGACCGCTGTACCTTCCATCAAGATAAGGTGATCCTATGTCTCGACCCGACCTTTATCCCTAAGGTCAATTTGGCCTTCCATAGGGGACAGGACATCATTCTACCAACCTTCTGCACCCGACCATCTCATTCCTTGGAACACAGATGGCACACGCTTGACATTAAAAGAGCCCTTCAGATCTATCTGAAGCGAACTCAAACCATCAGACGAGCCAAGGCCCTATTCACTTACTTTTCGCCTAGTAAACTAGGCCTCAAAGCTTCCTCTTCTTCCATCGGCCGATGGATCCTGGGAGACGTAGCCAAGGCTTATGGCATGAAAGGTATCCAAAGACCCTTGGGGATCACTGCCCATTCAACCATGAAACATAGAAACATAGAAGAACGCGGCCACTCAGTGGCATGGTCCACCCAGTGCCCCTTGGAGGAATTATGCAGAGCGGCCACCTGGACTTCCCTGTTACCTTTCATTTGCCACTACCAAATCAACAAATTTGCTTCTGCCCAAGCAGCCTTCAGCCGTTGAGTCCTACAAAGGGTAGTGTACTAAACCCTGCCTCGGGACAATAACTTTGACATGTCCCATCCTGACTGGTGACTCCTCCTCTCCATGGAAAATGAGCATTGACTCACCTGATACGCTCCTTCTCATGGTCGAGGACTCATCAGTCAAGTCCCTCCCTGCTCTTCTACCTGTTCTCTTCTTGCATTCAATTTCTATGAGGGGTATTAGTTCTAGAATTTCTTAGGTTATTTTTATGTATAAAAACTTAGGAGTCTAGGGTTGTGCTTTCCACTCTGAGTCAATGTTTTCATATATGTCATCAAAACTGGGGTCAATGGGCGGTTCTAGTAATTTTATACTTCTCGGACTCAGACACGCCTCTGATGAGCAAGTACAACCCATCCTGACTGGTGACTCCTCAACCATGAGAAGGAGCGTGTCAGGTGAGTCAACGCTCAATTTCAATGATTTCTTTGACTATGTCACAAAGGTATTGGATGAAGGTGGTGCCGTGGATATTGCCTATCTGGACTTCAGCAAAGTCTTTGATACAGTTCCACATAAAGAGCTGATAGATAAGTTAGTGAAGATTGGACTTACCGTATATACACGAGTATAAGCCGAGTTTTTCAGAATCAAAAATGTGCTGAAAAATCCGACCTCAGCTTATACTCAAGTCACTGACGGCGCTTGGGCGATGCAATCACCCGAGCGTTGGCAGCAGAGATAGATTGGACCCACCAGGGCAGGGAACCATTCCGCCACTGGAAATGAAGCTGTGCACAGCTTCAGCTGAACAGTGGCAGTCACTTCTGGGATTACCAGTCTTGGCTCTCCTTTTTTCCCCTGCTGGTGCTGCATCTGCACTCCTCATTTTTCCTGTTTCCTCCTTCCTGGCCTTGGAGAGTTTCCCTCTCTCCTGCCCGGCTCCCCTGCAGCCACACACGGCCACCTTCCGAGGCCAGGAAGGAGGAGAGAGGAAAATAGCGAGGAGCACGCAGACAGCAGCAGCAGCAGGGGGAAAAGGAGAGCCCAGCCGTGCCGCGCCAAAGCGGTCTATTTCCCCCTCACGAAACCCTCACTCTGCCTGCAGCTCAGATGAAAAGGCTTTGGCATGGTGCAGCTCTCTTTTTTTGCTAGGCTCCCCCACCCCATCCTTGGGGGCTTGGGTGGGAGCGAAGCCAAAGGGGTGCGTGTGACCATGAAGCCCCCCCCCCAGCTCCAGTAATTTTTTTGTGAAGGATTCCTTGCTGCAAGAAAATTACCGGACCTGGCAGTGGTAGTGGTGGGGCTCCAAACAGGCGGTGATCACGAAGGAAGGCAACTGTGTCCATGGAGGCACCTCCTCCGCCCACTGTGGGATTCCTTGCTGTAATCCCAGACGCTCAGGTTTTGAAAAACCTGAGCGGCTGCCAGGACCGGGTGATTGTGGGGGGCTCCAAGCAGGCAGCGATCACAAAGAAAGGCGACGGTGTCCATGGGGGCAACTCCCCTGTCCGCTCTGAGATTCCTTGCTGCAATCCTAGCCGCTCAGCTTTTTAAAAACCTGAGCAGCTGCTGGAGCGGGTGGGGTCACCATTCCCTGTAAGGTGCGCTGGAGCGCAGGCAATAAGAAATCTCCGCGCAGTACCTTTCAAGTGCCACACAGAGTGGTGCAGCCATGGGGAACATGCCCACCTTCCCCCCAGGAGATTCCCATCCTTCTCAGCCGCCTCCCCTCTTCCAAGAATCTCCAAGTTTGCCCTTCCACTGCTGCTGTTGCTCTTCGCCTCTCCTGCTCACTTCGCGGGAGCTGTTCTTCCCCACACCCAACTTTTTGGACGGAGAGAAATCCTCCTCCATTCCTCCAAAACCCGGCTTTCCCCTCTGCAGCCCTCGCCTGCCTGCCTGCAGCTTCTCCTGCTCTCAGTTCCTTCCAGCTTCCATAGACTGGCTTTCTCCATCTGTACTCTCCCCTGTGGCTCCTCCGGCTGCTCTCTGCAGCCTCTGGGACCCCAACATGTCCCAGGAGATAACAGGGAAGAGGCGCAGGGAGCCCCGGCCAGCCATCCCTGCAGCCCCCCTCCCCTCCATTCCTCTCTGCTCAGCCAGTCCCAAAGTGGGGGGAGAAAAGGCAACGGGTGGGAGGGGGCTCAGACAGACGCCAGCCAGTGCTGGCCCTGCCTGACCTGGCAGGGAGGCAGCAGGGCAGGGTTGAATGACAGTTGAATGAGGGGGGGAGGGCAGCAGGGAGGCGCAGCTGCAGAAGAAGCCTTTTGTCTGGGGGGGCAAGGAATGCTTGGGGAGGGAATCAATGCCTGGGGTCTGGGAATCAAAGCCCTTAAATCACTGAAGATGTAATGCCACCGTCAGATAAAAGCCAAATGGGCGACTTGGAGCCAATCAGGGGACTTGACTTCTAGTCCTGCCTTAGCCATGAAAAATGGGCGACTGGGCCAATCATCAGCAGAGTTCCAGTGCCACCTTAATTCTTATTGGAGGGGGATGTGAAAATGGAAAAAAAAATCTCGCATTAATTTGGGATACCAGAAGGATACTTATTGAGGAAAGAAAAAAACAGTGGAAATTTCTTTATACTTTTCACTTTTAAAGGACCCCTGGAGAGACCAATTAAAAAAAAGAAGCTGTATGTTCCTTCCCTTATTTGGGTATACCAGGTTGATTCAACAGAAAAAAACATATGGCTCTTCCCTGCAACAAGCTGAATGAATGAGATCCTGTGGTCTAGAGGTTAAAGCTACCGCTTTGTAAACCAAACTTCACAGGTTCAAGTAATGGTGAGATAGCTGCAGAGAGCAAAAAAGCTGGAACTAGACTATAGTAATCTCCCATTTTTTTTTACCATCAGCAAAAATATTTTTTATTTATTTGTTTGTTTAGATGTGAAGTACTGTACACACCAAAATAAAAACAATCTCAAACTGAATTCCCATAGATCTGTTCTGCTGAATGCATTCTGCAAAGGAGGTTTTGCAAAATCAATCGCTAATTTTGTTGTTGTCTTGGGTGACATCTGTAAAAAAATTCAGGTGCTCAGGCATGAAAATGTCCTGCTCAGACACTGTACTTTTCCGCACACACCAAAAAAAAATTAGAGGGAACATGGGTGGGGGCTCCAAACAGGCAGCGATCGCGAAGGAAGGTGACTGTGTCCGTGGAGGCACCTCTCCCGCCCACTCTGGGATTCCTTGCTGCAATCCCAACCACTAAGCATTTTAAAAAACTGAGCGGCTGGGATTACAGCAAGGAATTTTTTGAAAAGAAAATTACTGATGCGGGTCTCCACTTTATGCTGTGGGGCAAAGGAAAGCGAGAGAGGCAGCGGTGGCAGCAACTGCATTCCGGCTGCGTCATGAGCCTCCCAGGAACGCAGTCTCCGGGCTAGTGAGAGCCTTGGCGCAGGGCAGGCAGAACATGGACACCCAGTGGATGGGTGGCTGGCCAGGCCCCGCGCTCCTATCTGCCCCTTGCTCAGGCCATTTCGTGGAAAGTTCATGGGAAACGGCAGTTGGTGAAGCTGGGTAGGTTGGAGCCGCTGGTGCAGAAGCATCCAGCGAGGAAGGCTGGATGGTGAGGCACGGCCGATTGTCTTGTGGCTCCCTGTTGGAAGAAGCGTGGCTGAGTGGAAACAGCAGGGGCAAGGGGTGGATTGGAGCGCGTGGGCCTCGCCAGCCACCCATCTGCCGGGACTTCACTTTCTGCCTGCCCCGCACCAAGGCTCCTGACAGGTGAAAAATCTTTTGCCAGATAAGCTATGGATCCCACAAGAAATTTTAAGAGAATACTAAAAATGATTCTTCATTTCATTTGTAACCTTAACAAAAACCGGTACAGTATTGACTGTGTAATTTACCCGAGGGGGTGGGGGGGAATAGGCATTGATCACTTACCTGAACGCCTCTTCTCGTACACTGAGCAGGTACAGCAGTCACGTCGGTTGCTCGCTGTCCAATCCGCATAGGGCCGAGCCTGTCTTTTAAACGATTGCTGGATCCGCCCCTTCCCCAGAATTCGCAAATCCGTAGACTTAGGCTCAAAAGGTGGTGGCTCGAATGATGCTCTACTCTCTTATTAGGAAAAAACAGGTTAAAAGGTATACCCATAGTTAGAAAAAAGTTAGGGAGGGGAGGTGACTGCTGTACCCGCTCAGCGTACAAGAAGAGGCATTCAGATAAGTGATCAACGCCTATTCTCCGTACTGAAAGAGCAGTCACATGGGACATACCCAATAGATGTGTCCCTAGGAAGGAATTAGTTTGCTATCATGAGAGGTAACGGATTGGAGGACTCTTCTGCCAAAGGCAGCATCCGCTGAAGCGCAAGAGTCAATTTTGTAGTGCCTTATAAAAGAATTTGGAGAGGCCCAAGTGGCTGCTTTGCAGATTTCCTCCAACGGAGCTTGAGTTGCCCATGCGGCTGATGTGGCTGCACTTAGAAACATAGAAGTCTGACGGCAGAAAAAGACCTCCTGGTCCATCTAGTCTGCCCTTACACTTCTTGTGGAATGTGCCGTGATACCTCTTGGTACACTGAGGGAAGCTGACTTGTATGCCTTCAAGATTGTCCCTCGAATCCAACGGCCTAATACGGTTGAGGATGCCCTGGATCCCAGGGATCTGGGATGGTAGGCTACGAATAAGGCTTCGGACCTGTGAAAAGGTCTCGTTCATTGGATGTAGATCCGCAGGGCTCTGGTGAGATCCAGTGTGTGCCATCTGATGGAGAGATGATGGTTCTGATTGGAGCAGAATGAAGGCAGCACAATGTCCTGGGATCTGTGAAACATGGAGCTGACCTTTGGAAGAAAGGTAGGGTCCAGACGGATGGATAGGGCTGCCAACTCTGATATGCGTTGCGCCGAGGTAATTGCCACCAGAAAGGCTACCTTATATGATAGCTACCTGAAAGATGATGACATTAAGGGTCCTTATGGTGGTTGAGTGAGAGAATGCAGAACCTGAGGTAAGTCCCAGGATGGATAGCTATGGACAGTAAGAGGCCTGAAGTTTGAGATGTCTCTTAGTAATTCTTGAATCTCAGGGAAGGACCAAAGTGGATGTCAGCGTGGCCCTGTCAGGACTGAAGATAAAGCCGCTAGATGATGGCAAATGGTGCTGGTTGAAAAACCTTGATGAAAACCTTTCATGAGGAAGGATACAATTCTGTGAATGGGAATACACAGAGGTGAGAGACCTTCCTGTGTACACCACTGGTGAAATTTGGACCAGATATGGTAGATCCTGTTGGACAAAATCCTTCTGGATTTGAGGATCACTTCTATGGCGTCCGGGTCGTAACCCCAAAGGTCTAGATCACGCCGGATAACAGCCAAGCGGTGAGGTGGAACCACTCCGGGTCTGGATGGTGAGAGACCCCCTGCTGCAACATATCCTCCGAAACAGGGAGTCACCATGGATCCTGGACGGATAGCTGCTGCAGGTCTGCGAACCAGGGATGGCAAGGCCAGTGAGGGGCTATCAGAATCACCTGGGCCCCCTCTAGGATAACCTTGTGAATTACATCTGGAAGAATTGGTATTGAGGGAAATGCGTAAAGCAAGCCCCGAGGCCAAGGATTTCTGAGTGCGTTTGTTGCCTCCGCTTCCGGGGATGGGAATCTGGAGTAAAATCGAGGGAGCTGAGCATTGGTCGCAGTCGCAAATAGATCTAGCCATGGGTGACAGAATCTGAAGCAGATCTGATGGAATAGATCCGGATGGAGGCTCCACTCTCCTGGATCCAGAGTTGACCGGGAGAGCCAGTCTGCCTGCACGTTGAGGACCCCCAAAATGTGGTCGGCCAATAGGGACTGTAGATGTTTCTCTGCCAAGACACCCAGCTTCAGGGCTTCCTGCATCAGAGCCTTGGCCTGGGTGCCCCCTTGTCTGCAGATATGGCTCTTTGAGGCCATATTGTCCGTGAGAATCAGTACATGCTGATTTATGATGTGTGGTTTGAACTGTTTGAGGGCTAACGACACTGCTCTCAATTCCAGCCAATTGATGGGTCTGGATGACTCCTCCACTGACCACGTGCCTTGGGCTATCAGACCCAGAGCATGGGCCTCCCAGCCCATTAGACTGCCGTCCGTGGTGATGGTAAACTGGTCTGGAATCCTGAAGGGAGATCCTTTGTCCAGGGCAGAGGAGGTCCACCGAGAGGAATCTCCATACGGTGGCCAGTATGGAGATGAGACGTGCAGAGTTGCTCTTCCCTGATCTTTGGAACGGCAACAGAGGCCATTGGAGATCCCTGGCATGGATATGAGCTCATGGGATAATGCCAATGCAGTACACCATCTTTCCCAGTAGGGAAGACAGGGTGGCGATGGTGGTCCTTCTTTGAGATTTAACCTGAGAGATAAGGTCTTTGATACTGATCTTCCTCTCAGTAGAAAGGAAGACCTGGGAGAGGGCAGAATCTATGATTGCTCCCAGGTGTTGAATACTAGTGGAAGGATGGAGCTGACTTTTCTTAAAGTTGATTGAGAAACCATGATCCTGTAGGATAGACTTTGAAATCTGGAGATCTGAACGGGTGCCCTCTTTAGAGGGATCGTGAATTAATATGTCATCCAAATAGCACAAAATGTGGATGGGAGTGGCCCGGATATGGGCCGCCAGAGCACCCAAGAGCTTAGTAAAGACTCAAGGAGCCAAGGACAGGCCAAAAGGCATGGCCCTATACTGATAATGCTTGCCATGGAAGGCGAAGCGAAGAAATTGCCTGTGGCTTTTTACAATAGGAATGTGAAGATAAGCTTCCGTAAGATCCAAGGAAGACATGAAGTCTCCAGGGTGAATGGAGGCTAGGATGGATGACAAAGAATGCATCTTAAAATTTCTATATTTTATATACTGATTTAATTTCTTAAAGTCTAAAATGGCCCTCCATCCTCCAGAGGTCTTAGGGACCATGAAGAGGATGGAGTAGAAGCCAACGCCTCTTTGGGAAGAAGGAACAGGTTGAATAGCCCTAATGGCTAACAGGTGCTGAATTGCTTCTTGCATCCTAAGACGAGAAGAAAGAGTTCTAGGGGATGGGTAGGATATGTAGTGTTTAGGGGGCATGGAGATGAACTCTAACTGAAGTCCCCATTCCACTGTGGAGATAACCCAGGGGTCCTTACAGAAAAGGCGCCAGCTGGAAGCAAACCAGGCCAGACGCCCCCCAATGGGAATAAGATGGGAGTTACCATCTGGACTTTCTAGAGGCTCTGGAAGAGGAGGAGCCTCTCTGAAAGTGAGATCCTCTGTCCCTGGTGTTCCTGTCTGCTTGGGAGCGAAAATGAGAGGAATACTGACCTGAATTCCTCTGGAACGCGAACCCTTGAACTTGTTGACGATTGGGACATTGAAAAGGCTGCTATGTCTCGATGGTCTTCTTGGTAGTGGGCCCAAAAACCTTCATTTTATCAGCAGTCTCTGTATGTAGGGGGTCCAAGAGGTCACCGAATAAAAGATTGCGCTTCAATGGACCCATGGCAAGCTGCCACTTCTGCCTCACTCCTGCCTGCCAGGGGCGAAGCCATTAAAGTCTTTTGGCGGTTGTTGAGGCAGCCACTGACTTTGCTGCAAATCTTGATGATTGCAAGGTGGTGTCTGCTACATATTTGGCCGCTGCAAATACCTTAGTGAAGTCCTGTTGGCCCCGTAGGTCGTCAGGAGGAATGTTCTGTTGAAGCAGTTGGAGCTACAAAACAATGGCTTTGGAAAAGAATGATGCTGCTGCTGTGCTTTTAATAGCCCAGGTATCAGCGAAGAAACTCCTCTTGAGCATTTGCTCTAAGCGTTTATCTTCGGGTTTAAACACTTCTTCTGCTTCGCCAGGCATAGCTGCCGCAGAGTGTAGAAACTTTACTGGGTCATCCGCTTTGGGACAGACAAGAAGGTCTTCATAAGATGGTGAAAGCTTATATAATTTCTTGTCTTTAGAAGTGGGGTTAAATCCGTAAGATGGATGGTCCCACTGTTTGAGCAGAACATCCTTGAACAGTTTAGGCATGGGAATGACTTCAGTATCTTCCTGCTCCTCCATGAAATATGGAAGGTTCTCCTCTGGTGGAGCTGATGAAGGGTCAGCAGGTTTGTCCTGACCAGCTAGGTCTGTGGCTGCTCTTGCCTTGAATAAAAGGGATTTGAACAGTTGAAATGGAAAGATGGCAGCAGGAGAAGGAATCTTGATTTGGGATTCCTCATCCTCTGACAGGTGTTGGAAAGGGTCATCCCTGTCCTCTGTGTCCTCATCTTCATTCTCATCCTGTGAGGAATCCGAGTCTGGGTCTTGGACTGGAATTCTGTAGGTTGAGAAGGAATTCCCTGACCTGGGGGCGCGTGGAGGGGGATGAGAGTGAGAGGGCGCATTGATAGCCGAGAGTTTGGCATCAATGGCTTGAGATAAAGCAGAATATATAGTTTGGAGTTCTGGAGGAAGGTTAGTAATAGGAGCAGGTAGCAAAGGAGATACCCTGAAGGCGTGAGTTGGGTTTGGCTCGAGGGGATCTTCCACCATAATATCTGGCTCCTCTGGACCTAAGCCCCATAGATTAGGTTGGGGTCTGTTTAGGTTTGGCTCATCCAGGGAAAGCACAGGGACACCTGAGGGAGGCAAGTTAGAAGCCTCTGGAGGGTCAGAAGGGCTAACGTGCACTTGGGCCTGCACTCTTAAACGTTTAGCCGACCTCTCGTGAATTTTTTGGAGGGGTTGGTCCCGCCTCTTCTCCGCCCTAGTGGCCCTAGCTATTGGGGGAGGGTACCGATGAAGAGGAGGAAGAGGCCTGGGGGATGGTTTCAATTTCATCACCAGTAGGCCTACCATCCATGGGACCCTTGGAAGAAGTGCCTCTCTTGGGAAAGGAAGTTATGGCCTGAACAAATTACAGGTACAAGACTTGAGCCAAAGGAGTGGGAGAAGCTATGATTAGGCAAAAATTCCCAAGAGGAATGGGGCCCAAGCTCCTAGGCCCAGGAGCGTCTGCAGTTCAAAGGCAATCTGGACGAAACCAGAGTTCGTGCCAATGAATACAGAAGGGCCAGGCCTCACTATTTAAATTTAATAAACCAAGGCACACTGGTTTTGAGGCCTAGCCAGGGAGAAAAAGCCTGAGGGTCTCAAAGCCTACTCCGGTCCACGCGGTTGACTTAATGGCGTCAAGCGTCTCGTGCGTGGGTGAGCTGCAAGTGCTGCAATTACTGGGCGCTGAGGTCCTTCGCACCAAGAATAAAATCCTCCACCGATCTTACGTAAAGGAGTTGAGACTAAAGTCCAGGAGACGAACAAGAGAGCTTGTTTAAGTGCCCCACACCGCCAGAGGAAAAATAGCCCTTTTTCTCTTATTTAACTTACCAGTAAAAACCTCTGAGCCGATTAGATTTCCAAGGAAATACAATCCGGCAGCGGCGCAAGCTGGGCGCTTGTGAAAATCACGGCAGTAGCTGCGCCGCAGCTTCTCCCCTTGGCGCCGAGCCCAGTAAAGCTGGCACGAAAAGGCAAGCTTCTAAATAAAGGCAATTGAAATACTTACTTATCTGCAGTGTGAAGAAAAGCGAAGAGAGAAGGTGTTATTGAGAGGAGCAAGCCACCCCATGTCCTGCCGGATGGAGGACCGAGCAAATTCTGGGGAAGAGGCGGATCCAGCAATCTTTTAAAAGGCAGGCTTGGTCCTATGCCGATTGGACAGCGAGCAACCCACGTGACTGCTGGACCCGCAGAAAGACAGACAGAAAGACAGACAGAAAAGAAAGATAGGCAGACAGACAGGAAAAGAAGGAAGGAAGGAAGGAAGGAAGGAAGGAAGGAAGGAAGGAAGGAAGGAAGGAAGCAAGGAAGCAAGGAAGATGGCAGGAAGGCAGGCAGGCAGAAAAAGATGGTAGGGAGGAAGAGAGACAGACAAAGAAAGATGGTAGGTAGGTAGGAAGGAAGACAGACACAAAAGGAAAGGATGGAGGGAAGGGATGGAAGAAGGAAAGAAAAAGAAAGGAAGACAAGCAGACAGACAGAAAAAGAAAGGAGGGAGGGAAGAAGGGAAGAAGGAAGGAGAGAGAGAGAGAGAGAGAAAGAAAGAAAGAAAGAAAGAAAGAAAGAAAGAAAGAAAGAAAGAAAGGACCTATGACCACAATTGAGCCCAAAATTTTGGTCGTTAAGCAAAAGCGTTGTTAAGTGAGAATCATCATATTTTACTTACGGTAATCCATGACATTTCCTAGCTCTAAGAGTTATGGTTAAATGTTTCACAGAAAGTGGACTCTGGGTTTGTTTTTCCTATCACAGTAAGTGAGGTTGAATGTATATAATTTTACAAGAGCTCTGTTTGTGTGTGTGTGTGTGTGTGTGTGTGTGTGTGTGTGTGTGTGTGTGTGTATACATACAGTTTATATAGTAGATAATGTATATTTTTGTGTGCCTGCGTGTAATATGTATGTTCACATATGCAGGTATGGGCAGCTGGGGGGATGGGGCGGAATGCTCTTCCCCCAGCAAAAATGGAATTGCACGTGCAACTCCATTACCGCCCTGCATGCATGCGCAGTGCACATGCTGGGCATGTGCTGGAATTAGCAATTTTTGCTGAAATCCCGAGGCGCGAAGGACGTTCGTGCG
This sequence comes from Erythrolamprus reginae, assembly GCF_031021105.1. NCBI lineage: Eukaryota > Metazoa > Chordata > Lepidosauria > Squamata > Dipsadidae > Erythrolamprus > Erythrolamprus reginae. The sequence goes on from NC_091960.1 coordinate 20,480,026, forward strand.
AGATTCGGCTTCTGCGCATGGGCATCAGCCGAATCTCGCCGCCTCAGCCAGCAGCAACATCGCCCCCTCCACTCTGGCTGCACAGTTTGCTGTGCTCTCTCAGAGCGGCAATGGAGGCTGCTCTGGGCGACTTGAGTCCCGGTCGCACGCTGCTCTCCGCCGAGCCCAGACCTGGACAAATTGGCTGCTGCTCAGAAGGCGAGGCGAGCAAGATCTTCCTTCCTCCTCACCCACTTCTGCACAGGTAAGACATAGCGGTCCGGAATGGAATGAGGGTGGTGGTAAGCGGAGGTGGTCTTACTTGTGCAGAAGTATCAGAGAGAAGATATTGCTCAGCGGAGAGGCGGTTTGTCTGTTCCCCTTGCCCTCCGCTATTGCAGCAGATTCATCTGGGTTTGGGCTTGTGGAGAGCAGCACACCGCGGCCCCGGGCCTACATCGCTGTGTTTTGGGTCATGGCTCACTTGGCTGCCCCATCACCGCGTCCAGATTCATGCTGAAGCATGGGAGAGGTCTGTAGGGTGCTAACAGCCTGATGCAGGTTGACACGCAGGCGGCAGGGTGGGCCCAGTCTGGCACCTTCCCTTACAGGCAGGCAGGCAGGCAGGCCCGCCCTCCTTCCCATACCCCACCCCCACTGCTCTGTGGCGGGGAAGGTGGAGGAGGGAGCCCAGGGACCATGCGAGCCAACGGCCGCTGGCACTTCTGCTTGGCCTGGCTCTGGGCCCCCTCCAGGGACCCCAGCGGTGCTGTCCATGGCTCTGCCCAGGTGCCAAGGAAGACGCTGAGCTTGGCCGGTCAAGACACAGGAAAGCCAGATGGCTGCTGGAAGGGCGGAGCGGGACCTGGGCAGGGGCCAAGACAGCAGCACACGAGCTCTGAGCCATCTGAGCACGTCTCTTTTCTGCCCCACGCTTGGAAAGGACGAGCACCATGGGAGTCCCCGGGGTTGGTGCCAGGGAGGGCCAAAGCCTGGAAACGGAGGTGCTCCAAGAACAAGGAGAAGCCTGGCCAGCAGTACCTCCGAGGGAAGGGCAAACCAAAGAGAGCCGTAACAGAGCCCAGCATCAGCAGCCAAGCGGCTGATTTGTGTGGAGGGAAACTGGGATCCCGGCTACAAATGCTGCAAGGGAAAGAAACGCGGGCTGGAGCCATGTCCTTCCAGTGGGGGTGGCGGATCTGGTTGAAGGAGATGGTGGGTAGGCCTTCCAGTCAGTTGCGGCACTGGGCTGAGCATTTCTGAAGCAGTCAACCGTCTTTTTCTCCATTGGGAAAGAGATGCGTGCTGCAGTGGAGGAGAGTAGAGCCACGCGTCTGGAGCTCAGGCCAGCTGCCGCTGTTGCTGTAGCAGCGCTCAGCATTTTGTTGCTTCCATGGTGTGTCCGGAACTCGGGTCAGCTGCCACTACAGTAGAACCCCGACTTACGAGACTAATTGGTTCCGGAAGGAGGCTCGTAAGTTGGAACGCTCGTATGATGAAACATTGTTTCCCATAGGAAACAATGTAAAGTCAATTAATCCGTGCAACAACAAAAAAAAAACGCTGCCGCCGAACGCGGAAGTTAGCGTTCAGAGACAGCTGCGAAGCGGCGCGCGTGTTTTAAAACGTGGCAGCTGGCCTGGGGGGCTCGGGGGGAAGCCCCCGAGCCCCCCAGGCCGGCTGTGACGTTTTAAAACACGCGCGCCGCTTTGCAGCTGTCTCCTGAAGCCGAACGCGGAAGTTAGCGTCCAGCTTCAGGAGACAGCTGCAAAGCGGCGCGCGTGTTTTAAAACGTCACAGCCGGCCTGGGGGGCTCGGGGGGAAGCCCCCGAGCCCCCCAGGCCGGCTGCCACGTTTTAAAACACGCGCGCCGCTTTGCAGCTGTCTCCTGAAGCCGAACGCGGAAGTTAGCGTTCCGGCTTCAGGAGACAGCTGCAAAGCGGCGCGCATGTTTTAAAACGTCACAGCCGGCCTGGGGGGCTCGGGGGCTTCCCCCCGAGCCCCCCAGGCCGGCTGCCACGTTTTAAAACACGCGCGCCGCTTTGCAGCTGTCTCCTGAAGCCGAACACGGAAGTTAGCGTTCCGGCTTCAGGAGACAGCTGCGAAGCAGCGCACGTGTTTTAAAAGGTTGCAGCCGGCCTGGGGGGCTTGCCAGCACCCCCCCCCCGAGCCCCCCAGGCCGGCTGCAACCTTTTAAAACACGCGGGATACGAGCGCCAAGGAGCTGTCTCCTGAAGCCGAACGCGGAAGTTAGCTTTCGCCTTCAGGAGACAGCTCCTTGGCGCTCGTATCCCGAATGTGAGCTCGGGAGGCGAACAAAAATGTCGCTCCCCTCCCAGCTCTTATCTCGAGTAGCTCGTAAGTAGAGCTGCTCGTATATCGAGGTTCCACTGTATTGTTGTAGCAGCACTCAGCATTTTGTTGCTTCCATGGCGGAAGCAACGAAATGCCGAGCGCTGCTACAGCACCAGCAGAGGTGGCCTGAGCTCCAGACGCGCGGTTCTACCCTCCTGTGCTGCAGCATGCATCTCTTTCCCAATGGGCCTGCAGGAGGGTCAGCATTTTCATTTTCCAAAGACGGTTGCCTGCTTCTTGGGGCGGCAATGGGACGACTCATATTTCCTTGCTTCCGCACATGTGCGGAAGCAAGGAAATACCAGGATTGTCAAAATGGTACGCGCACACGCTTCAGCCACCAACTGTTCCAGTAAGGCCCCAAATGGCTGCTCTTTACCGCACATATAAATAGTATATAATATACTATACAATAGCATATACTATAGTATGTACAAAATAGTATAAACCTAAACCTAACCCAAACCAGTTAGAGCAGCGGAGGATTGAGATAAGTACCATGTTTTTCGGTGCATAAGATGCTCTGGTGTATAAGTCACACTAGATTTTAGAGGAGGAAAACAAGGAAAAAAGTATGCTGAACCAAATGGTATAATATTATATTGTTTAATAAAATACCAGTGTAGCAGAATATTTTTACCATGTATACTTTTTAAAAGCATGTACACTTTTAAAAACCATGTACACTTTTTACAAACTTCAAACTTGACAGCTTCAAGACTTGTGGACTCCAATTCCTAGAATTCCTCCACCAGTCATGCTAGCTTAGAAATGGGAGTTGAAGTCCACAAACCTTAAACTTGCCAGGTTTGAAAACCCTTGCACCCCTAACCCCTGGTCTTCAAACTTGACAGCTTTAAGACTTCAACTCCCAGAATTCCCACACTGCGGGGATCCACCTGGGAACCCTTTGGCAACTGCCACCCCGCTTCTCTTCTCCCTGCGCCCCAGCAAGGTATCCGCTCCTGCTCCAGCCCATTCCGCCAGCAACAAAGATCGGTAGCCCTTCACAAAAGGCAACTGCTTTAACCCTTCTTGCCCTGGCGCCTGATACAAGACAATGCAGCCTTACTCGCCTCGCAAGAATGCTCGGGTGCAAATCCAAGACGCCCTGCGCCCTCTCAGACCCGTTCTTTTGTTCCGTTGGACCGGGAGTCCGCCCGACGGAACAAAAACGGCCCTGGCTGCAATGGCTGCTCCGCCTCTCGTGCTCCTAAGTTTTGGTCTGTCGGTCGGCCCACCCAGCTGCTGTTTACAAAGTGTCCCACAACTCTGGACGTATCAATCCCGGCCGGCCACTCCCCCCTGACTTTTTTTTTAACCCCCGTCCTCCAGGCATTCTCGACTCCTCGGTGTGCGTCGTTAGCCTCCAAGAGAGAGCAGCCTTTGGGCGGGAAGAAGTGGTGCCCGGCTCCTGCACAGCACTCAAAAATTCTGCACAGCAGGCCATTGGTGAGTGCGTCAGCGCGCATCTGCACATCTTAGGGGGAACAGTGGCCTTGGCTTATAATCAGGTTGACTTATACTCAAATATATATGGTAATCCCTGGATAGTTCAGTGAATTTGCAGCTGGCTGAAGCGTAGATATCAGATGGTTGCTGTTAATGGCGAGTATTCTGAGCAGAGCCTAGTTACAAGCGGTGTGCCGCAAGGGTCTGTTCTGGGTCCTATTCTTTTTAATATCTTTGTGAGTGACATAGGGGAAAGTTTAATAGGAAAGGTTTGCCTATTGGCGGGACTGTGTGGGAGGGCCTTCTCTGTGGTGGTTCCAGCTCTCTGAAACCAGCTGCCACCAAAGATCTGCACTGATCCCATCCTTCTGGCCTTCTGGAAAACTTTAAAGATCTGGCTCTGCTGGCAGGCCTGGGGCCATTGAAGAATAGCACCTAGCTCCAGCCCAAAAGTATGAATACCTTTATTATAGGGTTTTAAACAGTTTTTATACTGTTTTTAGCTGTTGTATTCCACTCAGAGTCCGAAAGGAGTTGTGTGGCTCACAAATCTAATAAATTATATTAAATTAAATTGTAAGAGCTCTATAAACAATTTCTCTGTGGAATGGTGTGAAAAGAAATCTTACCACTGTTAGGTTTCGTATCTCATCCATGACTCGAGGCCAGAAAGATTGAAGACACTGCTGTGCATCACTGTTTCCTCCCGCAAAACCCCCATCTGTGGACATTATGGCAACTGGAAAGAAACCAAGTAATATATTAAATGTAAAAGCAGTGTGGATAAGGTATATTTTTAAAGATATATAGTATATGTTGAATCGTAAAGTAAAATAATGATGTTCCATAAAGTTTCAAAGCAAGAACCTAGAGAGGATCTTCCTCAAATCCCTTTCAACAACAGATTTTATACCATCAAACCTTGGAACAAAGCAATTTTGTTAGTAAAGCATTTTTGTAAAGTCTGATTCTATTCCTATTCCCTATTATGCCTGGTACACTTCAAGGCATATTAGAGAAAATACACTTTGAAGTGTACCAAGCAGAATAGGGAATAGGAATAGAATCACTGATCAATCCAAGGAGGATCTTTTCTCTCAGAATTAATTTTTTATGATTTATAGATATACTTCCTGATGTCGCTTTTTCTTGCACAAGGCCATGAGGTTCCTTCTCTACCAAGCATTTGTCTTTACCATAATCTGTCAAGGAACTTCCTATCTTTTCTACTGATTTAATTCAGATACTTTTATTAGTCTTAAACCAGGGGTAAGGAACAATGGCCCCCTTATGACTTGTGGACTTCACCTCCCAGAATTCCTGAGGAGTTGAAGCCCATAAGTCATAAAGGGCCCATCGTTCCTCACCCCAATCTAAGACAAGGATAAACTTATTCAAGATGAAGATCTAATTAGTATTACAGAAACCTGGTGGGACGAAACACACGACTGGAACACGCAGATAAAGGGTTACAACCTCTTCAAGAAAAACAGGTCAAATAAGGAGGTGGAGTTGCACTATACGTAAAAGACCACTATACTGCCACAGAGCTATACCAATCCAAAGAAGATAGCCCCCTAGAAATCATACGGGTTAGTATAAAAGAAGAGAAGTGCAACACTACAATTGGAACATACTACAGACCACCAAACCAATCAGATACAATGGATAACCTCTTTACAAGCCAACTAACAGAAATATGCAACAAGCACAGCACAACAATAATGGAGACTTTAACTACCCCAACATTAACTGGAAAACAAACTCAGCACCAAGTGGAAAGTCTGATAGATTTCTCACCAGTCTCGCTGATAACTTTCTAACCCAAAAAGTGGAAACAGGAACCAGAGGGACTGCAATACTCGACCTAATATTAAAAAACGGAAGAAATGATAGAGAGAATTGAAGAAGAAGGGACACTGGGTGAGAGTGACCATGCCATCCTCAAATTCAACATATTACAATCACCAACTGCTGTACCCAACACCACTAGAGTCCCAGACTTCAGAAAAGCAGACTTTAACAAGCTCAGAGCAAACCTGGAAAAAAAAACCTGGAAGGAACTTCTAAAGGGTAAAACCACACAGGAAGCCTGGGAGGCCCTAAAAAACAGTATCATAGATGCCCAAAACAATACAATCCCCATGAAAAAGAAAAACAGGAAAACCAAAATGAAACCAGCTTGGCTAAACAAAGAACTCGCAGACAACATAAAAGAAAAAAAAGCCAAATACAAAAAATGGAAAGAAGGACTCATAACCAAAGCGGAATATCAGCAAACAGCCAAAACCTGCAAACAAAAAATAAAAACAGCAAAGGCCCAACACAAACAATACCTTGCAACGAAAGTCAAAGACAACAAAAAAAGTTTCTTCCAGCACATAAACAACAAGAAGAAAATCAAGGAAACAGTCACTACACTAAAAAACAAAGACGGTAATGAAATCACAGACAACAGAGACAAAGCACAGCTGCTCAACACCTACTTTGCATCAGTCTTCACACAAAATGGAACCACCTACCAACAGTGTTCCCTCTAATTTTTTTTCGGTGTGAGCAGAAAAGTATAATGTCTGAGCGGCACATTTCCATGCCTGGGCGTGGATCGGTTACAAACAAAAGGGGGTCACGTGACCTCAGGACACATAGCAATGGTCATAAAAATGAAACGGCAGCAAAGTTTTGATCCTCTGATCATCGGGCTGCTGCGAAGGTGCTAAGTGTTAAAAAGGGCCATAAGTCACTTTATTCAGGGCCGTTAGGACTTTGAACCATCAGTAAATGAACCAATGAGGCCAATGTTTCTATCTCCTGAGTAAGACGGTTATTAAGTGAGTTCTGCCTCACTTTACCACCTTTCTTGCCATAGTCGTTAAGTTAATCCTTGCAGCTGCTTGAACATCCCAAAAGATGTTCACATAACACTGGGACATGGCCACCATCATAACTAACTTGTCAAGTGTCCAAAGTTTGATCCAATAACCCCTTTATTTTTCTAACAAAATCCTTTCTTCCTAGAAGGAAGAATAGAAAGAATAAAATGGAAAAGGGGATTAAAAGGGGATACAAAAAATTTAAAAAAGGGTTTGGTTCAAAGTTCTGCTCAGATTGAAGAAATTGGAGTTTGAGAAGGGTTGATTAAGCTTAGAGTATTGTTTTGTTTGCTCTTTTTTAACTTCTATTTTATTTATTTATTTATTTATTTATTTTATTATTTAGATTTGTATGCCGCCCCTCTCCGCAGACTCGGGGCGGCAAACAACAGAATGCAACAATTCATGACAAATCTAAATTATAGTTTAAAATATTTTAAAAAACCCATTTACTAAGCAAACATACACACAAACATACCATGCATAAATTGTATATGCCCGGGGGAGATGTCTCACTTCCCCCATGCCTGACGACAAAGGTGGGTTTTAAGGAGCTTATGAAAGGCAAGGAGAGTAGGGGCAGTTCTAATCTCTGGGGGGAGTTGGTTCCAGAGAGTCGGGGCCGCCACAGAGAAGGCTCTTCCCCTGGGGCCCGCCAACCGACATTGTTTAGTTGACGGGACCCGGAGAAGGCCCACTCTGTGGGACCCAATCGGTCGCTGGGATTCGTGCGGCAGAAGGCGGTCTCTGAGATATTCTGGTCCAGTGCCATGAAGGGCTTTAAAGGTCATAACACTTTGAATTGTGACCGGAAATTGATCGGCAACCAATGCAGACTGCGGAGTGTTGGTGAAACATGGGCATACCTAGGTAAGCCCATGACTGCTCTCGCAGCTGCATTCTGCACGATCTGAAGTTTCCGAACACTTTTCAAAGGTAGCCCCATGTAGAGAGAATTACAGTAGTCGAACCTCGAGGTGATGAGGGCATGAGTGACTGTGAGCAGTGAGTCCCGGTCCAGATAGGGCCGCAACTGGTGCACCAGGCGAACCTGGGCAAACGCCCCGCTCGCCACAGCTGAAAGATGGTTCTCTAATGTGAGCTGTGGATCGAGGAGGACGCCCAAGTTGCGGACCCTCTCTGAGGGGGGTCAATAATTCCCCCCCACAGGGTTATGGACGGACAGATGGGATTGTCCTTGGGAGGCAAAACCCACAGCCACTCCGGCTTATCCGGGTTGAGTTTGAGTCTGTTGACACCCATCCAGGCCCCAACAGCCTCCAGACACCGGCACATCACTTCCACTGCTTCGTTGACTGGACATGGGGTGGAGATGTAAAGCTGGGTATCATCAGTGTACTGATGATACCTCACCCCATGCCCTTGGATGATCTCACCCAGCGGTTTCATGTAGATATTAAATAGCAGGAGGGAGAGGACCGACCCCTGAGGCACCCCACAAGGGAGAGACCTCGGGATCGACCTCTGACCCCCCACTAACACCGACTGCGACCGACCGGAGAGGTAGGAGGGGAACCACTGGAGAACAGTGTCTCCTATCCCCAACCCCTCCAGCCGGTGCAGAAGGATACCATGGTCGATGGTATCGAAAGCTGTCCCAGGCCCGCCAGAGATCATCCATCAACGCGACCAAAGCACTTTCCGTGCTGTAACCGGGCCTGAAACCCGACTGCTGGGGACCTAGATAATCAGCTTCTTCCAAGGACCATTGGAGCTGGAGTGCCACCACCTTCTCAACAACCTTCCCCATAAAGGGAAGGTTGGAGACTGGACGATAGTTATTAAGTACGGCTGGGTCCAGGGACGGCTTCTTGAGGAGGGGGCGCACGAGCGCCTATTTATAGGGTGTTGGAAAGAATCCCCTCCCCAAGGAAGCGTTGACAATCTCCTGGACCCAGCTCCATGTCACCTCCCTGCTGGCCGAGACCAGCCAGGAGGGACACGGATCCAGTAAACAGGTGGCGGAACTCACAGCTCCAATGGCCTTGTCCACTTCATCAGGTGTCACCAGATCAAACTCTTCCCAGACAGGTGGACAAGTACGGGCCCCAGTCACCTCGACTGACTCGTTGTCAGTCGACTCTTTTTTCCAACTGGAGTCGAGGTCAGCATGGATCTGAGCGATTTTATCAGCGAAAAACGTGTTAAAATCCTCGGCACTGCTCTGCAAGAGCTCCCCAACTCCCCCCTGATTAAGAAGGGAGCGGGTCAACCTAAACAGAGTGGCCGGGCGGGATTCCGCTGATGCAATCAAGGCGGCATGATACACGCATCTTGCCGCCTTGAGCGCCACTTTGTAAGTCTTAATAAAAGCTCTTACAAGTGTTCGATCAGATTCAGACCTTCTCTTCCTCCATCGCTTCTCTAGACGTTTCTTCTGGGGTTTCAACTCCCGGAGCTCCTCGTTGAACCATGGAGCTCTACGGGATCTGGCGCCATGGAGAGGTCGCAAAGGCGCAATCCGGTCAAGAGCCTCTGCTGCAGCCTTGTTCCAGGCCTCCGCAAGAGACTCCGCCGAACTGTGGACGAGTGCATCTGGAATAACCCCAAGCGCCGTCTGAAAGCCCTCTGGGTCCATCAGGCGTCTGGGGCGGAACATCTTAATCGGTTCCGCCTCCCTGCGGGGAAGGATTGGAGCCAGGAAGTCAAGCCGTAGTAGAAAATGGTCTGACCATGACAAAGGCAATGCTTCTAAGCCCCTTAGTCTCAGACCATTACTCAATTGCTCGGAGAGGAATACCATGTCGGGTGCGTGTCCTCCCTCGTGAGTCGGATCCTGTATTACTTGAGTCAGGTCCATGGCTGTCATGGTGGCCATGAACTCCTGTGCCAGTCCAGAGTCTTCGCCGAGTGACGGCAGGTTGAAGTCCCCCAAGACAATAAGTCCAGGGAACTCCACCGCCAACCCGGCTACCTCCTCGAGCAGCACAGGCAGGGCTTTTGACACGCAGCTGGGAGGCAGGTACGTGAGAAACAAGCCCACCTGAACCCCTAAGTCCAACTTCATCAAGAGAGACTCGCAACCCGCAATCTCTGGAGCAATGAGTCTACGTAGGCAAAGGCACTCCCTGGCTATAATAGCCACTCCTCCCCCCTTTCCCTGCGGTCGAGATTGATGCCATATCTGAAACCTGGCTGGGCAAATTTCAGAGAGAGGAACTCCTCCCTCTGGGCCCAGCCAGGTTTCAGTAATACATGCCAGGTCGGCCTCCCCATCCAGGATTAAATCCCGGATGAGGAGAGCTTTATTTACCACCGACCTGGCATTGAGCAGCAGCAACCTGAGCCCAGGGCCAGAATTACACTCATCACCAGTACCCAAGATTGAGCTCACGGAGCCAGAACAAGGGATTGTTATTAAGCAATGATCCCTCATTCCCCTGGAACGGCTAACTCCATGGCCCCCGCCATATCTGCCTCTCCCCAGCAACACCGGGATATTCCGACCCTCTTCCACCCCAGAGATAGATGCCCCCTCCCCTCCTGCCTCTCCAGCATCAGGTAGGCCAACTATATCAGTCATATGATTTCCATTCACCTCATCCATGCAATATTCCCCCCCAGCCCATCCATCCCATCCATCCCAGTCATTCATTCCATATATGTTCCCAAACTCACCCCAATTATTCGTTAATTAACCCCCCCCAATAATTTAATTACAATATAGATTGAATTGATTATTAAAACACAAAATAGAAAAAAACCATAAATAACTAAAAACTCTATATAAAATCTTATTAATAATTAATATAAACATCAAATTAGCTTAAAGCTAGAATACCAAATTACACTAAATTATTCTTAAGGTCTTAAAAGAATAACATTATCAAAAATTAATGAATTTATAAAGTGCAGGATTATAAAGTGCTGAAAATATAGGAAATAATTAAAATCAATTGTCCATCAAGTCAGTAATACAGCACCAGATCTAAAAGGTGAGTTCTGGGAAAAAGGGATCAATGTTCAGGGAGAAGTCCTAGCATATTGGTCTTCAGGGTCTTTAGTGCCAGCCCCTGCCACTGGCTGGCACTCTCAGGTCTTTCTATTTAGATATATGAATTTAAGAATTGCTGATCTGTTTTAATAAAGTTAGAAGTATTGATCAGTGATCCCCCGCTCGTTGCGAGGGTTCCGTTCCAGGACCCCCCGCAACGAGCGGGTTTTCGCGAAGTAGCACTGCGGAAGTAAAAACACCATCTGCGTATGCGCGCCCTTTTTTCATGGTCGCGCATGTGCAGATGGTGTTTTTTACTTCCGCACCTGGGAAGACCCCCGCCCAACAGCTGAGGAGCCGCCTACCCGCCCGCCTGCCCTCCGCTTGTCCGGCCGCCACTGGTGCCGCCGCCGCTTGTCCGGCCACCGCTCGTGCGGCCGCCGCTCGTGCGGCCGCTGCTGGTGCGGCCGCCGCTCATCCGGCCACCGCTGGTGCGGCCGCCGCTCGTGCCGCCGCCGCTGGTGCGGCCGCCGCTTCTCCGGCCGCCGCTTGTCCGGCCGCCGCTCGTGCAGCCGCTGCTGGTGCGGCCGCCGCTCGTGCCGCCGCCGCTCGTGCCGCTCGTCCGGCCGCCGCTCGTGCCGCCGCCGCTCGTGCCACCGCCGCTGGTGCGGCCGCCACTCGTCCGGCCGCCGCTCGTGCCGCCGTTGCTGGTGCGGCCGCCGCTCGTGCCGCCGCCGCTCGTGCCGCCGCTGCTGGTGCGGCCGCCGCTCGTGCCGCCGCTGCTGGTGCGGCCGCCGCTCGTCCAGCCGCCGCTCGTCCAGCCGCTGCTCGTGCTTTCGGAGCTCCTCCGGCGTCACCCGGCTTCTGGTAGAAGCCTTCTCTCTTTCTTTTCTTGCGGCGAGCCCGAGCCGTTCCTCTCTCGACCGCTTTTGCTCGCCAAGCGCACGAAAAAAAAGAGAGAAGGCTTCTGCCAGAAGCCGGGTGACGGCGGAGGAGCTCCGAAAGCCGGAGAAGAAGAGTCTCGCAGGCGGGGAGGAGGCGACGGGGCCAAAGGGGGCCGAGGGAAGCTCGGCTGCAGTCGAGAGAGGAACGGCTCGGGCTCGCCGCAAGAAAAAAAAGAGAGAAGGCTTCTACCAGAAGCCGGGTGACGCCGGAGGAGCTCGTCCTCCCTCTACCAAACCCCCACCCATCTCTCCGAAGTTTTACAACTCCTCCCATTGTCTCATCACTCACAATGATCATCTCTCATCTCTTTTGACTGCTGGATTCTCCCTTTCAAAATGCAGGGGGGGGGCAATCTTCCAGGCCCTGCTTTAAACCCTCTGAGGAGGCTTTTGAGACTCCTTCCCAGCAATCGGGTGGTTGCTGTCAGCAGCTTTGCTGGCCGTCGCAGGTCTTGATGTCAGGCTGCCTGACCGGCTCTGTCGTTGCGTGCTGCTTCCCCGGGCGTCCTTGAGGTCAGCGGGCCCCTGTGCCGCACGGGGGGGGAGCCTGCAAGCCTCTTACCTCCACCGCCTCCTTTTCCACCGCCCTGCTGCCTGAACCTGTTTACAAGGGGCTGATGGAAGACTCGATGTTGCTTTTGCTAAAGGTAGGGGGGGAAAAGAGTAACAGCGACATCGGATCTTCCACGCCCCCCCCCCCGCAGCACAGGGGCGCTGACCTCAAGGACGCCTGGGGAAGCAGCACGCAACAACAGAACCGGAGAAGCCAGGCGAGGCTTAGAGCCCAAGGGGCACCGGCTCAATTGCGCTGGTGTGGAAAACTCTGGGCTGAGCTTGGTTTTCCCCTGCGCCCCAGCGCGCTTAACGCATTACAGGGAACATAGCCTACCAACCAACCTGCAAGTCTGCAACAAATAGCCTCGGAACCAAACTCAATATAGACAAAAACACAATAAGGGACTACTTGTGGGAGCTCAATGAGTACAAATCACCAGGGCCAGACGGACTTCACTCCAGAGTCTTAAAAGAACTGGCAGACACCATTGCGGAACCACTTCTCCTCATCTACCAAAAATCCTGGACCACTGGAGACCTTCCGGAAGACTGGAAACGAGCTGACGTAGTCCCCATCCACAAAAAAGGTAAAAAGACTGAGCCAGGTAACTACAGACCAATCAGTCTGACTTCTATACCTGGAAAAATACTGGAGAAAATAATTAAAAAACAACTTTGCCACTACCTAGAAACAAACAACATTATATCCAACAGCCAGCACAGGTTTGTCAGAAACAAATCATGCCAAACCAACCTCATATCATTTTTCATAACCAAATCAGTGGACCAACACAACGTAATAGACCTCATATACTTGGATTTCAGTAAAGCTTTTGATAAAGTTGACCACAACCTCCTAATCCGCAAACTAGAAAAAAACAGAGTAGGTTACAACACATGCAGAGGGATAAACAGTTGGCTGTCCAACCACACGCAACAAGTTGTCCTGAGCCCCCTTGTCTGCAAATATGACTCTTTGTGGCTATATTGTCCATAAGAATCAGAACATATTGATTGATGATGTGTGGTTTGAATTGTTTGAGGGCCAGAGACATTGCTCTCAATTCCAGCCAATTGATGGGTCTGGAAGTCTTCTCCGCTGACCTTGGGCTATTAGGCCCTGGGCATGGGCTCCCCAGCCCGATAAGCTGGCATCCGTGGTGATGGTGAATTGGTCTGGACATCTGAAGGGTGATCCCTTGTCCAGAGCGAGGGAGGTCCACCACGTAAGAGATCTTAAAACAGTGGATGGAACGGTGATGAGGCGTGTCGAGTTGCTGTTCCCCGATCTCTGGAACGGTAATAGAAGCCATTGGAGATCCCTGGCATGAAGACGGGCCCAGGGGATAATGCCAATGCAGGATACCAGTAGAGAAGACAGGGTAACAATGGAAGTCCTTCTCTGAGATTGCATCTGAGAAATAAGCTCCTTAATGCTAACTTTTCTCTCAGTAGAGAGAAAAACCTGAGAGATATCTGAGTTAATGATGGCTCCCAGGTGTTGAATAGAAGTAGACGGATGGAGCTGACTTTTTTTGAGATTAATGGAGAAACCATGATCCTGTAGGATAGACATGGTAATGCTGAGGTCTGAACAGGTGCCCTCTTCAGAGGCCCCGTGAATTAATATATCATCCAAATAGCATAAAATGTGGATGGACTTCCGGGGTGGGGCCAAGCTGAAGCGACGTGTAGGCTAGTAGCTCCTGGTTTACACTTGTGATTTTTTGCCAAAAACCCATATAATTGGAGACAATTCTTCCTGGAGAGGAGAGTTAGGGGAAGGGGAAGTGTCCGACAGTGGGTGAGGTGCAATCCCCCACTGCGGGTGGCGAAATCCCTGTGTTTGGGCGGAAAAAAAGTTGAAGTTTTAACTCCAGGCCAGAGGCTTGGCGCACTGAGCAGACATCAGGGAAGCAAAAGGAGGAGCAGCAGCGGTAGCAGCGGTTCTTATTAAACTACTATAATCTACTTACCCGTGAGAAAACCAAAGGGGAAAAGAGGTTAGAAGAAGAAAATAGGCAGTCTCCCTATTCTGAAATATCGGCGATCAAAGAGAGCGGAGCATTCCGAAGTGCAGAGAAGTAAAAGGAAGTTGTTGATGGTGGGCGGAAGTGACTGGTGGTCAAAGGAAGGTTGGTGAAGATGGATCCCATGGAGGCAATAGCTGAGGCCGATTCTTTCTCATGGTGATCGGAGAACAGTTTGGCAGTCGGTTTGGGGATTGATGACGTGAGATCGACTAAGATTGAAGATCAAGACGGGAAGTTGGAGATTGGAGATTGGAGATCGAGATCAGAGATTGGAGGAAAGATTGAGGAGAACCAACAGCAAAGGAGTGAGGAGAGAAGGGGAACCGGCGGGGAAGGAACCGAGACCCCTGATACATCTGCTGAGCTTGCTGAGTTGCCTGTGTGGGACGTGAGAGATCCAGAATTAGTGGGCAGAACGCAGGAAATCATGAAAGCTTGAAGGTTTGGTTTGGTAAATTGAGAAAGTTTGGGAGAGGAGAGTGTAAACTTGTGTGCACGTGACTGAAAGACTGGAGACGCCACTCTTTTCCACAGGAGAGATCATTAGAGATTGAAACTGACACTTATAGTAATCCAGAGATCTTACCACTGCTGTATAGAGACATAGACTGAACTGCTAAACACCAGAAACCAGCTGATAAGAACCCAGAAGTGCTACAAACTTATAATTTACAAGTTATAATTAATGTCAATAATTTTAACTTTAAAAGTATCTGGATAATTTAAGTACTTACGTAGTTTAATAATCTAATTCTGATTACTGCTGTTTAATTGTGAATCTCTGCTCTTTCCCCCCCTGTTCTTCTCCCCCCCTTTCCTCCTCCTTTCTCTGGTTTTCATTTTTTACTTTCTTTCACTTATTCTTCCTCTTTACTCTTCCCTTCTCTTACTCACCCTATTTGTAGCTGTTCTTTCCTATTTTTATATCTACTTCTGTTTAATCATAATCTGATTTCCTCCCCCTCCTGAGAGTTGAACTTGGGGGAAATTAATTGTTTAAGATAGTAAAATAGTAAGGTAGTAACTGATCAATTATATAGTGATTATAGTGAAAATAATACAAATGTTAAACTAATTTCAATTTATATAGCATATAATATATATTAATTTAGTTATATTAAGAAAAATTAATTTTGAAGTAAATTATTTATTGTCATTAATTATTATTGATTATATTTACTGATATATTTACTGATTAAGATTGAAAGATATAGATATATAATTAGAAATTTTAAATATAGTATTTATTATAAATTTATTTATTAATTATTAATTATTGATAAGTTTAGAAGTGTGATAAGTGTGACAAACATGACAAGTCTGATTGATTGATCCCCAAAACAAGATTATTATTCCTTCTGCCAAATAGTATCACTGATTATATTATTTATAGACTAATTTTAAGATAAATATATGGAAAATTTTGAGAACTTCTAGAGAGAACTCTGAGTATGTCAATGAACTTTTCCAAATACCAGAAGAAATCTACACCTGGAACCCCTCCTATAGCTAATACAAAACCAAGTATAGAAATGGCGACGGTGGAAAAAACATCTCTCCAATCAATACAGACGTCATTAAATCTAATCCAGGAATTCATGGTACGGAGCCAGGAATCTGCTTCAGCAACCCAAGAAACAATAAAACAGAACCAGGAAGAAACAAATAAGAACTTTGAAAAAATGTCAGACAAAATTGAAGGTCTAGAGATGCGAATGGAGAATATACAAGAAATTATTATTAACCATGAACAAAGAATCAAAAAATTAGAAACAGATACAATAAAAACAGAAGACAAAAATAGGAGAAGCAGAGGGAAGATTAAGAGCTGCCAATAAAGAGCTGGAGAGCTCGATTGTAATACTGGAGATGGAGAAGTCTGCACAATTCCTGCGCTTCCAAAACATTCCGGAGAATGCAGATGAAGACTTATTTAATAAAATAGCAGAACCAATAAGTGAAAATACACAAATTGAAATAGATGAGGTGAAAAACCATACTGATGAGACATACAGGATTCAGACAAACTATGCTAAAAACCACAGACTACTGAGAGAAGTTCATGTACGATTTATTAAAAAATCTATAAGAGATGAAATATATAAAACAACAAGAAATGGGAAAATAATGTACCAGGAGAAAGAAATAATTGTTCTCAAACAGATACCCAAAAGGATAAGAGAAAAAAGGAGAGACTATCATTATTTAACGGCTAAGCTTATGAGAAGGGAAATACCATTTCGATGGTTAATCCCGGAAGGACTTTTAATAACTTGGAACGGGAGGAAAATCAAAATCGGTTCATTTGAAAAAGCCGATTATTTTATCAGACAACACCTAGAAAAAGAAGGAGACAACAATTCAGATACAGAACACCAGATCCTGCAAGAAGGAATAGAGGAAAAAAGAACAGAAAGAGAACAGGAAAGGGGGGAAATACAAAATGAGGAAAGAATCATAACAAGAGCAGCGGCAAAGCGATAGTAGAAGAGGGAGGGGAAGAGAGAAGAAGGAGGGAAGATAAAAATATGGCAAAAACACTTAATCTATTTTCAGTAAATATTAATGGATTGAACTCACCTATAAAAAGAAA
Source organism: Erythrolamprus reginae (assembly GCF_031021105.1). Taxonomy (NCBI): domain Eukaryota; kingdom Metazoa; phylum Chordata; class Lepidosauria; order Squamata; family Dipsadidae; genus Erythrolamprus; species Erythrolamprus reginae. The sequence continues at coordinate 20,496,765 of NC_091960.1, forward strand.
ACAGACAATGACCAAATTATTAAAACAAAACATAGATATATTATGCCTATAAGAAGTTCATGTAAGAAATCAAGACCGTAAATTGTTAGAAAATAAAAAAATAGGCAAATTATTTACAGCATTAACAGATTAAAAAAAAGGGGGCATAGCCGTATATATTAGGGAAAAACTTCAACCTGAAAAAATCTACGCAGACAATGAGGGAAGAATATTAAGTGTAAAGATCAGAATAGGAACCAAAGAAATAGTCTTAATAGTAATTTATGCTACAAACTCAAATCAGAAAGAATTTTATAAAAAATTAGAACATGTAAGACAGATAGAAGGGGAAAATATATGTATTATTGAAGATTATAATGTGGTACATAACATCCAAAAAGATGGCAAAACAATTGAAAAAACTAAAGAGAGGAAAATCTTACCAGCTGAATTTCTTGAGATGGTGAGAGAATATAGACTTTCAGATATATGGAGGGAGAGACACCCCCAGGATTTAGAATACACCTTTTACTCACCACCTCAGAAGTCCTGGTCAAGGATAGATATGATTTGGGCAGACAAAGAAATTGGGAAACTTATTGAAGAAATCAAAATGGGACCAAATTTTTGGACAGATCATCATCCAATATCAATAAAAATTAAAGAACCAAGGAAAGAACACCACAGATGGTCCATAAACCAAGTATTGATAAAAGAACAAAATTATATTAATTACATTAAAGAACTTAAACTATTTTTTCAGGACAATTGGAACAATGACACTTACAATTCAGAACATCTGGGATACCACGAAAGCATATATAAGAGAGCTAACAATAGCATATTCAGCCAAAACCCCAAAATCTAAAGATAAAAAATTGAATGAATACAAAAATAAATTAAAATACCTAGAAATAGAAATGCAAAAAGACTTACAAAAAGAGAAATTAAGAGAAGGGATAAAATAAAACACAATATCAATTTACTAATACAAGATGAAATCGCTGTTAAACTTAAGATAGCCAAACAACATAAATTTGAAAACACAAATAAAACAGGTAGATGGCTTGCATACAAATTAAAAAAAGAACGATACTGTATATACAAAGATTAGAAGATGAAAATGGAGATAGCCAATATACAATGGAAAAGGAAAAGAATATTGCAGTTAAATATTATACAGAATTATACCAAAAAGAAGAGATAAAAGAAGAATAACTAAACACGTACTTAGGAAATGCAAAATTAGAAGAGATATCACAATCAGATAGAACAATAGTAAACACGGAAATAACGTTAATAGAATTGGAAAATGCAATATTGAAACAAAAAACAATAGAACACCAGGCCCAGATGGTATACCAGGGGAATTCTATAAAGAACTAAAACAAACAATAGGGGAAATATTATTAATTATATTTAATGAAGTCCTAGAACAGGGAATAATACCGACAACGTGGACACAGGCGTTAGTAAGTTTAATACCAAAGGATATTTCAAAAAAACAAAACATACAAAATTACAGGCCAATATTGCTCCTTAGTGTAGACTATAAGATTTTTATGTCAATTATGGCAGATAGAATGAAACCCATTATGAATAAATGGATAAATATTAATCAAAATGTATTTCTGCCAGGAAGACATATAAGAAACAATATCAGAATGATATTGGATGTACTAGAATTCTATGAGATACATTCCGAAAGACAACTAGCTCTTATGTTCTTAGACGCCCAGAAAGCATTCGACAATTTGAGATGGGAATTTATATTTGAATTAATACAAAAAATGAAATTTGGCCCCAAATTTACCCGAATGATACAAACAATATACCATACCCAATCTGCAAAAATTATAATTAATGGTGAACTAACAGAACCATTTCAAATTTGGAGAGGGGTATGTCAAGGTTGTCCGCTATCTCCACTTTTATATATATTATCCGTCGAAACAATGTTAAACCAAATAAGAACAAACTCAAAGATTACAGGTTTGAAGGTTAGAAAACAAGAATTTAAAGTACAGGCCTATGCGGACGATTTAGTATTCATAATAGATGATCTAATAGAAGCAGGCAAACATCTAATGAGAGAAATAAAACAATACGGAGAGGTGGCAGGTTTAAAAATTAATAAACAAAAAACTAAAATCATAACCAAAAACATGAAACCAGAACAAGACCAAGAATTAAAAAGAAACTTAGGAATTCAAACTATAAAGAAAGTAAAATATTTAGGCATAACACTAACCAAAAGATGCAGCACAATTAAAAGACAATTATGACACACTAATAAAAAAAACCGAAGAACAATTGATCAGATGGAATAAACTACACATTTCACTTACAGGGAGAATTTCCACAATCAAAATGACGATCCTACCAAAATTTATTTATTTATTCCAAACGATCCCAGTAAAATTAAATAAAAACTTTTTTATAAAATTAAACAGCACAATCTCCAAATTTGTATGGGAAGGGAAAAAACTGAGAGCAAGACTTAAATATTTACAAGATAAAATCAAACAAGGTGGATTCGGACTTCCAGATTTTGAAAGTTACTATCAAACATCAACATTACTTTGGATAAAAGATTGGATAGAGTTTAAAAACCAAAGATTATTAGCTTTAGAGGGACATGATATTTTACAAGGGTGGCATGGATTCCTATGGAATGAAAAAAACAAAGTCCCAACATATTTTAAAAATCATATAATTAGAGATTCCTTAATGGCAACAAGGATAAAGATTAAAAGAGAACACTATATTAAAATTCCAAGATGGTATTCCAGCATGGAAGCACTTACACATCCAAACATTCTCCAAATCAAAAAAATAGTGAATTATAATCATATATTAGATGAGAAAGGTAATATCAAAACAAGACAACAATTGGAAAAACAAAATATTATTATTGATTGGTGACCATGCACACAAATTCAAGTAAAATGGCAAAAAGATAAAAAGAATAACGGAATTCAGGAAAAGGATAGTATATTACATAAATTAATATTAGGTCAAGAAAAAAAATTATAACTAGGCGGTGTTGTGGTTCAGTCTGGGACCCCTCCGGGAATGGCTGACCTTCTGTCGGTTTCCAGCTCAGAGGGAGAGGCTGAGGAACAGGAGGTGCAGACTGACGAGGAAGAGGAATCCCAGGCTGAAGAAGAAGGACAGCCAGAGTCCCACCAGGGGGAGCTCTCCCCAGCAAGCAGCCTGGATTCCTTAGGGGAAAATGCTCAAGACATCATAGATATGCGACAAAGGAGAGCTAATCAGAGACGGACTCAATTGGCTAAGTATTTCCAGCATTAGAGGTCACAGCTGGGTTTGGGTGTGGTGCTCTTGGGAAAGGATAAAAGGCGGACCCACCCTTCCTGGCTTGTGGAGTTTTATCTTGGAGATTCGTGAGACCTGTCTGTGAACTTTGGTGGCTTACAATCCTGGTTTGTGCCTTGGACTATTGAAACCTTGGGGGGGGGGGTGCCAGCAAGAAGCTTGGGGTATTGACTGGACATCAGGATCCTGCTGTAACGTATTGTAGCCTGTCTGTTGTGAAGACAGGTTTTCCTTTGTGCTTATTTTTTTTCAGCTATAAAATACTTTTGGCTTTTACCAGAGTGTCTGGCTGTTTTTTCAGTTGGTGTTGAGGTCTGGGAAAACCCAGACAGAACAGGCTATATAACTTTTTAATTGATTATAAAATGGAAACAAAAAAATAGTTAAAGGAAATATGATTAGTTGGGCTAAAAATGTAGGACATAACATATATTTAGAACAATGGGAATTAATGTGGAAAAATTATAAAATAACGAAATCTGTTCCATATAAAGAAAATATCCAAAAAATGTTCTATAGATGGCATCTAGCACCAGCTAGACTAGCCAAAATATATCCAAACCTGAAAGCAAATTGTTGGAGGTGTAAAAATAAAAATGGGACCTTTTTTCATCTATGGTGGACATGCCCCAAAATAAAAATGATATGGAAAAAAGTTAAAATGTGGATCTTCGAAATTACTACAATTAAACTGATATTAAAGCCAGAGACCTTTCTTCTAGGCATAATAAAAACTTAAAAAAGACTACTATTATTTAATATAACACATGATTACTGCAATTAGAATTACAATAGCGCAAAATTGGAAAAAAGAAGAAACACCATCAGAAAGAGAAATGATAAAAAAAATATACGACTGTGAAGAAATGGACAGATTAACCCAAAAACTTAAAAATAAAGAAGAATCAAAATACTATGAAATTTGGAAGAAATTTTATGACTGGGTCGAGACAAGAAAAAATAATGGTAGTAAATAAACTAGATGTTCCTAAAATCAATCCGAGACACAAAATTAAGATCAAATCAATCTGACTTTAGATTAATTGAATGATAGAACAAATGTTCGATAACCGCTGATGCCATAAGCTGTATATTGATATATTTTAAAAAAAGAACTGTGTGGCTAACAGTTCAACGGGGAGGGAGGGGGAATTAGGGTCAGCTCTGCATAATATATTTTAGAATCTAAGTACAACTATACAAATAATAATTATATTGCGGAATGATACAATATGTACAACGCCATATGCCTGCTCTTTTTAATCTTTGTATTATAATAAAAATTTATTTTATATAAAAAAAATGTGGATGGGCGTGGCTCGGATATGAACTGCCAGGATTCCTAGGAGCTTAGTAAAGACTCTAGGAGCTGAGGAGAGCCCGAAGGGCATTGCCCTGTACTGGTAGTGCTTGCCCTGGAAGGCAAAACGAAGAAATTTCCTGTGGCCTTTGGCAATGGGAATATGAAGATAGGCTTCCGTGAGATCCAAGTAGACCATAAAGTCCCCAGGATGGATAGCGGCTAAGATGGATGACAAAGAATGCATCTTGAACTTCCTATACTTAATAAACTGGTTCAAATTTTTAAGGTCCAAGATGGCTCTCCATCCTCCAGATGTCTTAGGGACCATGAAGAGGATGGAGTAGAAGCCCAGACCTCTCTGGGAAAAGGTAAAGGTTGGATAGCCTTGATAGATAACAGATGAAGAATAGCTTCCTCCATTCGAATACGAGATGAGGAAGATCTGGGGAATGGGCATGAGATAAAACATTTAGGGAGAATGGAAATAAACTCTAAACGGAGACCCCATTCCACAGTGTCAATAACCCAGGGGTCCTTACAGGAATGGCGCCATCTGGAGAAGAACCAAGCCAGGCGCCCCCCTATGGGAATGGAATGAAGCTCAACATCTGAGCTTTCTAGAAGCTCTGGTCGAGGAGGACCCTCTTTGGTAGCGGGATCCTCTACCCCTCGGGAGAGAAAACGAGGGGAATACTGACCTGAGTTTCTTTGAAAGGCGAACCCTTGATCCTGTTGACGATTTGGGCGTCGAAAGGGTTGAGTTTTGGTGGCCTTTTTGGTGGTGGGCCCCAAAACCTTCTTTTTGTCAGCAGTATCTGTGAGAAGGGGGTCCAAGAGGTCTCCAAATAGGAGGTCGCATTTCAAGGGACCCATGGCCAGCTGCCACTTTTGCCTCACCCCCGCCTGCCAAGAGCGCAGCCATAGGAGCCTCCTGGCCGCTGTTGATGCCGCTACTGACCTGGCTGCAAATCTTGATGATTGCAGGGTAGCAACATATTGGGCTGCTGCAAAAATCTTGTTGAAGTCCTGTTGGCCCCGTAGATCATCAGGGGGAATGTGCTGCTAGAGCTGTTGAAGCCATAAAAGCATAGCTCTAGAAAAGAAAGATGCTGCTGCAGTACTCTTGATAGCCCAGGTATCCGCGAAGAAACATCTCTTGAGCATCTGCTCTAGGCGTTTGTCTTCAGGCCATGGAACCTCCTCTGCTTCACCCGGCATAGCCGCCGCAGAATGTATAGTCTTAACAGGTTCATCAGGTTTAGGACAGACAAGAAGATCTTCATAAGAAGGGGAAAGCTTATATAACTTCATGTCTTTGGTTGGGGGTTAAAGCCAGAGGCTGGATGGTCCCACTGCTTAAGCAAAGCATCTTTAAACAATTTGGGCATTGGAATTACCTCTTTGTCTTCCTGCTCCTCCATGGTAAATTCTCCTCAGGAGGATCTGGAAGGAGTAGACTGTTTTTCTTGCCTGGCTAAGCCTGTAGAAACTCTTGCCTTGAAAAGAAGAGATTTGAAGAGTTGGAATGGAAAAATGGCAGCCGGGGCTGGAATCTTAATTTGAGATTCCTCATCTTCCGACAGGCGCTGAAATGGGTCATCATCATCCTCTACGTCCACGTCCTCATTCTCATCCTGGGAAGAATCCAAATCCTATTAATTGGAATTATGTAGGATGAGAGGGAACTCACGGGCCAGGGGGCACGTGGAAGGGGACGAGAGTGAGAAGGCACATTGATAACCAAGAGCTTGGCATCAATGGCTTTAGACAGTACAGAAAAAATAGACTGAAACTCCAGAGGCAGATTAGAAATATTATCAGGTAAAGCTGGAGATTCCCTGAAGGCCTGGTATGGTTCTGGCTGGGAGGGATCTTCCATAATGTCTGGCTCCTCTGGACCTAAGCCCCATAAGTTAAGTTGGTGTCTGTTTAGGTTTGGCTCATCCAGAGAGAGCACAGGGACCCCAGAGGGAAGCAGGTTAGAAGCCTCTGGGGGGTCAGGGCTAATGTGCACTTGGGCCTGCACTTTTAAACGTTTGGCAGAGTTTTCATGGATTCTCTGCAAGGCTAGGTTCCTTCTCTTCTCAGCCCTGGTGGGTCTAGCCATTGTATGGGCTCCCGAAGAAGAGGAGGAAGAAGCCTGGGGGATACTATCAATTTCATCACCAGTAGGCCTAACCTCTCTGGGACCTTTAGTTGTGCCTCTCTTGGGAAACGAAGTCATGGCCTGAACAAATTACAGGGACAAGACTTGAGCCAAAAATCTGATGGGAGAAGCTATAAGGGCAGCGTTCCCAAGAAGGGGGCCCTGCTCCTAGGCCCAGGAGCGTCTGCGAACTCAAAGTCAATCTGGACGGTACCAGAGTTCATGCCAGAGTGCAGAAGGGCAGGCCTCGCCAACCTTAATCCAAAAGTAAACCAAGGCACGCTGGTTTGGAGGCCTAACCAGGGAGAAAAGGCCTGAGGAACTCAAAGCTTACTCCAGGGCCAAGCGGCAGACTTACTGGCGCCAGACGGGAAGCGTGTGGGCGATCCGCAAGGGCCTGCAATTACTGGACGCTGAGGGCCTTCGCGTCAAATAAACCGCTCCGAAAATTTAAATACAGAGGGGAGACTAAAGTCCGGGGGACAATCAAGGGAAACTTGCTAAAAGTCCCACACCGCAGGAGGTGAGAAAAAAAAGCCCTTTGTTGCCTTTTTAAAAAACAATCCTTAGCTTGCCTGAAACCTCCTAGCTGAGTAGATTTACTTGTAAATACAATCCGGCAGCAGCATGAGCAAAGCGTTTTGCAATAAAAGCCGCAGGGAGCCACGCCGCGGCTTCTCCCTCGGCACCGAGCCCTGCAATTAAGGCAAGCTCTAAGTAAAAGACAGAAAAGGATTTTTACTTATCTGGTAGAAAGAAGACGAAGGGAAGGTGTTTTGTGAGAGGAACGAGCCACCACGAGACCCGCTGGACTGCAGGACCGAGCGAATTCTGGGGAAGGGGTGGATCTAGTAGGCTTTTTAAATACTAGGCTCAGTCCCCAACGGATTGGACAGCAAGAAACCCACGTGACTGCTGGACCCACTCTCTCAGTACGGAGAACAGGCAAAAAAATCCTGAACGCCCGGTTCGTATATCGAAAAGTTTGTATGTAGAGGCGTTCGTAAGTAGAGGTACCACTGTATTATTTATATAGGTGCGGTAAGGAAGGATTGTAAAATAATATCCTATGATTATCAAGTATGCTCATGTAAGAAGCAATGTTTAAGAAATAGTTTATTTCTACATTCGTCATTAATCTTTTATCCAAGGAATAGGGCAGCTAAAGGCTACACTTCTTAGTACACATGCCTTAAAACAATTCAATTCAATTCAGTTTATTAGATCTGTATGCCGCCCCTCTCCGAAGACTCGGGGCAGCTCACAACAGTAATAAAAACAACAGTAATAAAAACAGTAATAAAAACAACAGTAATAAAAACAAATCTAATATTACAGGGCAATGTCCTTCGGGCTCTCCTCAGCTCCTAGAGTCTTTACTAAGCTCCTAGGAACCCTGGCGGTTCATATCCGAGCCACGCCCATCCACATACATGCCAAACATAAAATATATAAAGCCTGGGGGAAAGGTGTCTCAACTCCCCCAAGTTCTTAAGCAGTTAGAATCAGAAAAAAATATACTAGTACAGTGATCCCCCGAGTTTCGCGATCCCGATCATCGCGAATCGCTATATTGCGATTTTTCAGCAAATGATGCCATCTCGATCTTCGTGAAACGCTATATCGCGAATTTTAAAAAAAATTACTTAAAAATACGTGCGCGGTTTTTCCCACCCGAAATGACCAAACTGACGTGTACCATTGCTGGTTGGCCGAAATCTCGGCCAATCAGCTTTGCCATTGTAATAGGTTTGCCCGGCAATGGTGATACAGCAAGATTTCAGCCAATCAGCGTTGTCATTGCAAACATTTCGCCCGACAATGCTGATTGACAGAAATCTCAGCCAATCAGTGTTGTTTGCTCAGCGTGCTTTGCTTTGAAACTTTTGGAACTTTTTGAGCTGTTGGTCGGGGCTGTTGGTCGGAGCTGTTGGTCGGAGCTGTTTCTTGCATCTGTTACTTGGATCTGTTACTTGGATCTGTTACTTGGATCTGTTACTTGGATCTCTTTCTTGGATCTGTTTCTTCGATCTCTTGCTTGGAGCTGTTTGTGAAGACTTCTTGTAAGATGGCACCTAAACGTGGCATGCAGAGTGGAGTCGGCGACGCTAAAAAGAGTAGGAAGATGCTGACAATCAAGGAGAAAATTGAACTTTTGGACATGCTGAAAGCGGGACGTTCTAATGTAGATGTTGGTCGGCATTATGGGATCAACGAATCGACTGTGCGATACATCCGGAAAGACGAAAAGAAGATAAGGCAAACTTCTCAGATAACATTCAACAATGCTGCAAAAAGAATGGTGACGCCTAGAAACAAACGCCTTATGAAGATGGAAGCTGCTTTGTCTGTGTGGGTACAAGACTGCCGCAAAAAGAGCATTGCTTTGGATACGAACACTATACGAACCAAGGCGCAGCAATTGTACAACCGTCTTGAAGACACAGAAGGAGGCGATGCAGATGAGGGAAACCCAGGTGAGGGCTGGGGTTTTTTATTCTGTATTTAAGTGTTTTTTAAGGAAGGGGGGAGGGATGGAAGGAAGGAAGGAGGGAGGGAGGGATGGAAGGAGTGATGGAAGGAAGGAAGGAGTGATGGAAGGAAGGAAGGAAGGAGGGAGGAATGGAAGGAGGGAGGGATGGAAGGAAGGAAGGAGGGAGGGAAGGAAGGAAGGAGGGATGGAAGGAGTGATGGAAGGAGGGAGGGAGGGATGGAAGGAGGGAGGGATGGATGGAAGGAAGGAGGGAGGGAGGGATGGAAGGAGTGATGGAAGGAGGGAGGGAGGGATGGAAGGAGGGAGGGATGGAAGGAAGGAGGGAGGGATGGAAGGAAGGAGGGAGGGATGGAAGGAAGGAGGGATGGAAGGAGGGAGGGATGGAAGGAGGGAGGGATGGAAGGAAGGAGGGAGGGATGGAAGGAAGGAGGGATGGAAGGAAGGAGGGATGGAAGGAGGGAGGGAGGGATGGAAGGAGGGAGGGATGGAAGGAAGGAGGGATGGAAGGAGGGAGGGAGGGAGGGATGGAAGGAAGGAAGGAGGGAGGGATGGAAGGAGGAATGGAAGGAGGGAGGGATGGAAGGAGGGAGGGATGGAAGGAGGGAGGGAGAGGAGGGAAGGAGGGAGGGATGGAAGGAGGGAGGGATGGAAGGAGGGAGGGAGAGGAGGGAAGGAAGGAAGGAGGGAGGGAGGGATGGAAGGAGGGAGGGATGGAAGGAGGGAGGGAAGGACTGTATGCTTTCATTCAAGTCACTTCTCTCTCCCTTTCCTGTCATTCTCTGTAGATGAAAGGGCTGGTGACTCTGAAGACCCCCAGCCATCAACATCTTCTGCTTCTTCAGCCCCAGCCACATTCACATCAAGCAAAGGGTGGTTTTACAAATTTCAACGGCGCTATGGCCTGAAGAGTGTGTCATTGCATGGAGAAGCTGCCTCAGCAGATACAGGTGCAGCCGAAAACTTTGTCCAGCGCACGTTTAAAGATCTAATTGCAGAAGGGGACTACCTTCCAGAACAGGTGTTCAACATGGACGAAACAGGCCTGTTCTGGAAGAGGATGCCTTCCAGACTTTCTTGATGCAAGATGAAGCCAAAGCCCCTGGCTTTAAGGCCATGAAAGATAGAGTGACTTTGATCATGTGTGGGAATGCAGCAGGCTTTTTGCTGAAGCCAGGGCTAATTTATAAGTCACTAAATCCAAGAGCCCTCAAGAACAGAAATAAGAATGCATTGCCAGTGTACTGGATGCATAATCCTAAAGCATGGATTACAAAACCCCTCACGCGGGACTGGTTTCATCAGTGCTTCATCCCACAGGTGCAGGTTTATTTGGCTGCCAAAGGACTCGATTTCAAAGTGCTTCTCCTAATGGACAATGCTGGAGGCCATGATGACCTGGCACATGAACATGATGGGGTGGAAGTTGAATTCTTGCCACCAAACACCACATCGCTTATCCAGCCGATGGATCAAGGTGTTATCCGCGCATTTAAGGCACTGTACACGCGCAATTCTCTTGGAAGCATCGTGGAAGCAATGGATGCTGATGAAAACTTCACATTGAAGGCCTACTGGTGTCAGTACACAATTGCATCTTGTCTGAAGAACATTCAGAGTGCCTTAATGGATATGAAGTCACAGACAATGAATGCCTGCTGGAGGAAATTGTGGCCAGAAGTGGTGCATGATTACAGGGGATTTGCTCCCAAAGAAATTCAAGATGCTGCAGTCCAGAACTCTGTGAAGCTGGCACAGGCACTGGGTGGAGAAGGCTTCGTTGACATGACACCAGAGGAAGTCAATGGTTTGCTTGATGAGCATGGCCTACCGCTGACAGACAGAGATCTGGAGGAGCTGACCAAGTCAGCGAGTGAAGAAGAGGAGGAAGTGGAAGCTGAAGAAGCTGAGGAAGAAGAAGATGTTGGCCTAACGCTTGAGCGGCTTGCAGAAGTGAACAGAACTGCTGCACATCTCCAACGCATGGTGGAACTTTGGGGTCCCAACATGACTCGCTCTATACACTTTAAGGCCTCCCTTGACAACACCATTGCACCATACAGAGCCATGTTAGCCAAGCAAAATAAAACGCGCCAACAACTGCCCATAACTATGTTTGTCACGAAAACCAAGAGGTCTGCCACACCATCACCTGCAGCGTCCATTGTAGACATGGTGATAGAAGAAGATCCCGATTTATCCTAGTTATGCTAACCCCCCCAAAAAAATGTAAAAATGTAAATAAATATTGTTATTGTTTCTATCAGGATGACTAAGTGTGTTATTCAATGTGTACAGTACAGGTACTGTACAGGTAGAGGTACAGTACAGTACATTAAGGGGATGGGAAATGGTAATTTGCGGGTTGAAAGTGTTGGGACTGAGTGGCATAGAGAAGAATGAATGAATGACTGAGTGAATGAAATTCAAACACAGGTGAGGGCTGGGGGGTTTTATTCTGTCATTGTTTAAGTGCTTTTTACGAAGGGAAGGGAGGAGGGAGGGAGGGATGGAAGGAGGGTGGGATGGAAGGAGGACATGAGGGCAAAAAAACCAGGTTCAAATTGGACTTGAAAATCAGAAGTGTGGAAAGTGTTCTCACTGAGAGCTAGCAACTTGAGAGGGCAAAAAAAACAGGTTCAAATTGGACTTGAAAATCAGAAGTGTGGAAAGTGTTTTTACTGAGAGCTAGCAACTTGAGAGGGCAAAAAAACAGGTTCAAATTGGACTTGAAAATCAGAAGTGTGGAAAGTGTTCTCACTGAGAGCTAGCAACTTGAGAGGGCAAAAAAACCAGGTTCAAATTGGACTTGAAAGTCAGAAGTGTGGAAAGTGTTCTCACTGAGAGCTAGCAACTTGAGAGGGTAAAAAAACCAGGTTCAAATTGGACTTGAAAATCTGAAGTGACAGAAGTGTTCTCACTGAGAGCTAGCAACTTGAGGGCAAAAAAACCAGGTTCAAATTGGACTTGAAAATCAGAAGTGACAGAAGTGTTCTCACTGAGAGCTAGCAACTTGAGGGCAAAAAAACCAGGTTCAAATTGGACTTGAAAATCAGAAGTGTGGAAAGTGTTCTCACTGAGAGCTAGCAACATGAGAGGGCAAAAAAACCAGGTTCAAATTGGACTTGAAAATCAGAAGTGACAGAAGTGTTCTCACTGAGAGCTAGCAACTTGAGGGCAAAAAAACCAGGTTCAAATTGGACTTGAAAATCAGAAGTGTGGAAAGTGTTCTCACTGAGAGCTAGCAACTTGAGAGGGCAAAAAACCCAGGTTCAAATTGGACTTGAAAATCAGAAGTGTGGAAAGTGTTCTCACTGAGAGCTAGCAACTTGAGAGGGCAAAAAAACCAGGTTCAAATTGGACTTGAAAATCAGAAGTGACAGAAGTGTTCTCACTGAGAGCTAGCAACTTGAGGGCAAAAAAACCAGGTTCAAATTGGACTTGAAAATCAGAAGTGTGGAAAGTGTTCTCACTGAGAGCTAGCAACTTGAGAGGGCAAAAAAACCCAGGTTCAAATTGGACTTGAAAATCAGAAGTGTGGAAAGTGTTCTCACTGAGAGCTAGCAACTTGAGAGGGCAAAAAAACCAGGTTCAAATTGGACTTGAAAATCAGAAGTGTGGAAAGTGTTCTCACTGAGAGCTAGCAACTTGAGAGGGCAAAAAAACCAGGTTCAAATTGGACTTGAAAATCTGAAGTGACAGAAGTGTTCTCACTGAGAGCTAGCAACATGAGAGGGCAAAAAAACCAGGTTCAAATTGGACTTGAAAATCAGAAGTGACAGAAGTGTTCTCACTGAGAGCTAGCAACTTGAGGGCAAAAAAACCAGGTTCAAATTGGACTTGAAAATCAGAAGTGTGGAAAGTGTTCTCACTGAGAGCTAGCAACTTGAGAGGGCAAAAAAACCAGGTTCAAATTGGACTTGAAAATCAGAAGTGTGGAAAGTGTTCTCACTGAGAGCTAGCAACTTGAGGGCAAAAAAACCAGGTTCAAATTGGACTTGAAAATCAGAAGTGACAGAAGGACTCGTGCCCCAAGAAAGCCAGTGACAGGGGCGAATCGGGCGGGCGGGGGTAGCGGCGAGGAGCCCAGAGGCGCTGGGGGGGGGTGGCCGGCATGAAAAATAACCATTGCCAGCCTCCGAACTGCCGTCGCCACACCATCTGCGCATGCGCAGCCATGGAAAACAGGACGCGCATGCGCAGATGGTGTTTTTACTTCCGTGCCGCTACATCGCGAGTTATCGATTATCGCGAGGGGTCTTGGAACGGAACCCTCACGATAATCGGGGGATCACTGTAGTTGACTTACAACCACAAGTGAGTCCAAATTTCAATTGCTAAGCAAGACCATTGAGAGTTTTGCCCCATTTTACAACATGTTTTGCCACAGTTGTTAAGGGAATCACTGCATTTGTTAAGTTATTCACACAACTATTAAATGAATCTGGCTTCTCTGTTGACTTTGCTTGTCACAAGGTCACAAAAGGTGATCATGTGACCCAGAACACTGCAACCATCATTAACACAAGTTGGCTGCAAAAATCCAATTTTTTGTAATATGTGCATGGGGATGCTGCAACCCTTTTTTTCAGAGCCATTTTAACTTTGAATAGTCACTATATCAATGGCTGAAGTTAAGGACTACTGTACAGCCTTTTGAACCCTTGAGTTTTGAAAGTCTCACTCATGCTCTGATTTTTCATTGATCTAGAATTGCATCATATCTCTCTGAAGAACTGTAATATTTTTTCTCTGTACAATGTAAAAGAAATACCATTTATAGAACAATAGTATTGAAATAGGATATTGTTACTAAGAAAACTATTAGGATAATTGGAGAGAAAATAATATGATAATTCACCCAAATTCATATAGTGTTGCCATAGCTATCTTCACGGACAAACCTTGCCTAAAATGCTCAGGTGACAACTCTACAAAATCAGACAATATTTGTAATCTTTCAAAAAAATCTTCCATTTTGTCTCTGACGCAGCTCAAAGTTAAACAGCAGTACTTGATTTAAAATGCCCCCCTTAAAAAACTGCAGATATAAAGGGAAATATTTAAGATATCTAACTGAATTTGAGACTCTCATACCATAACATGAAATTTGAAGCATTTGTTGGGCCTTATCTACAAACTATTGCTATAATGTGACTCAAAAATAGAAGAAATTGAAGATTGTGCAATTAAATAGATGCAGAATGTAGGTGTAATAATTAATACTTAAGATGATGGTTTTGAATGTAAGAAGAGCATCAGATAGCCTGGCACAACATATACAGAAAATCTTTTAACTTATTTTCCAGGATGAAATACACTGTGTTATATTGTGGACCTTCTAAGTAAAAACCATCTGATTATGGAATATTTTCTCAAAACTGAAGCTAGACTACTTCCTACAATACCTTCTTTCAGAAAACAACTGAAATTCCTGTTCGCTCAGGCATTCATGGAATAACTATAATTATCTGACCAAATTGCCTTTATGTTTGCATCTTATTCAGTTTTTCTATTTTTAAAAAAGTAAGCATTTTTGTCATTTAAAAAAATATCTGTTGGTTTATTGGCATGACTTTAATACTCCCCAATTTATCTTGTAAAAAAACTGAGGGGGGGGGGCTATGGAAATAAAGCAAAATAAAATACAGTAGTACCTCTAGATACGAGCTGCTCCACATGCGAGTATTTCAAGTTACGAGCTGAGATGCGAGTAAAATTTCTGTTCGACACCCGAGCTCAAATTCGGGATACGAGCCGAGCGTCCACTAGGTCAGAGGTCCCCAACCGCCGGTCCGCGGACCGGGACCGGGCCGTTGGGGTTTTCCAGCCGGTCCGCGGCGCCGCTGCCCTCCCGGCAGAGGACATTATGCAGGACAGGGTGGGGCGTCGGGCAGGGCGGGGAGAATCAGGAGGCTCCTTTGGCGGCTGGGGGCTGCCTGGCTTTGTGATTTTGGCTGGGGGGGAGTTAGGAAGGTCCTACTTCTCCCCCCCCCCAGCCAAAAACTCAAAGCCTATCTGCTGGATACGGGCGATGAGCGGGATGAGCGGCGCCGAAGCCGGTGGCTGTGGCAGCTGCTGCAAGAGGCTTCCGCGCCGCTCTGTCCCACTCATCGCCCGTATCCAGCAGATAGGCTTTGAGTTTTTGGCTGGGGGGGGGGAGAAGTAGGACCTTCCTAAGTCCCCCCCCATGCAAAAAATTCAAAGCCTATCTGCTGGATACGGGCGATGAGTGGGACAGAGCGGCGCGGAAGCCTCTTGCAGCAGCTGCCACAGCCACCGGCTTCGGCGCCGCTCATCCCGCTCATTCCCCGTGTCTGGCAGAAGCTGCTTCCCGAGTGCTCTTGGCTGGCGGGATTCAAAGTGCTGGGGTGGGGGGTGTCCTGACAGCCCCCCCACCCCAGTGCTTCGCCTCCCGCTGGGACACCCCCCACCCCAGCACTTTGAATCCCGCCGGCCAAGAGCACTCGGGCAGCAGCTTCTGCCAGACACGGACAATTAGCGGGACGAGCGGCGCCGAAGCCGGTGGCTGTGGCAGCTGCTGCAAGAGGCTTCCGCGCCGCTCGTCCCACCCATTGCCCGTATTCAGCAAAAGCTGCTGCCCGAGTGCTCTTGGCCGGTGGGATTCAAAGTGCTGGGGTGGGGGGTGTCCCAGCAGGAGGCGAAGCACTGGGGTGGGGGGGCTGTCGGGACACCCCCCACCCCAGCACTTTGAATCCCGCCGGCCAAGAGCACTCAGGCAGCAGCTTCTGCTGGATACGGGCGATGGGTGGGACGAGCGGCGCGGAAGCCGGTGGCTGTAGCAGCTGCTGCAAGAGGCTTCCGCGCCGCTCTGTCCCACTCATCGCCCGTATCCAGCAGATAGGCTTTGAATTTTTGGCTGGGGGGTGGAGAAGTAGGACCTTCCTAACTCCCCCCCCCCAGCCAAAATCACAAAGCCAGGCAGCCCCCAGCCGCCAAAGGAGCCTCCTGATTCTCCCCGTCCTGTGGAGAATAGGCGTTGATTGCTTACCTGAACGCCTCTTCTCGTACGGTGAGCGGGTACAGCAGTCACATGGGTTGCTCATGTCCAATCCGGTGGAACTGAGCCTAGTATTAAAAAAGCTTGCCGGATCCGCCCCTTCCCCAGAATTCGCGAATCCATAGACTAGGCTCAGTTGTGAAGCTCTGTAGTGTTCAACTCTCATTGTTAGAGGAAGAAAGAGATAGAAAGGTAAAGAAGACACATACAAGGGCGGGAAGTGACTGCTGTACCCGCTCACCGTACGAGAAGAGGCGTTCAGGTAAGCAATCAACGCCTATTCTCCGTACTGAAGGAGCGGGTCCAGCAGTCACATGGGACATACCCAATAGATGGTCCCTAGGGTGGGATTAGCTTGCTATCGTGTGAGATAACGGATTGGAGTACCCTTCTGCCGAAGGCAGCGTCCGCTGAAGCGTAAGAATCAATTTTGTAGTGCCTGATGAAGGAATTTGGCGAGGCCCAAGTGGCTGCTTTGCAGACCTCCTCCAACGGGGCTTGAGTCGCCCAAGCGGCCGAGGTGGCTGCGCTCCTGGTGGAATGCGCAGTGATGTTCCTTGGAACTGAGAGGGAGGCCGACTCATAGGCCTTAGATATAGTCCCTCTGATCCAACGGCCTATTACTGTTGAAGACACTTTGGCCCCCATGACTCTGGGATGATAGGCTACAAAAAGTGCTTCTGACCTCCGAAAGGGTCCTGTGCGTTGGATATATATTCTCAGCGCTCTGGTGAGATCCAGGGTGTGCCATCTAATTGCCAAGGGATGGTCTCGTTGGAGGCAGAAGGAAGGTAGGACAATATCCTGAGATCTGTGGAACATGGAACTGACCTTGGGTAAGAAGGTGGGGTCCAGTCGCAAGACTACCTTGTCCTGATGGAATTGACAAAGGTCCTGCCTGATTGAGAGGGCAGCCAGCTCCGAAATGCGTCGGGCAGAGGTAATAGCCACCAGGAAGGCTACCTTAAAGGATAGGTACCTGAGGGACGCCGATTTTAGGGGTTCGTATGGTGCCTGCGTGAGGGAGTGGAGAACCCGTGGCAAATCCCAGGATGGATACCTGTGGACCTTGGAAGGTCTGAGGTTGGCTATGCCCTTGAGGAATTCCTGAACTTCAGGGAAGGATCGGAGAGGCTGTCTGCGGGGGCCCCCTAGGACAGATGAAATGGCTGCCAGATGACGCCGGAGGGTGCTGGTGGAGAGTCCTTTATGGAAACCTTGCATAAGGAAGGAAATAATTCTGTGTATGGGGATGCACAGAGGGGAGAGACCTTCCTGAAGACACCACTGGTGAAACTTGGACCACGTGTGGTCGTAGATTCGATTGGTCGAGCCCCTTCTGGCCTTTAGAATGACCTCCACTGAATCGGGGTCATGCCCACGCAGTTCTAAATCTCTCCTGATAACAGCCAGGCGGTGAGGTGGAACCACTCCGGGTCTGGATGGAAAGAGGCCCCCTGCCGCAGCATATCCCCCGAAACGGGGAGTCGCCAAGGGTCCTGGACGGACAGCTGTTGGAGATCTGCGAACCAGGGCCGGCGGGGCCAATGAGGGGCGATTAAGATTACTCGGGCCCTCTCGGTGAGGACCTTGTGAATCACGTCCGGGAGGATTGGAATTGGAGGAAATGCATAGAGTAGGCCTGGAGGCCATGGACTCCGGAGGGCATTGATCGCTTCCGCTCCCGGGGATGGAAATCTGGAATAGAAGCGAGGGAGTTGGGCGTTCGCATTGGTCGCGAAGAGATCCAGGACTGGTAGGCCGAATCTGAGGGTGATTTGATGGAACAGGTCTTGATGGAGGTTCCACTCTCCTGGGTCTATCGTTGCTCGGGATAGCCAATCCGCCTGGATGTTGAGACTCCCCGAGATGTGATCGGCTAGGAGCGACTGGAGATGTTTTTCCGCCCAAAGGCCCAGCTTGAGGGCCTCCCTCATGAGAGCCTTGGATCTCGTGCCCCCTTGCCTGCAGATATGGCTTTTTGTGGCAATGTTGTCGGTGAGAATGAGAACGTGCCGGTTGGGGATGCGAGGAGAGAAATGCTTCAGAGCCAGGGATACGGCTCTTAACTCTAGCCAATTTATTGGCCTGGAAGCTTCCTCCGGGGACCACGTGCCCTGGGCTATCATCCCCTGGGCGTGGGCGCCCCATCCCGATAGACTGGCATCTGTGGTGATGACAAATTGATCCGGGCACCTGAACGGGGATCCTCTGTCCATGGCCGGAGACTTCCACCACTTGAAGGATCTGCGAACACTCAGTGGAATGACGATGCGTCGATTTGAGTTGCTGTGCCCCGATCTCTGAAAAGGCAACAGAAGCCACTGGAGTTCCCTAGCATGAAGGCGAGCCCAGGGAATGATGCCTATGCATGACACCATCTTCCCCAAAAGGGAAGATAGAGTAACTATGGATACTGAAGGATTAGATAAAATGTTAGAAATTAACTCCACAATACTGAGTTTTCTCTCGGGAGAGAGAAAAACCTGGGAAGATTTTGAATCAATAATGGCTCCCAGGTGAGGAATGGAAGTGGAAGGTTGGAGGTGACTTTTTTCAAAGTTGATGGAAAACCCATGGTCCTGAAGGACTGACATGGTGACAGAAAGGTCTGATTTCACTCTCTCTAGGGAGTTCCCATGAATTAAAATATCATCAAGATAACATAAAATGTGGATGGGAGACGCCCGGATATAGGCCGCCAGGGACCCCAAGAGCTTTGTGAAGACCCGAGGGGCCGAGGAAAGGCCAAATGGCATCGCCCTATACTGGAAATGCCTGCCTTGAAAGGAAAAACGTAAAAATTTTCTGTGGCATTTGGCTATAGGAATGTGAAGGTAGGCCTCAGTGAGGTCTAAGGAGACCATGAAATCTCCCGAGTGAATGGCGGCCAAAATAGAAGACAAGGAGTGCATTTTAAACTTCCTATATTTGATGAATAGGTTTAGTTTCTTTAAATCCAAAATGGCTCTCCAACCTCCGGAGGACTTTGGAACCATAAATAGGATGGAGTAAAAACCTAGGCCCTTCTGACCGGAAGGGACCGGCTGAATGGCTCTAATGGACAATAGATGAGAAATGGCCTCCTCCATACGGTTACAATCTGAGGATGACCTGGGCGAAGGGCAGGAAATAAAACGTTTAGGGGGAGGAGAAATAAATTCTAAAAGAAGGCCTGTTTGAACAGTGTCAATGACCCAAGGGTCCTTGGAGGTGAGACGCCAAATTGCAGCGAAATGAGCTAGGCGACCCCCTATGGGAATGGAGGAAAGGTTACCATCTAGGTTTTTTTGAAGCCCTGTTAGAGGCAGCTCCCCTTTGGAAACGAAAACCCCTACCCCTGGAGTTCCTACCTTGGGAACGAAAGCGGGGGGAATACTGACCTGGAGATCTCTGATAGGAAGCCGCTTGATCTTGCTGGCGCCCTGGGCGACGAAAGGACTGCGTTTTAGTAACCTTTTTTGTGGTTGGACCCAAAACCTTCTTCTTGTCTGTGGTCTCCGTGAGGAGAGGATCCAGAAGATCACCGAAGAGAAGGTCGCGCTTTAAGGGGCCCTGGGATAACTGCCACTTTTGGCGAACTCCCGCTTGCCAAGGGCGAATCCATAGGAGTCTTCTTGCCGTTGTAGAGGCTGCAATAGACTTAGCCGAAAATCTAGTAGATTGTAAGGTGGCATCAGCCACGTACTGGGCAGCTGCAAAGACCTTGTTGAAGTCTTGTTGACCTCTCAAGTCATCTGGAGGAATGTGCTGTTGAAGTTGGCGAAGCCACAGCAGCATGGCTCTGGAGAAGAAGGAGGCTGCTGCAGAACTTTTAATGGCCCAGGAATCAGCGGAGAATCCTCTTTTGAGCATTTGCTCGATGCGCTTGTCCTCTGGACGGAGGACTTCCTCCGCCTCGCCTGGCACAGCCGCTGCCGAGTGAAGAATTTTGACAGGTTCATCTGGTTTGGGAAAAGATAGAAGCTCTTCATAGGAAGAGGAGAGTTTATACAACTTTCTATCCTTGGTAGAGGGATTAAGGCCAGAGGCTGGAAAATCCCACTGTTTAAGTAAGGCATCTTTAAATAATTTAGGCATAGGGATTACCTCGTTATCCTCCTGTTCCTCTGTGAAGTAAGGTAAATTCTCCTCCGGGGGATCAGTGGAAGTGGAGGCTTGTTTCTCCTGGGCCGCTAATCCCGTAGAAATTCTAGCTTTGAGGAGGAGAGATTTGAATAGTTGAGAAGGGAAAATAGTAATAGGAGGAGGGACCTTTATTTGGGATTCCTCATCCTCTGATAAGCCCTGGAAAGGGTCTTCATCCTCCTCTACATCCTCATATTCATCTTGGGAGGACTCTGAGTCATCCTGAATAGGAGCTCTGACCGCTGGGGAAGAACCCAAGGGGCGGGAGGAACGAGAAGGAGGAAGAGGTAAAGGAAGCTCATTGATGGAGGAGAGTTTGGCATCAATGGCTTTGGACAACACAGCAAAAATAGATTGGAACTCAGGAGGTAAACTGGAAATATCAGCAGAAATGGCAGAAGAATCCCTAAAGGCCTGGGAGGATCCTGGCTGGGGGGAATCTTCCATAATATCTGGTTCCTCTGGACCTATGCCCCATAGGTTAGGTTGGGGTCTGTCTAGGTTTGGCTCATCCAGAGATAACACAGGGACCCCAGAAGGAGGCAGACTAGAGGCCTCTGGTGGGTCTTGACTACTGATTACTTGGGCCTGCACTTTCAAACGTTTTGCTGATTTATCATGAATCTTTTGTAGGGCTAGGTCCCTTCTCTTCTCGGCCCTGGTGACCTTGGTCGAGGGGCGGGCCCCTGGAGAAGAGGAGGAAGAGGCCTGGGGGATACTAGTAATCTCATCGCCTGTAGGCCTGGCCTCTCTGGGACCTTTAGTTGTGCCTCTCTTGGGAAAGGTAGCCATAGTCTGACAATTAACAGAAGACAAGGCTGAGCCAATAACTAAATTATAAGGAGAAGATTTCAAGGACTTCCCAAGAGGAATGGATCCTGCTTCGAGGCCTCGAAGCTGCTGAAACGTGAGGACAATCTGGGCAAACCCAGAGTTCGTGCCCCCAAATCCAGCGGGGCCAGCCTCCCTAAACTTTGCAATTAAGTAAAACCAAGGCACTCTGGTTGGAGGCTAGGCCGGTGGAGAATTTAGCCTGGGACCCCCAAGGCCCGCTCCCGGATCCACGCGGTGGACTGAGGCCTACGCGGCTGGCAGAAGGCCAACACGAGAGGCCTAGATATTTTAAGAAAGGGCGCGAAGGCCTTCGCGCCAAAAAATCGCTTCGTAGAATTTCTTAAGGGAAAAGCGATCGACTAAGTCCAGGAGACTAGAGGCGTCCCACTCCGCAGGAGGTATTTTATAAGCCCTTAAATATATTTTTATACAATAAATAAGCAATAATCCAATGATAAATACTTGCACCAGGACCTCCAGGCCAAGGGATTAGAAGAATCCACAAGCGGCCGCAGGAATCGTAACCGGCAAAACCGCCGGGGGAAAACGAAACCGCAACTTCTCCCAAGTAAAAAAGCCTAGCCGCCTTTTACTTTTTTTCCTTTTTAAAACGGCTGGCGCAAATAGTGCAAGTAATAAAATAAAGACAATAAATCTTACTACTTTTTTGAAGGAAAGATCGAAGGGAAGGTGTTAGAATGTTGAACGAGCTATCACATACAACCGCAGGATATGCGAACTGAGCGAATTCTGGGGAAGGGGCGGATCCGGCAAGCTTTTTTAATACTAGGCTCAGTTCCACCGGATTGGACATGAGCAACCCATGTGACTGCTGGACCCGCTCCTTCAGTACGGAGAAGTGTGGAGGGCTGCGTCACTAAGCTCCACCCCTCCATAACCCCACCCCCATATGACCAAAGCCCCGCCCCCCGGGCCGTGGAAAATTGGTCTAGCTTAAAGCCGGTCCCTGGTGCAAAAAAGGTTGGGGACCTCTGCACTAGGTGGTGCAGGAATTCCATTTTTTCCAGTTATCTCGGCGCGAAAAGCCAAATCTAAATGCATTCGTTCGAGATACGAATTGATCGACATACGAGGTCGGCTCTGGCACGAATTAAACTCGTATGTCGAGGTACCACTGTATCTTCCAAAACAATATTGAAACAGAAAGCTGTATATTTTCAGCAGAAGTTATTTCCAAAATATGTTATTTCATGTCTGCTTTTCTTAGCTCAGCTTCAATCAATAATTCTCCAATTGATGGGGAGGGGAGGGATGAGAAATAATTCAAGATAATGTCTGAACATATATAAACCCCAAGGATTGATTTTCTTCAAGATTTATTTGATTCCATCATTCTAATATTATCTTCCCTTTTTAAACCGCAATTCATTAAGAAATAGAACTATAGAATTATTAACTGCTGGTAATCAATTACATGGCATGTGAGCCTATAAAAAGGACATTGTCGAAGAAACTAACAAACATTGTCGAAGAAACACATATAATATATTATATGTGCTAAATATAATAGCCATAAAAATAACTCATATCAGGTTTCTTTTCCTTACCCGAGAAAAGTACAAGAGTTCCTCATTCAGAGAAGCGCTACAATTGGTCACCTGACAGTCGGCCAGTAAATTACTATCAGTTTTTTAAAATATCATTTACATATACCGGTATATATAAAACTCGAATTGGCAAGCATACCGAATTTTCCCCACAGCAACAACTTGTGATTGGAATGAATGTGTGTGTCTGGATTAAAGTTACACAACTGGTTTTCATGTCTAAGGAAATATATTTATGTACTTATCAGTCTGGTCATAAACCTCTTCACTTTAACCAATGTTTATACCACAATATGGCACAAGATTGGCTACTGACATAAGTATATGGCTTCGTCCTTGTTTACTACCTACAATTGGGATTGGCAACGCTACTAATTGAAACCATGACTATGCTTACTTCACCTTTTACTTTGCTTTACAGACTTATAAAGGACTGGTCATTATTTTTTCATTTGCATCATTAATGGTGAATGGTTTATGAAGCAGTTGCTAAATGAGGACTACCTGTAATTGAAAGACCATCCACAGCCTTATCTGTCACTTTACATATAATCAGATGTTTTCCTCCACAAAACTTTGTTTCTGGGCAACAAGAAGATTAAATTATCTCACTTCTTATGGTTATATAGAGAAGTTGGAGAACCTTCTTAGGGAGAATCTATGTTAGGAACAAGAGGCAGAATAAACTCTGATAGGCACAATCTATTAATGAAGCAGATCAAGAAAGTGGGTATCTTATGAATAGGTCTACAAATTGACTTTTTTCTCGGTACATCTATCCTTAATCTCAAAAACTTTACTACTTTTTTTGTGGAGTTTAGCAAAAATAATATCCATTGCTGATTCAGATTATCTCAGTCAAACCCTACCCCCATATGTTTGTGGGAAAATATATGATAGGTATGTACCTTCCAGCATTTGATTAGAATTATCCTTTCTCCCAGTTTTCAGATCAGCATCAGAATTATTAAATAATATTGAATAAATAAATATGCGGTGTGAGAAAGTCTCTTTTTTGCCAGCTTATTCTAACTAAGAGTTCACAATAATGTATATGTATTTTAATTAAGGCAGAATGAGCACAATGGATTTACTGTATATCATATCACACATAATTAAACAAAATTTTACACTGCATAAATCGTTGCTGCACAAAATTTAATATCAGAGCAGTACATAACACTTTCCCAATACAATTTTTTTTTCAGGGTACAACTGAAAAATAAAGCTGTACTCCAGACAGGACCAGCAAGCAACCATTTTCCAGAAGAAAAGTGGTTAGCTGCATGCTAAAGAAGAAATGACCTTTCCTTCATGGCCCACCTAAATCGCTAGCCATTTAGAAAATGCTTCACTTGCTACTTTTAAAAAGTAATGTATTAAGAGAGGGGTAAGACATATTGGCATTGCTATTTCCATCAATTATTATGCTTGTCTTTAAACCAAGCAGTTCAACAGCATGTTTAAAAATGGTACTTTAAAAGTTAAACATTTACTTTGACTGATTTTGTTAAAGCTGTCACTATGTTACATTAACTTTTCCTACTTTACAAGTTTTCCTTGATGATTAAAGCACTTTCTGAGTGCAGAATCAGTGCAAAAGAAGTAAATGTCACCACTCTACTTCAGAGCCATTACAGGTAGTCCTTGCCTTATGACCACAGTTGAGCCCAAAATTTCTGTTATTGAGACATTTGTTAAGTTAATTTTGCCCCATTTTACAATCTTTGCCACAGTTGTGAATCACTGCAGTTGATAAGTTATTAACTTCAGCTGTTAATTGAATCTGGCTTCCCCATTGACTCTGCGTCTCAGACGATTGCAAAAGGTGATCACATGATGCTTGGACACAACAATGGTCATAAATATGAACCAGTTGCCAAGCATTTGAATTTTGATATGATCACGGGGATCCTGCAGAGGTTGTAAATGTGAAAAGGGTTCATAAATCACATTTTTTCAGTGCATTGTAATTTGAATGGTCACTAAAAGAACTGTAAATCAAGGACTACCTGTATTAAAGACAGGTTCAAGAAGACAGAGGCACGTAACACATTACACTTTTTCAGATTCTATTATGAAGGCTCTGACCTTTTTATTATCCCACTTTTGTTGTTTTTATTAAAAACACAAGGAAACAAGCATAATACTCCTTCCTTATTTTCTCAACAATCATCTTATGAGGTGAGCTGGGTTGAGAATGAGTGACTGGCCCAAAGTCACCCAGCCAATAATTATATTATCCATTAGTGATATAATTCTGACACACTGTAAACTTCTCTCTCCAGAAACTATTCCTAGTTCAATCTTTATCTGCTTCTAGCCATGCAACCTTTTATGGTACTAAAGGGTATTTAGTTTTGAATATCATACAAAACCTTTAAAACCAGTTTGCAGGAGGATATAATATATACTTTTAGAATTGTAAAATTTACAATGAATAATGGCCCATTTTCCAAATAAGAGACAAGTCACAAGCCTGTAGCACAGCATGGAAGAATGAGATAGAAATCCTCATCATTTCGTAAGTTTGAGAAACAATATCATAAAAATGATCCATTATGAAACACTGCCAGTCTTTTGGGAAATGTGCAGATAGGGAATGTTCTAATTTTTCCCTTAGTCTAAATTACAATTGTGAGGGATCCTCGGAGTGGGAGGCACATTTTATAAATATCATGTCTTAATGTATAATTCAAATTCATAAGATTGTGACTGAAGAGAGAATAAAGACTCTTCATATCTACCTTTCCAAACTGAACATCATAAAAAAAAATTTTAAAAAAAATTTTAAAAATGCACTGCCAGGCTATCATAATTCTACATGCCAGTCAACACTATTTAGCTGACGTACCAACCCTCTGGGATCTTATTAGTCACTGGGAGTTGTGTGGCAGAAGGTGGTCTCAAAGATAACCTAGCCCTAAGCCATGTAGGGCTTTAAAGGTAATGATCAACACCTTGAATTGTGCCCAGAGACCAATAGGGAGCTAGTTCAGCTTGCGGAGAATTGGTATAATATATGTGTGTGCCTAGGTGTACCCATAACACCTCACGCAGCTGCATTTTGGACCAGTTGTAGTCTCCACGCACTTTTCGATGGTAGCCCCAGGTAGAGTAATACAATAATCTATTTGTGAGGTGACAAGGGCATGATTGACTGTGAGGAATGACACCACTTCCTCAAAAAGCTTCCCAATAAAGGGTAGGTTGGAGACTGGACAAAAGTTCTTTAATTCAGCTGGATCCAGGGAAGGCTTCTTAAGGAGTCACACAACTGCTTCCTTTAACGGCTATGGAAAGGAACCCTCACTCAAGGACATTAACTAAAGCCTGGAGCCAGCCTTGTGTCACCCCACTTGCTGGTTGAAACCAGCCAGGAAAGGCATGGGCCCAACAGACAAGTGGAGGAATTCATTGCTCCTATTGCCTTGTCCACTTCCTCAGGAACTGTTCCCTCTAAACTGTGCGGCCACTCAGGGATGCGAACTCAGGATGCGAACCCTTGCTTGCTCACTTCTCTGGTAAGATTCCGCCACTCACTTATTAACAGCGTGTGCATGCCCGGAAGTCTTTACGCATGCCCCACAAGATTATAAAGGCATCTTGCTACATGGTTCTTTTTCCTTGCCGCTTCCCCCCCAAAGGCTATCACTGCTGAAAAGGAAGTTTGGCCCCACGCAAATACCATCCTGGACAAGATGGCAGCACCCATCAGGCACTTCCACTCTTCTTCCCCGGAGTGACAGATTCCCTCTTTCGGCTGGCTTTGCAGAGTCCAGGTGACAAGCATGTCAGCAAGCAGGGGTGGGGGGACGGGTGTTGCTGTTACTGATAAATGGCGGAAGAAGCCAGCCAGCTGAGAGTGGCTCCTGCCCTTTCGGTTTAATATTAACCTCACTACCACAGAGAGAAAAAAAGAAAGAGGAAGGAAGAAAGAAAGAGAGAGAGAGGAAGGGAGAGAGAGAGAAAGGGAGGGAGGAAAGGAGGAAGAGAGAGAAAGAGAGAGAGATCAATGGAAGGAGGGAGAGGGAGAAAGGAAGAGAGAGAGGAAAGAGAAGAAAGAAGAGAGTGAGTGAAAGAAAGAGGAAGAGCGTGAGAGAAAGAGACAAAGAGAGAGGAAGGAAGAGAGGAAGAGAAAAAAGGAGAAAGAGGGAGGGAGGAAGAGAGAAAGAGAGGAGAGGGAGGGAAGGAGGGAGAGAAAGGGAGGAAGGGAGAGAGAGAAAGAGAGGAAGAGAGAGAGAGAGAAAGAAAGAGCGAGGAAGAGAAAGAGAGGAAAAAGAGAGGAAGAGAGAAAAAGCAAGCGGGAGAGAGAGAGAGAGAAAGAGAGAGAAAGAGGAAGGAAGGAAGGAAGGAAGGAAGGAAGGAAGGAAGGAAGGAAGGAAGGAAGGAAGGAAAGAAGGAAGGGAGAGAGAATCAAAATCTAGTTTGAAACTAGTTCAACTATTTAAGTGGTATTTTGATACTTAGCAGAGTTGTCATCTGCTATCCAGGCTTTTCGTGAAGGATTTATAAGTGGTTTATGTAACCAAAAGCAAATTGGTCATGTATTGCAAATGAATTGTACAGATATCATATTTTCAGTTTAAAAATATTCAGCAACTTATTTCTGTACAAATGTTTAAAAGTATTGCTTTTTCTAATTAGATATTGTATTCTTTTTAAGTCTCATTGCTTTTCATTGCTGCTAAATGATGTTGCTTTTGCTTTTGCAAAAAACAAACAAAACAAAAAATCAAAACACGATATAGAACTGACTAGATTCGCCTGGAACCTTTTTCCAGCCTTTGTTTTGAGATGCCGCACTGGCGTGCATTCACATACTTTGTCCAATCGTGTTGGAAGTAATATCCCTTTAGTCATTATACAAGGTGCATTCCAAAAGTAATGCAATTGAATTTCCCATGCTGCTCCTATTGGTCGGAGTAAGACCAAAGCACTTGGAGAGGTGGGAGGGATGCTAAGCTTTGCCATGAAACCGGTCTCAGTGCTCTCCAAGCTGTGGAAGTGGCAAGGCGTCAGTTATTGTAAATTCTGTGCGCCAACCACGATCCCTTCTGTGCGCCAACCACGATCGTTGCCCCAGAGATTGCGGGTTGTGAGTCACTCCCTGTGAAGTTGGATTCAGGGCTTCAGGTGGGCTTGTTACTCACGTACCTGCCTCCCAGCTGCGTGTCAACAGCCCTGCCTTTTTTTTATTTTATTTTTTAATAATAAATTTTATTGATTTTATAAGTTTACAAAAAACAAACGTATAACAGTGCACAGTGCATGTGCCCATCACCAAACAACACACACACCCCATCACCCCCACCACCCCTATAGAGGGATTCAAAGACTTTTGAATTATTTGTCTATCTATTAATCCTTGGCTCTATCTTGAACGCTTTTTTTACTAAAAGAGTGATTGTAGTTTATTTTTCGTATTTACATCACAGATTCTACTTAACATATAATCTTTTACCTTGTTCCATCGCACCATCAGCTTCTCTAGTTTATTCTCATCAAAATTATTTAATCTTATTTCCATAATTTCAAAGTGTATGTAATCCACCATGTACCAATACCAATTCTGTAGTGTCCATTTTGTAGAGTCTTTCCATCCTAATACTATCACCGCTTGAGCACTTTCCAATGCTACAGTTTTAATTTCTTTAGATTCTCCTAGTTCCCTATATTTAATTAAGATTGCTGTTTCTTTTGTAATTATCCAATTAATATTTAACATTTTATTAATTTCATTCTGGATTAGCTTCCAGAATTTCTGTATTTCTATACATTCCCAGATCATGTGCATAAAAATTCCTTTTTTCTGGCATCCATGCCAACATTTACCTTTCTCTTTCCCCTGGTAATGTGCAAGTTGAGCAGGTGTATAATACCACTTATGTAAGATTTTTCTTCTCATCTCTTTAACTCTCGTATTTTTAATCTTATATATATTTACTATTATTTCTTCCATTTCTCTTTCGTCTATTTTTAAGTCATCCTGCCAACATCTTGTTAGACTTTTAACTACCTCTTCTTGCCTCTGCAATAGCAATCTATATATGTTACTGGCTTGTCCTTTACTTTCATTTATCTTTACCCTTATTATTTTTTCCAAGTTATTTTCTTCTCGTAAGAAGGTTTCTTTATTCTCCCTTTTATTTAAACATGTATATATTGCATTAATCTGCAACCATTGCTGTTTACCGATCAGCCATTCCAATCTAGTTCTACTAACTCTTCCATCTTTCTCATATAGCTGTTCCATTCTCATTACCCCTTTACTATTTAATATTTTAATGATTCTAATTAAATTAGCCTCATCCCCTATATTCAGTGCATGCAACGTTGATAGCTTGGATAACTTTATTCCACTTGTCCTCTGCCATTTAAGCCATATTTCTAAACATGCTTTAAAAGAATCACTTAGGGTACTGATTTCAATTCTATTCCAATTTTTAAATAATAATTCTTTATTATTTATATTATTAATTTCTCTTTCTAATTCTACCCATTTCTTTTCCCCCCATAGCTGTAGCTCGATTAACCTTTCAATTTGAAATGCATTTCTATATATTACTAGAGATGGGCTTCCCCAACCTCCTTCTTTTTCTTGTGCATACTGCCAATGCTTCCTTATTCTAGATTTTTTCTCTCCTTCAATCCAAAAGTTTAGTCTATTATCCCATTCTCTTAATTTTGCCTCAGGAAAGCTGCCCGGTAAAACTTGAAACAAATACATCATCTTTGGTATTATCATCATCTTAAGGGCCCTTATCTTAGCCATTCTTCCTAAATTTTTCCCCTTCCAATTTTTGATCTGCTTCTGGATTTTTTTCCATCTTAAGTTATAATTGGCCATTGTTATTTTGGATGGATTTTTAAATAACCAAATTCCCAAATATTTCATTTTTTTACAACCTAGTTTCAATCCTGAAATTTTTTGAATTTCAATTTGCTCTTTGGGGCCAGTATTTAAGCATATTATCTCTGACTTTTCTATATTAACCTTGAGCCCAGATTGATCTTTAAATTCTTGAAGTAATATCATTATTTTTTTCATCATTTCAATTGGGGTTTGAGACATTACTATAGCATCATCTGCAAATAAGTTTAATTTCAATTCAAGTTCCCCTATTTGATAACCTCTCCATTCCTTATCATTTCTAATTTTATTTGCTAAGGTCTCAATTGCTAATGCAAATAGCATTGGGGATAATGGGCATCCCTGTTTAGTTCCATTTTGAATTTTAATCATTTCTGTTCTATTGCCATTTACTCTAATTTGAGCTACATTATCCTTATATATTGTTTCTATAACTTTACAAAATTTATTTCCCATATTTAAATCTTTACATAGTTGAAATAGGTATTCATGATTAACTTTATCAAAGGCCTTATAAACATCTAATTTTAAAATGCTTAATTTCCTTTTGGTACTGGTAGCATGATGTAGAACATTAATCACGTTTCTTATTGGTTCAAAGATTTTCCTTCCTTTCACAAATCCATATTGATCTTCTCCAATTATTTTTGGTAATATATTCTCCACCCTATTTGCCAATATTTTCATAAATATTTTATAATCCTGATTTAACAAGCTAATAGGGCGATAGGAACTAGGATCCATTAAATCACGATCTGGTTTTGGGACTGTTATAATTTCTGACATTTTCCACGTTTGTGGAGTTTCAAAAGTTTCCATTACATTATTGAACAATTTCTCCATATACGGTAATAATTCGTTCATATACACTTTATAATATTCAGCTGTAAAACCATCTGGACCGGGAGCTTTAGCAGGTTTCAATCCCTTAATAACTCTAGATATCTCCTCACTTGTAATTTTTGCATTTAACATTTGACTGTCCTCTTTCTTTAATTGCTTTTTAACCTCTGAAGTTTGTGAAACAACATACTCTTTTTTATATAATTCCCCATAAAAGTCTCTCATTATTTTTTCCATTTCTACAGTATTACGCTTTATTAGACCATCCTTATCTTTTAAAGCAGAGATAACAGATTTCTCTTTTCTTTTTTTTAAATAATTTACCATTTGCTTCATGGATTTCTTATTCCAGCTACTAATTCTATGTTTCATAATCATCTTCATTTTATTCCAATTTTCCTCATCAAGTAATTGCAATTGCTTTTTCTTAAATGATAGTAATAAATTCCATTCTCTGTTTCTTGTAATTTTTAAAGTTTCTTGGATTAATTCTATCTCTTTTAATAGATTATTCCTCTTAACATTCCAGGATTTCCTAAGGAAAGCTTCCGTACTAATGCAATTACCTCTCATCACTGCTTTATGTGTATCCCAAACTATTGTTTCTTTAACCTCGCCTGTTGCATTAATACTAAAAAATCCATTGAGTTCCTTTTGTAATTTAGTTCTGCTCTCCTCATTTGCAGAGACAATGGGGTTATACCTCCAAATTCTTTGTTTGTTAGAAATCCCTATTTCTAACACAACTAACATAGGAGCGTGATCTGATAGCCATATGGCTTTCACTTCCGCTTTCTTCAACTTAACCTTATCTGTTTTATTAATTAACATATAACAAAACAAAAAACAAAAAATCAAAACACGATATAGAACTGACTAGATTCGCCTGGAACCTTTTTCCAGCCTTTGTTTTGAGATGCCGCACTGGCGTGCATTCACATACTTTGTCCAATCGTGTTGGAAGTAATATCCCTTTAGTCATTATACAAGGTGCATTCCAAAAGTAATGCAATTGAATTTCCCATGCTGCTCCTATTGGTCGGAGTAAGACCAAAGCACTTGGAGAGGTGGGAGGGATGCTAAGCTTTGCCATGAAACCGGTCTCAGTGCTCTCCAAGCTGTGGAAGTGGCAAGGCGTCAGTTATTGTAAATTCTGTGCGCCAACCACGATCCCTTCTGTGCGCCAACCACGATCGTTGCCCCAGAGATTGCGGGTTGTGAGTCACTCCCTGTGAAGTTGGATTCAGGGCTTCAGGTGGGCTTGTTACTCACGTACCTGCCTCCCAGCTGCGTGTCAACAGCCCTGCCTGTGCTGCTCGAGGAGGTGGCCGGGTTGGCGGTGGAGTTCCCCGGACTCATTGTCCTGGGGGACTTCAATCTGCCGTCACTCGGCGGTTCCTCTGGATTAGATCAGAAGTTCATGGCCACCATGACAGCCATGGACCTGACTCAAGTAGTTCAGGGTCCGACTCACGAGGGTGGACACACACCCGACATGATATTCCTCTCGGAGCAATTGAATAATGGTCTGAGACTAAGGGGCTTAGAAGCATTGCCTTTGTCATGGTCAGATCATTTTCTACTGTGGCTTGATTTCCTGGCTCCAATCCTCCCCCGCAGGGAGGCGGAACCGATTAGTAGGTTCCGCCCCAGATGCCTGATGGACCCTGAGGGCTTTCAGAGGGCTAGGTTAGGTTAGGTTTATTGGATTTATATGCTGACCCTCTCCGCAAACTCGGGGCGGCACTTGGGGTTTTCCCAGATTCACTCATCCACAGCTCGGCAGAGTCCCTTGCTGAGGCCTGGAACAAGGCTGCAGCGGAGGCTCTTGACCGAATTGCGCCATTGCGACCTCTCTGTGGCACTAGACCCCGTAGAGCTCCATGGTTCAACGAGGAGCTCCGGGAGTTGAAACACCAGAAGAGACGTCTAAAGAAGCGATAGAGGAAGAGTAAGTCTGAATCCGACCAAACACTTGTAAGAGCTTTTATTAAGACCTACAAAGTGGCGCTCAAGGTGGCAAGATGCGCATACCATGCCGCCTTGATTGCATCAGCAGAATCCCGCCCGGCTGCTGTTTAGGGTGACCCGCTCCCTTCTAAATAAGGGGGGAGTTGGGGAGCCCTTGCAGGGTAGTGCCAAGGAATTTAACTCGTTTTTCGCTGATAAAGTCGCTCGGATCCGGGCTAATCTCGACTCAAATTGCATAGCAGTATCAGCTGACAATGAGTCAGTCGAGGTGACTGGGGCTAAACGCCTTTGTCCATCAGTCTGGGAGGAGTTTGACTTGGTGACACCTGATAAAGTGGACAAGGCCATTGGAGCTGTGAGTTCCGTCACCTGTCTACTGGATCTGTGTCCCTCTTGGTTGGTTTCGGCCGGCCGAGAGGTGACAGGGAGCTGGGCCCAGGAGATTGTCAACGCCTCCTTGGGGAGGGGGTCCTTTCCGGCCCTTTATAAGGAGGCACTTGTGCGCCCCCTCCTCAAGAAGCCTTCCTTGGACCCAGCCATGTTTAATAACTACCGTCCAGTCTCCAACCTTCCCTTTATGGGGAAGGTTGTTGAGAAGGTGGTGGCTTTCCAACTCCAGCGGTCCTTGGAAGAAGCCGATTATCTAGGTCCTCAGCAGTCTGGATTCAGCACGGAAACTGCTTTGGTCGCTCTGATGGATGATCTCTGGCGAGCCCGGGACAGGGGCTTGTCCTCTGTCCTGGTGCTTCTTGACCTCTCAGTGGCTTTCGATACCATTGACCATGGTATCCTTCTGCACCGGCTGGAGGGGTTGGGAGTGGGAGGCACTGTTCTTCAGTGGTTCTCCTCCTATCTCTCCGGTCGGTCACAGACGGTGTTAGTGGGGGGTCAGAGGTCAACCTCTAGGTCTCTCCCTTGTCTGCATGATGATCTCCCACTGGGTGAGATCATCCAAGGGTATGGGGTGAGGTATCATCAATACACCGATGATACCCAGCTATACATCTCCACCCCATGTCCAGTCAACGAAGCAGTGGAAGTGATGTGCCGGTGCCTGGAGGTTTGGATGGGTGTCAACAAACTCAAACTCAACCCAGACAAGACGGAGTGGCTGTGGGTCTTGCCTCCCAAGGACAATTCCATCTGTCCGTCCATTACCCTGGGGAGGAACTACTGACCCACCTCAGAGAGGGTTCGCAACTTGGGCGTCCTCCTCAATCCACAGCTGACATTGGAACATCATCTTTCGGCTGTGGCGAGGAGGGCGTTTGCCCAGGTTCGCCTGGTGTACCAGTTGCGGCCCTATTTGGACAGGGAGTCACTGCTCACAGTCACTCATGCCCTCATCACCTCGAGGTTCGATTACTGCAACGCTCTCTACCTGGGGCTACCTTCGAAAAGTGTTCGGAAACTTCAGATGGTGCAGAACGCAGCCGCGAGAGCCATAGTGGGGCTTCCAAGATTGGCCCATGTTTCCTCAACACTCCGTGGCTTGCATTGGCTGCCGATCAGTTTCCGGTCACAATTCAAAGTGTTGGTCATGACCTTTAAAGCCCTACATGGCTTTGGACAAGACTACCTCCGGAACTGCCTGCTACCGCACTCATCCCAGCGACCGATAAGGTCCCACAGAGTTAGCCTTCTCCGGGTATCGTCGACTAAACAATGTCGTTTGGCGGGCCCCAGGGGAAGAGCCTTCTCTGTGGCGGCCCCAGCCCTCTGGAACCAACTCCCCCCGGTGATTACAATTGCCTCCCTGTCTTTCGTAAACTACTCAAGACTCATTTATACCGCCAGGCATGGGGGAGTTGAGATATTCCTTCCCCCTAGGCCATTACAAGTTATGCATGATATGTCTGTATGTATGTTTGGTTTTATAATAAGGGTTTTTAGTTGTTTTATTATTGGATTGTCACATGCTGTTTTTATCATTGTTGTTAGCCGCCCCGAGTCTACGGAGAGGGGCGGAATACAAATCCAATAAATTATTATTATTATTATTATTATTATTAATAGTATCATATGCAGATGCCACAGATTTCAATTCCAGGCTCAAAACAGTAGGAAACGTCCCCCCCCCCCCATCAACTATCGTTGGGAAATGATGGAAGCTGTTACAAAAAGATATACTGAGATAGTCGCTTTGGTAATACAGTGATCCCTCGAGTTTCGCGATCTCGATGTTCGCTAAACGCTATATCGCGAGTTTTCAACCCGGAAGTAAACAACACCATCTGCGCATGCGTGCCCTTTTTTTTCTATGGCCACGCATGCGTAGATGGTGGAGTTTCCCCACCGGGCTGAGCGGCTTCCCCTGGGTCTTCCCCCTCTTGCCCCGGTAAGTGGCGCCGTTGCGCGCACGGGGCCCGCTTCCCAGCTGGGAAGCAACAACAGCAACCGGGTGGGTGGGGGAAGCCCCGGCGCGCGCGCGCGAGGTCCGCTTCCCAGCTGGGAAGCAACAACAGCAACCGGGTGGGTGGGGGAAGCCCCGGCGGCGCGCGCGCGAGGTCCGCTTCCCAGCTGGGAAGCAACAACAGCAACCGGGTGGGTGGGGGAAGCCCCGGCGGCGCGCGCGCGAGGTCCGCTTCCCAGCTGGGAAGCAACAACAGCAACCGGGTGGGTGGGGGAAGCCCCGGCGGCGCGCGCGCGAGGTCCGCTTCCCAGCTGGGAAGCAACAACAGCAACCGGGTGGGTGGGGGAAGCCCCGGCGGCGCGCGCGCGAGGTCCGCTTCCCAGCTGGGAAGCAACAACAGCAACCGGGTGGGTGGGGGAAGCCCCGGCGGCGCGCGCGCGAGGTCCGCTTCCCAGCTGGGAAGCAACAACAGCAACCGGGTGGGTGGGGGAAGCCCCGGCGGCGCGCGCGCGAGGTCCGCTTCCCAGCTGGGAAGCAACAACAGCAACCGGGTGGGTGGGGGAAGCCCCGGCGGCGCGCGCGCGAGGCCCGCTTCCCAGCTGGGAAGCAACAACAGCAACCGGGTGGGTGGGGGAAGCCCCGGCGGCGCGCGCGCGAGGCCCGCTTCCCAGCTGGGAAGCAACAACACTAACCGGGTGGGTGGGGGAAGCCCCGGCGGCGCGCACGCGGATAAGCAGCAGCAGCGAGGCGGCGGGGAAACCCCAATCTTCGGCTCCTCGCTGCTGCGGTGGAAGTAAAAACACCATCTGCGCATGCGCAGATGGTGTTTTTACTTCCGCACCGCTACTTCGCGAAAAATCGATCATCGCGAGGGGTCCTGGAACGGAACCCTCGCGATGATCGAGGGACCACTGTAATTGTTGGGCTTAGTCAGATTTACTGATATTGCTTTTGAACAGTTTTCAGACAGTTCTCTTAAAACAGAGCTCTTATAAAATCGAACATTAAGTAATATGCTAATTCACATTTCCAAACTTTGAACTGGAGTAATCAGCAAATGTATGATACTTTAGTGATTAGACTAATATTGAGCAAGATATTTAGTATATTCCACTGCTAGTTGGCATTTATAGCCAAAGAAACAATTGTAGCATTCTGTTAAAATGAAGCCTTCTGTGAACATAATATACTACTCGGGAGCAAATATATCTTTTAAATCTATTATTTCCACTCATAAATTAGTTTGGTTAATAAATAAGATATAAACAAGCTTAACATGATTTCTTCCCTTTGGCAAGAAGGGTTGAAATTTGAGGAGGGATTATTGATTATTAAATATGGATTGACTATGGAATGATGGTAAAAGATATATTTAAGTGTTGTTTAATATTAGGACGTATTAATTCACAAAATTGGATTAGAATTATAGAACTATATAATTACATAGGTAAAATTAATGGAAGATATACATGATAAATAAGAGGTTTATGATATGTACTGTATGATTTTATGACTTTGCATTATGAATTTAAAATATACTTGGAAATGTAGAAGATTGATGAAAGTTAACAATAGTAAATGCTAAGTGCCTGAAAATTTATTGAGCTTGGAAATATTGAATGAAATTATAGAAAAATAGATATGGAAATACAGTGGTACCTCATCTTACGAACGTAATTCGTTCCATGACGAAGTTCGTAAGTAGAATAGAATAGAATAGAATTTTATTGGCCAAGTGTGATTGGACACACAAGGAATTTGTCTTGGTGCATATACTCTCAGAGTACATAAAAGAAAAAGATACAGTAGATAAGATGAAACAATGCTTCCCATAGGAATCAATGTAAAAGCAAATAATGCGTGCAAACCCATTAGAAAAATCCAAACTTTAAGGCTTAAAAAAAAAGCAGCAGGCGGACAAAGTAAAGGCTAATGGAGTGGAGACAGACAGCGAGGAGAAACGAGAAATGGAGGTCCTAATTGCTCCCAAAATCACTCCTCCAGACACTTCCTACGGCACCCCAAATCTCTCCCAAAATTTCCCCTCCAAAAGCTTCTTACCCCACCCCAAATTGCTCCCAAAATCACCCCTCCAAAAGCTTCCTGCATTGCCCCCAATTGCTCCTAAAATCACCCCTCCAAAAGCTTCCTATGTTGCCCCAAATCGCTCCAAAAATCACCCTTCCAAAAGCTTCCCACATTGCCCCAAATCGCCCCTTCAAAACCTTCATATGTTGCCCCAAATCACTCCAAAAATCACCCCTTCAAAAGCTTCCTAGGTTTCCCCAAATTGCTCCTAAAATCCCCCCTCCAAAACCTTTCTACGTTGCCCCATATCACTCTAAAAATCACCCCTCCAAAACCTTCATACATTGCCCCCAATCGCTCCTAAAATCGCCCCTCCAAAAGCTTCTACGTTGTCCCAAATCGCTCCTAAAATCACCCCTCCAGCCACTTCCTAAGCCACCCCAAATTAAGGTCCTAACAAAGGCAAATGGAGTGAAAGGCAGCAAGGAGAAACAGGGCATTTTGAAAGGAGAGGTGATTTTGGAAGACTTTGGAAGTGATTTGGGGTGGCATAGGAAGCTTTTGGGGGAATTATTTTGGAGGCAATTTGGAACGGTGTAGGAAGCTTTTGGGGGAACGATTTTGGAAGTGATTTGGGGCGGTGTAGGAAACTTGGAGGGGTGATTTTGGGAGCAATTTGAAGCGGTGTAGGAAGTTTTTTGGGGAGCACTTTTGGAGGCAATTTGGGTCAGTGTAGGAAGCTTTTGGAGGGGTGATTTTGGGAGCAATTTGGAGGCAATTTGGGTCAGATGCAACGAATCAGCGGATGCAAAAAGTGCAGAAAAATGGGAGCATTTTTCCGCCTGTATCACCACTAAATAAGTTCTAATAAAGGCTCTCAGAAGTGTTCTGTCAGATTCGGAGTATTGCTCTAGACGTTTCTTCTGGCACTTCATCTCCCAGAGCTCGTCGGTAAACTAGGGCGTTCTTTTGGATCCACCATCACAGATAGATCACAAAGGTGCAATTTAGTCCAGTGCCCGAGATGCCGACCTATTCCAAGCAGCCATTAGGGACTCAGCCAGGTTGTGGACAAGGAGGTCAGGTATATCCACAAGCTCCTCCTGGAATCCTTCAGGGTCCATTAGGTGTCTGGAGCGGAACCACTTAATCGGTTGCACCTCCCTGTGGTGGGGGAGTGGTGCCTTAAAGTCTAACCTCAGCAGGAAATGATCTGATCACCACAAGGAAGATCTGCTCAAGATCCCCATGGACAAATGGTGGGCCACTGTGTGACACAGAATGCTGGACTCGATGGGTTTTGGCCTGATTCAGCATGGCTCTTCTTATGTTCTTATGTTCTAAGGAAGAAACAACTATAGCTCTTAATTCCAGATCATATTTCCACTGCCCCAAGAGGAACACCAGGTCAACTGTGTCCTCCTCCTATGAGTCGGACCCTGAACTACTTGGGTCAGGTCCACGGTTGTTATGGAAGCCATGAACTCCTGAGTCACATCTGAGGATTCGCCAAGGGATGGCAGGTTAAAGTCCCCCAGTACCATAAGCCTGGGGAACTCTACTGCCAATCCGGCCACCACCTCCAGCAACACAGGCAGAGCCATTGTAATGTAGCTGGGAGGCAGGTACATCAGCAGTAAACCCAATGGAAACTCTGAGTCCAAATTCAAGAGGAGAGACTCACACCCAACAATATCTGTGGCAGGGATCATTAGAGGAAGAAGACTCTTGTGGGCAATAATTGCCACTCCTCCATTCCTTCCCTGGGGTTGCGGCTGATGCAGTACTTGAAACCCGTATGGACACATCTCTGAGGGGGGACACCGCCCCCCTCCTGTCCCAGTCAGGTCTCAGTTATACATGCCAGATCAGCTCCCTCCTGTAAGATTAAGTCTCAAACGAGGGGAGCCTTGTTAACAAAAGACTTGGCATTAAACAGCAGGAGCTTGAGCCCAGGACCCTGACATCCTGAGTCACCATGTATATGATATGAGCCCAGTGAACCAGAACCAGAGGGGCCGTAACAAGTAATCTTTTTAAAATAGCAAGTCCTAATTCCCCAGGAATGGCCTATTCCACGGCTTTCGCCATATTTACCTCCCCCAGTTATAACCATAATACCCCGGCTCCCCAACTCCTCAGAGGTCCCCTCCCCCACCCCATTGACCCCCTCTTCCCCTGCAGGCAAAACCTCCCACTCATATCAAGGCGGGGGTCATAAGCAAGCTCCCATCTACTTTTGTTTGCACACTCAGCATTGCATCACACACACTTTGCATTCTCGCAATATAAGAAGCCTTGGGGGAGTTGGTGGTGTAGAAGCTGACGGCAACACACACATACCCTGCCGCCCCTCAACAAAGATGGCACAAATGTCGGTCAGCAACCACCCCAATGTGTTTGCTGGCTCTCATGTCCCACTTTGCAGCCACCAGAACCCCACTAGACCTCTTTGTGGTGCTGGGCTAGTGAGTGGCGTCCAAGGCATGTGGGGAGGATTGAGGCTCCTCCCTGTGGCCCGTGTGACTTCTCCCTGGACCTAGTCCAGCTCCAGCAAAGTTTCCTGCCCTGGACTTGAAGATCAAGTACAGCTTCTTGGAGCAGTATGCCACCCTGAACAACCTGTCTCATGGCATCCTCCACAGCCCACTTTGCCACGTTCTCTACCTTGTGAAGTGGCCGGAGGGACAGTAAGGACAGGGGGCGGTGAGGTCCGCCCTAAACCACGCCCTCTGCTCCCTCCCAGCTGGAGCCGCATGGAGTTGAATTGGCAGCGGGCAGTGATGCAGAGGCCAGGCCCAGCTTCCTCACTGAACTCTTGGAGCTGAACAAGCAGGTGGCGGCTATGGACTCCAAAGCAAGCCTAGCTAGGCTAGAGTGCCTTCGGACACGTCAGTGGGAGCCTCTGAGGCCTCGAGCAATGGGGAGAGGCTCCTCTGAGCTCCCCTGCAAGAGGGCCAAAGACTGCGTGGTTTTCCTCCTCCTCTTCTTCATTTGAATTTTCAGCCGACAGCCGCAGGTGTCGGACTCCTTCGTGCTGCCTCTCATGCCACCCAGCACTGGGTGGCAGAGGCGCTGCCAGAACACAGTGAAGTCGAAGTGAAACAGGGTGCATGTCTGCTGCAAAGAGGAAGCCGAGGCACCTTGCTTGGCAGGTAGGAGGCATGGTGGCCAGGTCCATCTGGAGGCCAGCTCTGAGTTTGCGGCGAGAGGTTGGCAGGGTTCCGGAGGTGGCGAGACGGCGATGGAGCGGGCTGGCTGAGGAAACAGGCAGGTGTGGGCCAGCCAGGTCCCAGTGGAGGGCTGCGGAGGGCTTCCAGCTCAGCTCCGGCATGGTGGGGCAGGAAGAGATGCATGGCCCAAAGGACCCCTCAGTCGGGGCCTCAACTGGGAGGCAGGTAATAATATCGTTATTTTGTTTGTTAATATCTTGATATTGTTGTTTAATATCTTGTTAATCATTTGTATTGTGATCTAATAAGCCATATTCCCTAAAGATAGTGGAAAATATGTATTTGTATTAGTATAAACCAATTTAAAAGCCAATATTTCAATCAGAGTTAATTAAGCTACTATAGGAAAGTTTATGCGTCTTAAGGCATAAATTGTGAGCCGCTCCGAGTCTCCGGAGAGGGGCAGCATACAAATCGAATAAATGAAATGAAATTGCGTTATTCAAACAACTACACCTGGATTCACACACTAAAAGACTTAACAGAACATAGAGTTCCATACATATATGTGTTGAGACAAATCATTTTTGAACCACCCCACGTGTTATATATTCGACTCCTAAATTTTCAAATGGTTAAAATCTTGCTCAAGTGAGAGAACAAGAAAAGTTCAAAACATTAGTAGATTTGTCTCTGGAGATTCTCAGCCATCCAAGTCATGGTTATCTTGTCAACAGTTCCAAGAAGGCTCCACACCAATTTGCACCACTCAAGTGACCCTGATAACACTGATAAATCTTCAGGTGACCTTAATGACATGCTAAAAGAATGCAAATGACCAACTATCTGCAACTGCATAAATCCTTCCATTCCCCACCATCCGGTCAGGACTAAAGAAGCTTCTTGGATGAGAAGTGTAATATTTTCAAAATAAAACCAGAAATTCAATTTGCCATTTGAAAATAACACCTTTGGGACATTGTAGATTTGAATATTCTGATCCTTATGTTACATATTATATAGTATGCAATAGTCAGCTTTCATTTTCAGATCATAAATATGAGCTAGCCATTTTGAGTGTTCATTTATTCTAAAATAAATGCCCCATAAAAAGGTAGAAAAACATTTAAGCTGGAAGTCTACGGAGAGGGGCGGCATACAAATCTAATAAAATACATACATACATACATACATACATACATAAATAAATAAATAAATAAATAAAGCATCTGAGATTCTGAACAACAGTCACTGGTTTTACACAGTACTCTAAACCATGGCTTTATTTGTTTATTAAAACAAATTGCAAGCAGCTGATTTATTTAACACTAACCCATAAACCACAATTTACTAACAAAAGTGATAGTTATGATCATGTATCAAAATGTCAAGAAAAAAAGAGCTTAACATAATTATGTCAAGTCAATATCATGATTTTGTTTACAGATTATACTAAATCATAACCATGGTTAACAAACCACAACATTTAAGTTAGTTACTAATTGAGGGAACCAAATTAAAGCAACCATAATATATGAAAACCTAATATGTACATACTGTTACACAAGGCCTATGCAAATGTGTCAACACACAAGCACCTAGTGATGGACAAAAAATAATTCAGCAAAATTGTATTGCAAGCCAGCTTGTTTGCGTTTACTAAGAATACCCATAATAAGATATCTAAAAGTTGCTAATGAAACCAAACTATTTGACAGAAATGAACATAGATGCGTAGAAATGGCATAAGAGAAAATAAACTACGGTATTTTTAAACTGGAACAAAGGAATGGAAGCAACCAGGTATTAAAAACTGTGGGCACATATTGTACTAGGGCATGATAGTTTTGCACACCACCACATTAGCACATTATATGAAGTCAAGTACTATGGTTGCTAAAGTATGGATCATACACTAGTATACATTAAGTATTTTGTTTGTACATACAAACTTCCTAATAAATCTAGTGGTTTTTCTGCTTACATGAGAAAAAGTATACCTTTTGAGGTACCACGAGATTGTATGAATCCTATCAAAGCTGAAACTACCACTTGCAAAAGAAAAGAAAAAGAAAATAAGCTTCTGGGGTAATCAAAATACAGTGGTACCTCTACTTAAGAATGTATCTACTTAAGAACTTTTCTAGATAAGAATCAGGTGTTCAAGATTTTTTTTTGCCTCTACTTAAGTACTTAAGAACCCGAGCCCAGAAAAAATTCCCAGGAAATTTGAGAACCCGGCCAGTTTCCTGCCATTTCCCAGCCATCTGGGCTGCCAGAGGAGCCTTTTGGTGGCGCTTAAGGAGGCTCTGGCAGTCCAGAGCGAACGAAGCATTTTCTTTTCTCTGGGCGCTTGGACAGGGAATAAACTTCTGCCAGTGCCCAGAGAAAAGAAACATTCCCTTCGCTCTGGGAAGCTGAGGAGTCACCACAGTGAAGGAAAGGTGCCGGCTACAAAGCGAGCGAGCGAGAGGAGAGGGGAGCCCTTCAGCATGGGAAGGGAGAGGCAGCAGGTAGCAGCAGCAGCCAGTGTATGGGAGGCAGCCTCATGCCGGGTTTATTGGAGGCGTATGCTCCTCCTCGCTGCCTCAAAGTCCCTCTTTTTTTTTTTAAGCCTTAAGGTTTTGGATTTTTTTTATTCCCCTCACCTCAACTTCTTCCTTCAGGAGTGACTGTTCTCTTCCTCTTCTTCCTCCTCCTCCTCCCACCCAAATTCCGAGCTTTTATTTCTTTCCTAATGGGTTTGCACACATTATTTGCTTTTACATTGGTTCCTATGGGAAAATTGTTTCTACTTAAGAACCTGGTCACGTAACAAATTAAGTTCTTAAGTAGAGGTACCACTGTATATGAGAAGTAAAATCCAAAAGGAAACATGTAATTCCTAGGGAAATAAACAATGACTTTGTACAGTTTATGTTTATGTTTATTTAGATTTGTATGCCGCCCCTCTCCGTAGACTCGGGGCGGCTCACAACAAAGTGAAAAAACAATTTACAACAAATCTAAATTTCTACTAAAAACATTTAAAAAACCCCATTTTCTAAACACACATACATACACACATACCATTTATAAATTGTATATGCCCGGGGGAGATGTCTTAGTTCCCCCATGCCTGACGACACAGGTGGGTCTTAAGGAGCTTACGAAAGGCAAGTTCCCATTAATTCAAAGACCTACATGGAAAGCATCAGCTGGCTGCGTACTACATTTTTTATATCATAAACAACAATTGATAACTTTGTTTTCCAAAACTTCAATGGCAAATTGGAAACCTGAACATACTGTTACAGTTCTCACAGTAGTTTATTGAAGATGCTATTAGAAGTACCGCATTTGTTTGTAAGGTTGCTTCCAACAATAGTTATTTCCTGAAAATACAAAGGAAAAAAGAAGTGAACAGCAGTCTGTCACAAAGCAGAACAAATGGAAGGGATGGTGAACCTGC
The DNA here is from genome assembly GCF_031021105.1 of Erythrolamprus reginae. Lineage (NCBI taxonomy): Eukaryota > Metazoa > Chordata > Lepidosauria > Squamata > Dipsadidae > Erythrolamprus > Erythrolamprus reginae. The sequence goes on from NC_091960.1 coordinate 20,540,267, forward strand.
TTCCCTCTTCTTTCAGCAAGCCAGGTGAGTGCCAAGGCCACTTCTGAATGACTATGATGTGTAGATTCCTGATTATTAACTGAAACCTTTATATGGTAGTCAGTATTTGGTGAAATGTATTCCCAGGAGATGTTCCTAAATTGTGATGGTGCTTAATAAGTACAGAAAAGATTTTGTATTATTAAACCATCACACATGACATATTTTAAGGAAAAAGAACAGATAACCTATCTGAATTTTCAAAATGTTGTTCAAGGCCAGAACATGAAGGTTATGAATGACAGAAAGGCATGGATTTCTGAAAAGTTAAAATACCCCACCCTCTTGAAACCTTTGAGAATAAGGATAATAGGGCAGAGAAGACATAAGGGAATAAGTAGTTCAAAGCTCTTCATTAAAATGGCTTAAATTTCAGATGCTCATGTTATTCATAGTGACTTTCTCAGATACTAGTAACTCAATTGTTTCTTCCAACTCTGGTTCCTTTCACCAGCTCCAAACAGCATAAACAAACTTCGCCCTTCAACAGTTAAAACCTAGAAAAGCTGTGCTTCAAGGTCACTCTTGCTTGCACAGGCAGGCCTTGCTTCAGCAACTTTTACTGCAACACTATTCCACTCAGATGAAAGGGAAGGGGGAAAATGTAAAGAACTCAGGTGTAACTCTTTACTTAAGGCAAATAGGTAAGCCCTTTGCTATAAAAACATTCCAGAGTACACTTATGCATCTTAATCCATTAAAGGATGAGATATCTCAATATCAGGAACATTCCAGTGACCTTTATCATTGACTTTTTTAAAAAAGACCAAAGTATTCTTATACTAATGAAAAGACATAGCAAGTTAGAAGAGAAGCACACAAACTCTTCTTCAGTTGTTTGTCAGGTTTCCCATTTACTTGAAAGTAGATCTGGGACCAAAGTAAGGGAACAGATGAGTTCTTTCTACTTTCCAAACCCAACATAATGTAACAAAGGTCCAAGGACCATACTGGGAAATTAGCTTTATAATAGGTAATATATTGTTATGACTCATGCTGCTTAAAACATGTGTCATTTAAGAAAGAACCCTTTCAATTCTGCAGTCCCATCAATCAAGCTACCTAATATTGGGATGTGGGTGGAGTACTGTTACAAATAGGTGGCATTTAATTCAGATGTGCAAATATATCAGTCCAAATACTTTATATTGAAATAGAACATCCCAATTTGACACCTCAACCCCCTCCCAAGCTCATTGCCAATGTCCTCTTTCCTAAAATCAAAAGGGAAGCTGAAGAACACACATTTTTTTAGACTTCCACAATAGCTTCTGTACATTTCAAAAAAGACAAATTACTGGAAAGTGGATGGGAGAAGAGTTCTAGCTTTTTTTACCCTGATTTTATGTAAAAAGAAAAAGAAAAGAAAAACCTATGCATCTCTGTACAAAATTATTTTTGTTTTCACAGCTATTAAAATGAGAGAGAGAGATAGGCTGGGCTTAAGCCAACGACAGAAAGGTAAGATAGGTGTTCCCTTAAGCTTGCCAAGCAAGGGGCCATTTTCTGAGACAGTTTCAACTTACCTGTACTTTGGGATTTCATGACTACTCCGAGGATTGCTACATTAGGAAAACAAAACTAATGCAATGCAAAAAAAAAAAAAAACCATAACTTACCAGGGATAGCGTTAATTTTACAGGCAGCTTATTATGTCTCCTCTGACAGAGCTAATTTAGCCATTTTCTAGTCCTTCTCCACACAAAAAGAGGGGGAGAGAACAGCGGAGCAAGAGACAACAAAGGCAGCAGGAGAACTGTCTGGAGTGTCCACTCTGGTGCAAAACTGAGCAGCTGCCCTCCCAAACTCTTCGCCATTTTTCTTTGTCTTTCAACTGACCCCTGCCTGCCTCAGTGCAAAACTCCCAGAGACTCCAGTGAGAAACGGTGCAGCCTCCTTCCACTTTAACGGTGAAAGGCATTCAATCTAGCCTGCTTGTCGGACACGGAGCCGCCCCTCGACCGGCCCCTCGTTGGCTGAGCGTCTTCCTCGCGGAGGTTCTCCGCGCCCAGATTGGCTGCCCCGCTCGTCACTTAAACCCTCCTTTTGTACACTTCCTGTTTTACAAGTTACCTTGAGAAGGCATAACAGGGGTCAGACGCGGAGACTTCAAGCCAGGAGCAACTTATGTAAAAGGCGGATCTCACGAAGGGGAGACGCCGCAGGGGTCACAATGGAGCGCGCGGGGGCGGGGTGTTGTAAAAGGGAAAAAGCAGAAGAAATGGAGTATATTGAATATACATCTTTGGCGTGGCTAACCCTGGGAGTTCGGGGTTCACCCCCCCTTCCTAAAAAACTATTAAGGTTCCGTTTTTGAAGGTGCAAAGAGGGGGTAGGAGCGCTGCGATGGGATCCGGGGATGGTCCGTGAAAAAAAGCGGCTTTTATAACCAGCGAAATGTAGTGCCTTCAAAAAATACTGCTTTCATCATGTGCAAGAAAAGGTTTAATTTTGAGAGCCTCGTTTCGCCAATCCGGGATGAGGAATGTCATGCGGGGGATGTGTGCAAATGCTCAGTTGCTCTCCCCCCCCCACACTTTAAAGTGGTCCTTAGGCGCCCCCCCCCCCCAAGCTATTCTGGTTCTGCATCAAGTTTTCTAACTTTCGAACTCCAGGAGTGTTGAACTACCAGATCAGCAAGAGGTCAGGAAGGTTGTTCTAAATTTAAATCGCTATGCCTATTAGATTTCCCTCAAAAATAAAGTTCTAAGAGCGAAGAAATGGTACTATGCAACTCCTCAAAATATTTTGTAGTTTAGAAGTCAGCTAAATTATAACTAAACCTAAATAGAAGATTGAAAAGGCATCTGTAATGTTCATAAAGAGGGTAGCAAAAGTCATCTTAAACTATGGCGAGGTGCCATAACTGGGAACAAAGAGATAATCCAAGATGCACACAAGGAGAGAAAAACTACTTTCCTGTATTTCAATAGCAAAAGGTTACCGGTACTAGGAAATAAATAATCCCAGGCTTCAAGGAAGGAGAAGTGTGAATATATAAGAAAACAATTCACAAAAGTGAGTGGTGGTGATGAATATCATATCTTTTCATTTGTGTGAATTCGTTCTCAAATTTGACAACTTCAGATGGGTGGACTTCAATTCCCAGAATTCCCCAGCCAACTCTGGAGGTTGCTGAAGAATTCTAGAAGTGGAAATCCACGCATCTGTAAATTTCCAGGTTTGAAAAACACTAATTTGCTGAAAGGTTTGCATCTAATCCAGGGTTGTCAAACTCACAGTCCACAGGCTAGATGTGTCAATCTACCTATGCCCATGCCCAGTTTAGCAAAGTGGGGGAAAAGTCATGATTCATCACATGACACCACTGTGATAACCTGAGTTTCATACTCCTGAAGAGACTTTGTAATATTATAAGTTGACCACATTTCCCTAAAATGTTTTCTAAAACTATAATAATAATAATAATAATAATAATAATAATAATAATAATAATTGGAATTGACAAAATCTCCATCTGTCAATTGCAAAAGGCCGCTTTACTGGGATCGGCAAACATAATTCGCCGCTACATCACGCAGTCCTAGGTGCTTGGGAAGCACCCGACTGGTGATGAAATACGAAATCCAGCATAGTGATCTCGTTTGCTGTGTTGTACTGACATAATAATAATAATAATAATAATAATAATAATAATAATAATAATAATAATAATAATTTATTAGATTTGTATGCTGCCCCTCTCCGCAGACTCAGGGAGGCATACAAATCATTTCAGGTCAGGAGAAAGGTCATTTTCTCCAACCTTTGGATCAAAAGTTTATTGTGGAAATAAACACTACAAAGACACAATACAAACAGTACTAAGAGTGTTGCAGACTTGGAAGAGTTCTGGAAATTCAAGTCTTTCTCCAGCAGTCACCATGGTGACTTCCAGATGATTTGGCTCAGTTGTGGGTATGTGTGTTTAATAATTCTTTAAAGAGAAGTGACAGCATATATTAGCTACTATAAAAAAAGGTTGGGAGGGGGACACAAATATTCCTGGAAGCTAAGCCATAGCAATTAATTTGGAAGAAAGAGGAAAATTAGAGGTGGTAGTCTCAGGTGACAAAAATAGGAGGATGGAGGTAGCATTAGAATAACAATAGATATACCTGGTAGATTGTATTATGCAAAAAGTATAAATAAAGGGAAGGATACAAGTTAAGAAATTGCTTTGAACTTGAAATAAAACTAGAGTTTTTGAATTACTAATCTGCTAACCACAGAATGGATTAAGATTAGATGTATTCAGGGAAGGATAAGAGAAAGAGGAAGTAGAAAGGGAGGGGAGAAGAAGAGAAGGGAAGTAGGAAAGAGATGGAGAGGGAGAAAGGTAAAGGGAGAAGGGGGTAGAGGGAGTGGAGTAGTGTGAAACAGGAAAGCAAACTAGAGCTGGGGAATTCTGGGAGTTGAAGTCCAGATATCTTCAAGTGGCCAAGGTTGGGAAACACTGGACTACAAATACAGTGGTACCTCAAGATACGAACCCCTCGTCTTACGAACAACCCGAGATACGAACCCGGGGTTGAGGAAATTTTTGCCTCTTCTTACGAACTTTTTCCGTCTTACGAACGCCAAACCCGAACTTCCGGGTTCGGCATTCCGGAGGCTACTGGGAAGCCCCGCAGCCCGGCTGTCACCTTTTAAAACAGCTGGGGGGCTTCCCAGCAGCCTTCCGAAGCCGAACCCGGAAGTTCGGGTTTGGCGTTCGACTTCGGGAGGCTGTTTAAAAGGTAACAGCCGGGCGGCGGCAGGTTGGGAGGCCGCTTTGGGTTTTTGGCTGGAGGTCCGGCGCTGGGGGAGGGAGTCAGGAAGGTCCTCCTGCTCCCCCCCTCAGCGAAAAACACAAAGAGGGTCTGCCGCCGCAAGACAGGCAGGGTGGAGCAGCGTGGAGCAGCGGGAGTCTGAAACCGCCAGCGGCTTCAGCTTCTCATTGCTCCGCGGGCGACCGCATTTGTATTTTTGGCTGGGGGGGGGGAAGCAGGAGGCGCAGGATTGGGCCGGCGACGGGCGCGGGGAGAGGCAGCAGGTCTGCATCCTGGGCGGGCGGCGGGCGAGGAGGCGCGACCGAGCGGACCCGGCTCAGGCTCCGGCTAGGACGGGGCGGGCAGCGGCTGGGCGCTGCGGGGAGAGTGCGTCCGACTCGGGGCTGGCGGCGCCCGACGCAGCGGGGAACATCAGCGTGGGAGGCAGGAGAGAACCAGGCAACCGGAGCAGCGTCGCCGCCGCTCCCGGCTTGGCTTCCCTCGCCGCCGCAGGCAATGCGCGCTGTGATCTTCCCGGCCGGCGAGGCTCAGTGACGGAAGGCAGCTGCCGGGCCGGGCTTGATCCGCTGAGGCTGGCTGAGCCGGAAGATCGCTCCCGGCTTGGCTTCCCTCGCCAGCGCAGGCAACGCGCGCTGTGATCTTCCGGCTCAGCCAGCCTCTGCAGACGGGAAGATCTTTGGGGTGGGGGTGGGGCTGTCGGGACACCTCCCACCCCAGCACTTTGAATCCCGCCGGCCAAGAGCACTCGGGCAGAAGCTTCCCCCTCATCGCCCGTGTCTGGCAGAAGCTTCTGCCCGAGTGCTCTTGGCCGGCGGGATTCAAAGTGCTGGGGTGGGAGGTGTCCCGACAGCCCCACCCCCACCCCAGTGCTTCGCCTCCCGATGGGCAAGAGTGCTCGGGTGGCAGGCCGCAGGGGGAGGAGGTGGAGAGACAGGATAACTTTGCACCGCTTCGGAGCCCGTTTCTTTCCTGCTGCCACTATCTCCTTGAAGGTTTTCCCAACGAAGCGCTGCGCTGGGCTCCGAAGTGGCGCAAAGTTCTCCCTGCCTCCTCTGCTGCCACCTTCCCCAAGGAGCCTCCCAACCGCAGAGGAGGCAGGGAGAACTTTGCGCCACTTCAGAGCCCAGCGCAGCGCTTCGTTGGGAAAACCTTCAAGAAGATACAGTAGTGGCAGCAGGAAAGAAACGGGCTCCGAAGCGGCGCAAAGTTATCCTGTCTCTCCACCTCCTCCCCCTGCGGCCGCCTTCCCAAAGGAGCCTTCTGGCTGCCCAGGGGGCGGGGTTAGTTTTGTGCCGGGGGAGCGGGGGCTGCCATCCGGGCGCTCTTGCCCATCGGGAGGCGAAGCACTGGGGTGAGGGTGGGGCTGTCGGGACACCTCCCACCCCAGCACTTTGAATCCCGCCGGCCAAGAGCACTCGGGCAGAAGCTTCTGCCAGACACGGGCGATGAGGGGGAAGCTTCTGCCCGAGTGCTCTTGGCCGGCGGGATTCAAAGTGCTGGGGTGGGGGTGTCCCGACAGCCCCCCACCCCACCCCAGTGCTTCGCCTCCCGCTGGGCAAGAGCGCTCGGGTGGCAGCTTCTGCCAGACACGGGCAATGAGCGGGACGAGCGGCGCGGAAGCCGATGGCTGTGGCAGCTGCTGCAAGAGGCTTCCGCGCCGCTCGTCCCGCTCATTGCCCGTGTCTGGCAGAAGCTTCTGCCTGAGTGCTCTTGGCCGGCGGGATTCAAAGTGCTGGGGTGGGGCTGTCGGGACACCTCCCACCCCAGCACTTTGAATCCCGCCGGCCAAGAGCACTCGGGCAGAAGCTTCTGCCAGACACGGGCGATGAGGGGGAAGCTTCTGCCCGAGTGCTCTTGGCTGGCGGGATTCAAAGTGCTGGGGTGGGGGGTGTCCCGACAGCCCCACCCCACCCCAGTGCTTCGCCTCCCGCTGGGCAAGAGCGCTCGGGTGGCAGCTTCTGCCAGACACGGGCAATGAGCGGGACGAGCGGCGCGGAAGCCGGTGGCCGTGGCAGCTGCTGCAAGCGGCTTCCGCGCCGCTCGTCCCGCTCATTGCCCGTGTCTGGCAGAAGCTTCTGCCCGAGTGCTCTTGGCCGGCGGGATTCAAAGTGCTGGGGTGGGGGGGGAGCTGTCGCGACACCCCCCACCCCAGCACTTTGAATCCCGCCGGCCAAGAGCACTCGGGCAGAAGCTTCTGCCAGACACGGGCGATGAGCAGGACGTCACTTCATTCCTCCACGTCACTTCGCCGCTTCTTGTGGCTGGGGGGGGGGAGTTAGGAAGGTCCTACTTCTCCCCCCCCCAGCCAAAAACTCAAAGCCTATCTCCTGCCGCACGGCTGTTTTAAAAGGTGACAGCCGGGCGGCAGCGTTTTTTTGCGGGGGTTTTTTGTTGTTGCACGGATTGAGTTTACATTGTTTCCTATGGGAAACAATGTTTCATCTTACGAACCTTTCGTCTTACGAACCTCCCCCCGGCACCAATTAAGTTCGTATCTTAAGGTACCACTGTATAAGTATAAAAGGAGCCATTAAAGAGATATGTTTATGATATTTTGGATAGAAATATATTACTATGGATGTTCTGATGATATGGTATATGTATTATTATTATTTATTAGATTTGTATGCCGCCCTTCTCTGGAGACTCAGGGCGGCTCACAAGATACAATATAAATAATGCAACAGCAAATTTAATGAATTAAAAATAAAAACTAAAATCCCAATACCGGTATATTAAAGCCAGTCAGCCAATTCATTCACAACCACACATCACATTTAGTAAAAGGGGGGGGGGGGCTTGATCTAATTGTCCCATGCCTGGCACCATAAGTGAGTCTTAAGACTCTTGCGAAAGGCGAGGAGGATGGGGGCAGTATGAATCTCTGGAGGGAGCTGATTCCACAGGGCTCCCACAGAGAAGGCTCTTTCCCTAGGCCCCGCCAGACGACATTGTCTGGCCGACGGGATCCGCAGAAGGCCAACTCTGTGGGACCTAACCGATCATTTGGGATTCATGCGGCATAAGGCGGTCCCGTAAGTAATCTGGTCTGATACCATGCAGTGCTTTATAGGTCATCACCAACACTTTGAATTTTCTCCGGAAACCAATCGGCAACCAATACAGTCCACGGAGTGTTGGAGAAACATGGGTGTATCTGGGAAGACCCATGACTGCTCGAGTGGCTGCATTCTGCATGATTTGAAGTTTCCGAGCACTCTTCAGAGATGTAGAGAGCATTGCAGTACTCGAACCTCAAGGTGAGAAGGGCATCAGTGACCATGAGCAGAGACTCCCTATCCAGATAGGGCCGCAACTGGTGCACCAGTGCCCCCCTCACCACAGCCAAAAGATGGTGTTCTAATGTCAGCTATGGATCAAGGAGGACACCCAAGTTGCGGACCCACTCTGAGGGGGTCAATAATTCCCCCACAGGGTAATGGGCGGACAAATGGGATTGTCCTTGGGATGCAAAACCCACAGCCACTCCGTCTTGTCGGGGTTAGGTTTGAGTCTGTTGGCACCCATCCAGACCCAAACAGCCTCCAGGCACCGGCACATCACTTCCACTGCTTCACCAAGTGGACACGGGGTGGAGATGTACAACTGGGTGTTATCAGCATACTGATGACAACTCATCCCGTGTCCTTGGATGATCTCACCCAGCGGTTTCATGTAGATATTAAATAGCAAGGGGATAGAACCAACCCCTGAGGAACTCCACAAGGGAGGAACCTAGGGATTTATCTCTGCCACCCCACCCACCCCCCGCCACTAACACCGACTGTGACTCCCACTCCCAACTCCTCCAGTCGGCGCAGAAGGATACCATGGTCGATGGTATTGAAAACTGCTGAGAGGTCAAGAAGCACCGGGATAGTGGATAAACCCCTATCCCGGGCCCACCAGAGATCATCCATCAGCACAACCAAAGCAGTTTCCGTGCTGTAGCCAGGCCTGAATCCAGACTTTCAGGGGCCTAGATAATCGGCTTCTTCCAAGGACCACTGGAGCTGGAGCAACACTACCTTCTCGACAACCTTCCCTTTATGGAAAGACCTGCGGCAGTTATTAAGTACAGCTGGGTCCAAGGAAGGCTTCTTGAGGAGGGGGCACACAAGTGCCTCCTTGTAGGGAGCCAGGAAGGACCAACACCACCACCCCCCAGTCAAAGAAGCATTGACAATCTCCTGGACCCAGCTCCGTGTCACTTCCCTGCTAGCCAAGACCATCCAGGAGGGACATGGGTCCAACATACAGGTGGTGGAACTCACAGCTCCAATGGCCTTGTCCACTCCACCAGGTGTCACCACATCAAACTCACCCCACACAGGTGAACTAGGACGGGCCCCTGTCATCTCGACTGACTCATTGTCAGCCGACACTGCATTCCAATCGGAGTCAAGGTCTATCCGAATCTGAGTGATTTTATCAGCGAAAAACTTGTTAAAGTCCTCAGCACTACCCTGCAAAGGTTCATCAACCCACCACGCCACCCCACCCCGGTTTAGGAGGGAGCGAGTCACCTAAATAGGGCAGCCAGGTGGGATTCCGTTAATGCAATCAAAGTGGTATGATACACACATGTTGCCGCCTTGAGCACCACTTTATAAGTCTTAATATGTATGTATAGTTGTGTATGTATAAAATGTTGGGGTGTTGTTACATAGCCCTGACAGTAATTATGAGAGATACTTAAATCATCTAGCACTAGAAGATAAGTCACTGACCTGTGCAGATTGTATAAATATGTTCCTTGTCTTCCTCATGTTAACAGCATCCCCACTTTTCTAGCCAAACAGGTCACCTGGTTTTTTGTTATCTAGTCCCACTTTTAGACTTAGAATAAATATATTGTCACTTTGAAGTACACTAATCAACATACATTAAAATGAAATTTCATTGCATATAGCTCTCAAAGGCTCTCCATCTCCAATATATACTACATAAGTATGAGTAAATAAATACAAAATTATGCATTAGCCCACATATTTTCTGGTCCTATGCTTGTGCCAGAATCAGTATTTAGCTGGAACGTTGTTGGTGCTTAATCATGTTCTAACATATGCTTTCTCCTGAAATTGCTCAAGCTTTTAAAATGAGCTTTGCACTTCCTACTTTTAAAGTCTTCAGATATCGTGATTAATTATATTTTATGTAAAAAGCATTTAAATTTCTCCAACAGCAGAGAGAAAAGAAAAAAGCTGAAATGAGTTTGATGTACAATAGTCAAACATTTGGAAAGTAGTTATAGTTCAATAAAAAGTCCAACTCAGCACTAATTTTCAGTGAACAATGGAGTAAGTGAAGATACACTTATCTATTTTTAAGTGAACTAGTTTTTTAAAAACTTGCAAAAATTACTGACGTAAAACACTATCATTAACAGAAAGAAAATCCTTTTGAAAATATTACTGCAACCCATTACAGTAGCTTATTCTGTAGCTTATTAAGATAACCATAATGCTGACTTCAATATGTAATTGTAATGTTTACATGCATTTCAGGTATTCTGATAATGGTCACAAGGGAAACAATGAATTTTGAAAGGCTAAGGTTTGGTTTAAATCTTGGCAGGTTTAAGATAGGTAGAATTCAGCTCTCAGAATTTCCCAGATATCTGTGATGTGCTAGCTGGAGAATTTAGTCCATCTATTTTAAAAATTGTGATCAGTCAGAAACCCTGCTTGAGGGAGGGAGGGAGGGAGGGAGGGAAGGAAGGAAGGAGAAATGGAGGGAGAGGGGAGGGAGGGAGGGAGGGAGGGAAGGAAGGAAGGAAGGAAGGAAGGAAGGAAGGAAGGAAGGAAGGAAGGAAGGAAGGAAGGAAGGAAGGAAGGAAGGAAGGAAGGAAGGAAGGAAGGAAGGAAGGAAGGAGAAATTCTCTTTCCATGCCCTTTTGCAAAAGTCCAACAAATGCTCATCTTTTAATTGTTCATTGGTTTCATTGGCCTTTCCAAGAAATTTAAAGCAAACATCCCATTTTTTCCCTCTCAAGGGGAAAAAATGGAGGAGGAGGAGGAGGAGGAAGAAGAGGAATCCAAAGCTACTTTCAGCCAAAGCCTGCACTATGTTTTCTCAACTGACAATGTAGGTCAGTTGAAGAGAGGCAGCTGAAAGGAATATTCTGAAAGAGAAGTAAAGAACTGCCCAAAAGCAGAAATAAAAGGCAGACAAAAACAGAGAGACAAGCTCTCTCCATCTGGAGAAGGAAGGAAAGAAGGAGAAATGGAGGGAACAAGGAAGGAAGGAAGGGGTAGGCAATTAATTTATAATTATAATATATAATATAATATATAATTATACAGTGATACCTTGTCTTACGAACCCCTCGTCATACGAACTTTTCGTGATACGAACCCGGAGTTTAAGATTTGTTTGCCTTGTCTTAAGAACCATTTTCACCTTACCAACCCGTGCCAGGAGCGTGGGCTCTCTTACTGTGCATGCGCTCTACCGTGTGCTTTCTTACTGCGGCCTGAATTCCCCTGCCTTGTAACTGTCACTGCCGGAATTTCCTATTTGCTTGCCACCCTGCTGGGATTTCCCGCCTCCTTTTGCTTGCACCAGCAGCCCCAAGGTGGGGAATCCTGGCCGTGGCAAGGACCCGTGCTTCGACTCAGACAAGGGTCCCTGGCTCTCCCCGTCACCCTAAAGCAGCAAAGCCCCCCACTGCCGCTTTTGCCTGTTCCTCCATGGGGGGAGTGCTGTGCCTCAACCTGGAGCCCGCTTGGTCACTTCCTCTCGCTTGTTCCACTGCGGCTCTTCCCTCCCCCCACAGAGGACCAGGCAAAAGTGGGGGGGGGACTTCGCTGCTTTAAGGCAACGGGGCGACCCAGGGAGCTTTGTCTCTTCCACGGCCGGGATTCCCCGCCTCGGGACTGCCGGTGCAAGCAAAAGAAGGTGGGGAATTCCATTTGCCCAGCCAGTATTCCCTTCTCGGAGGTTTTGTTCAGATGAACTTCGTCAAGCACATCTCTCTCTCTCTCTCTCCTTCCCCCCTCCCTCTACTTCCATCCTTCCCTCTCTCCCTCCTTCCTTCGCTCCGCCTCTCCCTTCTCCCTGCCTCCCTCCTCCCTCCCAGCCTCCGGGCCGCATTTGCTTTCCTTCACCGCTACTGGCGCCCAGTGTGTGGAAGAGGTCCACGGGAGAACTGGGGGAAACTGCGGCCACCGCCCCTTGGAAGGGACCCGGCTGTGAAGCTCCCAAGGGTGGTCTTTGCGCACACACCCCCCCAGGAGAGAAAGCAGCAGGCGTGGGCCAGGGTCTTTCCTCTGGGGACAAAGGTGGTGGTCACGGGGTGGCTTTGCTGCAGGCGCAGCTCCCCCCAGTTCTCCCGCAGACCTCTTCCACACACACCGACTCCCCCAGCCTCCGTGCTTTTCTTTCGGATTTTGGATGGATGGGAGGAGCTAAGCGGCCAGAGACCTTCAATGTAAAAGGAATCAATGTAAAAGCGCCGGTGGGCTGGCAACGTTTCCAGCCGCTTAGCTCCTCCTGTCCAGCTCGAAGCCAAAAGAAAAGCATGGAGGCTGGTGGACAAAGGGCAGAACTTTCGGCTTCTGGATGGATGGGAGTAGCTAAAGGGCCGGAGACCTTCAATGCAAAAGGAATCGATGTAAAAGCGCCAGTGGGCTGGCAACGTCTCCAGCCGCTTAGCTCCTCCTGTCCAGCCCGAAGCCGAAAGAAAAGCGCGGAGGCTGGCAGATTAAGTGGAGGCGAACAGAGTGGGGACAAAGGCAAGGTAAGGAAACGGCGGCAAAATTTGTCTGTGGGAGCCCCGGTTATCCATTGCCCACTGCCCTTTCCTGCCAGAAGCCTGCGAGGGGACAAAGCCAGGTCTGGGGAAGGGTGGAACGTCCGGCTTCGGGCTGGACAGGGGAAGCTAAGTGGCCAGAGACGTCGCCAGCCCACCGCGGAGGCTGGGGGAGTCGGGGTGTGTGGAAGAGGTCCATGGGAGACCTGGGGAAGCTGCGGTGTCTAGACACCCGCCTGCAGCAAAGCCACCCCGCAACCACCTTTGCCCCCAGGGGAAAGACCCCGGCCCACGCCTGCTGCTTGCTCTCTCGGGGGGGCACAAAACCCCCCTTTGGGAGCTTCCCAGCCAGGTCCTTTCCACAGGGCGGTAGCCGCGGCTCCCCCCAGTTCTCCCGCGGACCTCTTCCACACACCCGCCGCCCCTAGCCTCCTCGCCGCCGCCCAGCTGTCATCTTGTAAAGAAGCAAGAAGAGGAGGAGGAGCTGGGTGCCGGTGGCGGCAGAGGAAAGCGAATGCGGCCCAGAGGCTGGGAGGGAGGCGGAATACGGGAGGAGGAGAAGGGAGAGGGGGAGGGAGAGAGAGAGGGAAGGATGGAGGGAGGGAGGAGAGAGAAAGGTTTCTGCTTGAAGTTACAAATAGAGGTGGCGGCGCAGCGCAAATCTGGCACGGGCTTCCCCAACCTTTTCCCAACCGCTGCTGGACTCCCGCAAGACCATCCTCGAACCCTAGTGGGGCCTCCCAGACACAAAAAATAGGAGAAGACACACGTACAAACGGCCCGTGCGTTTCCCTCCCTTCCCTTCCAGTCAGAGAGGGGCGGCATACAAATCTGATTAAACTTAAACTTAAACATTGCAGCCGGACAGTAACTGTTGACTTTTCGGTCAATCCACCCATGAGGCTCCCTCCGGGCAGCCTGCGCTGTCTCCCCCCCCCCCCCCGTCTCCCCCTCTCCTCCACCCACCCCCAAACAAGGATCCGAATGCCGGCGGTAATGAGAAAAAAGGGGTGAGTTTTCGGCTTGCACCCATTATTTTTTAGATTAGGGTTACATTAGGGTTTTTAGTTTTTTAATATTAGATTTGTGCCTGTATAATACTGCTTTTATCGTGTTGTGAGCCGCCCCGAGTCTTTGGAGAGGGGCGGCATACAAATCTAATAAATTATTATTATTATTATTACCGTATTTTCCGGCGTATAAGACGACTTTTTAACCCCTGAAAATCTTTTCCAAAGTGGGGGGTCGTCTTATAGGCCGGATACTGCGCCCATTCCACAGCCGCGGGCGGGAGGAGGCCGGGAGCGGGATTGAGGGGGGGGAGCGGACCCGCGCCCGGGGAAAGGAAAAAGCGCTGCTGTTGCTGCTGTCGCTGCCGCCTGAGGCGGCGGCACTCGAATCTGGCGTGGTGGAAAATCTGGAGGCAGGCAAAGATTTTCCACCACGCCAGATTCGAGTGCCGCCGCCTCAGGCGGCAGCGACAGCAGCAACAGCAGCGCGTTGATGAAGCCGGCGAGGGAGCTCCGGAATCGGTTGGCGCTCGCCCGACGCCTTGTTTTTTTATTTCCCCCTTTGGTTTCTCTTCACAGGCGGGAGTTCGGGAGGCAAGGGAGCGCTCGAGGAGACAGCGTCTTGCGGCATCGCTCAGCAACTTCTTTTTCCTTTCGGCGCCATAGCCATCCGCAGTCCCCGGAGCCGAAAGTGAGCGCGGGTCCGCTCCGCCCACCCGGTTTGCAAGCGGCGGAGATCCCGGGCTGCTTGGCCGAGCGGGGCTTCCATTCAGGACGGGGGCAGGAGGGAGGGAGGGAAGGGAAACGCAGCCCTTTGCCTCAACCCGCGGGCTCCGGGGACTGCGGGTGGCTATGGCGCCGAAAGGAAAAAGAAGTTGCTGAGCGTCCCTTCGTCATAAACCCAACGGGAGGCGATGCCGCAAGACGCTGTCTCCTCGAGCGCTCCCTTGCCTCCCGAACTCCCGCCTCTGAAGAGAAACCAAAGGGGGAAATAAAAAAACAAGGCGTCGGGCGAGCGCCAACCGATTCCGGAGCTCCCTCGCCGGCTTCATCGAAGCGCTGCTATTGCTGGACGACGCCACTCCCGCCGCCGGATTTGCTGGGGTGGAGCGCCACTCCCGGCGGCAGGAACTGCGGGGGGTAGCCGGCGTAACGAGCCCTTGCCACAGCTATCCGCCGCTTCTTTGTTCTCCGCCTTGCCTCCGCTACTCCCGCCGCCGCCTTTGCCTCTTGCCCGGCGGGGAGAGCAAAGGCGGCGGCGGGAATAGCGGAGGCGAGGCGGAGAAGAAAGAAGCGGCGGATAGCTGCAGCAAGAGCTTGTTAGCCGGAGCGTACGCCGGCTACCCCCCGCAGTTCCTGCCGCCGGGAAGCAGCCCCTTTACATTAGCGGTGGCTGCAACGGCACTGGCGATGCGGCCGCTAGCCGCTCCGAGCGGTGTGGGAACGCCCACCCCTCTCACAGTCCGGTCCCAGGCTGACAGTAAAGGGGCTGCTTCCCATCCTCCTGCCAGCTTGCTCAGAAGGAAACCTTCTGAGAAGGAGGATGGGAAGCAGCCCCTTTACTGTCATCCCGGGACCGGACTGTGAGAGGGGTGGGCGTTCCCACAGCGCTCGGAGCGGCTAGCGGCCGGATCACCAGCGCCGCTGTAGCCACCGTTGTGGGAGGAGCCTCAGAAAGAAAATAAGAGAGAACAAGAGAGAGAGAGAACAAGAGAGAGGGAGAGAGGTGATTCTTGAAGCTTATGGTAAAAAGCACCCAAATAATAAGAAACACCCCCCCCAGCCCACACCTGTGTTTGAAAAGAATAAAAGAGAAAAAAAAACCCAGCCCTCAACTGGTTTTGGAAATGGTTCGAGTGTGTATACACACACACACACACACACACGTAAGGGGGGGAGAGAGACAGGGATGGAAAAAGAGGAGAAGTGAGAGGGAGAAGGAATGAGGGAAAAAGGGAGGAAGAGAGAGAAATGAGAAACATGAGAGAGAAAAGGGGGAAAGACAGGAGAATAACCCAGAAATGAGACAGTGGTATAAATTTGAGGAGGGATGATTGATGATTGACTGTATTTATAAGGGGATGTTACATGGGATTGTATATATGAGGGGGTTATTTGTGTGTGTGTGTGTGTGTGTGTGTGTGTGTGTGTGTGTGTGTGTATGTATGTATGTATGTATGTATTTATTTATTAGATTTGTGTAATTTTGGTTGGTGGTGTGCCCCAGGATTTTGTAAATGTAAAAAATGTGCTGCGGCTCAAAAAAGGTTGAAAATCACTGCTCTAGCAGGTGGTAAATCAGCACTCCTTTTAACTGACAAGGGAGCCATTTCCCAGACTTTGATGATTTCCCCAGGTATTTTTGTACCTACTTGACCAACATTATTAGTGGTTGCAAAATTGAATGTTAAACTGGATGCATTTATTTCTGCCTGTTTGTATTTGTTCTTATGTTTAACCATTGAAAATGTACTTTTCCTCCAAAAAGAATCATCTTTCCATATTTCTTAGGCAACATTTTAAAATAACTTTAAAAGCTGAGGTCATATTATTCACCCTGCTCTGTATCATAGCACACTGCACAGTACTGAAAATTGGCAGGGTCACTAATTAAACCCGACAAGTTAAAATCTGTTTAAGTGACATTGCAAGAGGATAAAGACAGAAAGTGCGGAAAGAGGAAAAAATGGATGGGCTGTTTGGATTGCCATATCATGATATCACATACAGATTCTCATTCCATAATAGATTCTCACATAGGTGTCAGCATGCTGCATGTTAGACTGAAAGATACCTGCAGAATAGATGGTAGGAGAAAGAAAAATAGCCAGGTTCACCTTTTTGTGTTGACAAATTATGATGAGTTATAATAATAAACTTAATTGTGGTGAGGAGAAATATGAGAGGCAGACAAGACAGATAGACAGAGACATATGGAGAGATAGACAGAAGAGTGCTCCCACTTGGCTCTCTCTCTCTAAATAATTCATTCATAATTTTAACAATAAGATCTTCATCATTAGTAATTAAAATATTGTGTTATCATGTTCAGAAATGATTTTTTTCTCAATGCAAGTACATCATAGACCTAGACTCAGTCAGGTCTATGATGTACAGAAGAGGGGTAGTCTTATACGGCGAGTATATCTCAAATTCTATATTTTAACTGGAAAAGTTAGGGGGTCGTCTTATACGCCCAGTCGTCTTATACGCCGGAAAATACGGTATTATTATTATTATTATTATTATTGGCTTTTCCATTGATTCCTATGGGAAACATTGTTTCATCTTACGAACCTTTCACCTTACAAACCTCATCCCGGAACCAATTAAGTTCATAAGACAAGGTATCACCGTATATATATAATATATACAATATAATATATAATGTAATGTAATAATTTATAATTATAATATAATTAACTCAGTTCTACCCAATACTGTAATATACAGTATTGGGTAGAACTGGGTTAATTATATTAATCCGGCCCTCTAAAACCATCCCAATTTCTCATGTGGCCCCATGGCAAAATTAATTGCCCACTCCTGTTCTAGACAGCACTGTAATAGCTACACTAAACTCTCTCTCCCTTATGACTTGGCTTTTCCTATGATGTTCAATTAAATCAATTCAGAAAAGTTTATTCTTTCTTGTAAGAAACAGCATTTTTTGGACATTGTATCCTACTGGACATGCAACAAATCCAAAAATAGAAAGCAACTTCCCATTAGGAAGCATGTTTGGATATTGTTTAAATGGCACTTTTCTACTATATAGATTTGCTAAACAGTTGGTTTAGACAAGGGACAGAAATCAACAGACCATAATACACTATCAAGATACACAGCTCCGAACAAGACAACAAAACCAATTGATTTCAACAAACATCATAATTAACCCAGCAGAAAAGGACAAACTTTGGGGCTTCAAATATAATTTTAATTCCTTGAGAGGCGCAATTCTTTAAGGTAGAATTCATGGTTCAACAATATTGCCAGTTACATTTGGCATTATAAGAACCTTGGTGGTGCAGTGGTTAGAGTGCAGTACTGCAAGCTACTTCTGCTGATCACCGGCTGCCAGTAGTTTGGCAAATCGAATCTCAGTAGACTCAGCCTTTCATTCTTCCAAAGTAGGTAAAATGAGGATCCAGATTGTTGGGGGCAATATGCTTACTCTCTTAGAGTAAGCCTGCTTAGAGATGGCTGTAAAGCACTATGAAACGGTATATAAGTCTAAATGCTATTGCTATTTTCTGAAATAATTGCTTTTCCAACAGAAAAACGTGATATAAACTACTTCAATAATCAGAATGTTACCACCGAAACTGGAGCAAGGAAACCGAGGTTTAAATATTTTTTTCTTTTTGCATTATATATAACTTTCTTCTAATGTCAATCATAGCCATAGGAAGTAGGAGAAATTGTCAAAAGCCGGTGATCACTACGAGTTTCGATCAACACCACCAGTTCTTGCAATTACAAGAAGGGAAATCCAGACTGCCTCTTTAAAGAGGACACAGGCAATAAGTCTGTACGAAAAGTTTAGATGATTAAATGAATAATGGCTTACTAAATGAAGCACATCACTAGGGCTCAGGCAGTACCCATACAAGCACAGATTAACGGCTCGGGACAACGTCTGAGAACATCCAGAATTCTGGCTTTCTCAGCTGTTTAGAACCCAAGAGAAATTCAGGTTCCTTTCACTGAAGCCACGCCTCCGACTGAGCCTTGCCGGCCTCTCTGCTCTCCTCTATGGAAAGTCACCCATAGCCACAACACCCGCCCTTTCCGATGTCCGCCTCGGGGCTTGGTATAAAGGGGTGGAGGGAAAAGGCTTTCCGTTGCACGCTGTTTTCTCCACGGTCCGCCCGCAATATTTACCCAATGGCCTAGCGACAGTTCCGCCCATTCGTCTACCCCGGCGGCGGCCAATCAGGATGGGGGTCATTCCAACCAATCAGAAGGACGGGCAGGGTGAATGGCGGCGACGGGAGAAGGGGGAAGGGAAAGATAAGTCCAACCGCCACTCCACCGCGGAGCTACCTTCGCCCTACTTTAAACTCACCGTCCAGCTCCGAATCCGTAGGTCCCGTTGCGCTTCGGCTGCAGCGGAGAATGGCAGTGGTTTAGCCGTAGCTCGGACGGGTCCCACTGAAACGAGCGGGAGGGGGCGGGGATGTGAGAGAACGGAGCGAGCGCGAAGTGGCGGTGAAACAAGATGGCGGCGGAGCCGAGACTGAGGAAAACGGCAAACCCCGCCTCCTTCCCTCTGTTCGCGACTTTCAGCTAATGGGCAGGCGCGACGCTACAACTTCGTTTGCGTCTCCATTCTCGGAAGTGTAGGTTACCACGAGAATTCACCAAGAGGGAGTTGGTTGCCCCACGGAATTGTGGGAAGTGTAGTTTGTGGGGCAATATGCTGGCTCTGTTAAAAAGTGCTATTACTAACTTGTTGTAAGCAGCCCTGAGTCTAAGGAGAAGGGTGGCATAAAATTGAATAAATATATAAATAAATAAAGCCAAAGGTTGACAAAATTAGCTCAAAAACCTAGAATTTGCATTTTTCCTTTTGCCTATAGGGCCAGCCATGACCCCTATATGATTCCATAGGAGTCCAGAAGGTATAAAAACCCAGCCACTCTAAACCCCATTTTGTGAGCTGTCCCAGAACTACATGCTGTATGTGTATTGTATTCACCAATAAACAGAATATTTCTTTCCAATCAGTCTCCGTTTATTCCCAGCTTGGACCTAGACCTGGATATTTCTTCCAACAAAGCCAACTGGGAAGGCTGCAAATAGTGTTCCTGTGACCCCAGGATACTGCAATCATTGCAAATCCCTACCGGTTGCTGTGCATCTGAATTTTGTTCTTGTGACTGTGGAGATGCTACAATAACTGTAAATTTAAGGACTGGTTGTAAGTCACTTTTTTAGTGGTCTCGTAACTGAACGGTTCCTAAAGAAACAGCTGTAAATTGAAGGCTACCTGTATTAGCATCAGATTAACAGCCAAAGGACGAAGGAAAGCAGCTGGTCTGTTTCACTGAATTCTTGCGATAGGACACCAATGTAAGGTTCAATTGCCATATTGTGCACTCCACATACCTTATGTCCATCAAGGAACTTCCACCTTTCATGAAGCTGAGGACACTTGCTGTCTGAAATCTAGACAGCCACTAGAAGGAGAGTTAAAAGTATCTTTGGCTTGCAAATGTTTCCAACTCAGGTCTTGCAATTGCAGGGAAGGGAAACGCCCGGCTGTCACCTTTTGAAACAGCCGGGGGGGTTCTCGGCATCCTCCCGAACCCAAACGCCAAACCCGAACTTTGCCAAACTTCCGGGTTCGGCGTTCGGGAGAATGCTGAGAAGCGCCCGGATATTTCAAAAGGTGACAGCCAGGCGGCAGCGGGTTTTTTGCCTTTTTTTTCTTTGACGGATTAATTCATTTTACATTGTTTCCTATGGGAAACAATGTTTCGTCTTACGAACTTTTCGCCTTACGAACCTCCCCCGGGAACCAATTAGGTTCGTAAGACGAGGTATTACAGTATTCTAAAGTATTTATAATTACAGACATATTGTCCTTAATTTGTCTTTTAGGTAAAAATCCATTCTGATCTGAATGTATAAACTTCATTTAAGTATCTTTTAAGTCTATTTGCAATGATTGGTGCAAAAATCTTATAGTCAACATTTAACAAAGATATTGGCCTGTAGTTCTTCACGTTTTGTGTATCAGTCCCTTTTGGTAACAGAGATATATAAGTAAAATCCCAGGACCTGATAGACTACCAGCTGAGGTTTATAAGGTATTTGAAGAGGTATTTGGACCTATCTTTTTGGATTTGATAAATGAAATACTTATACAAGCTAAAATTCCAGATACAGTAATACCTCGTCTTATGAGCCTAATTGGTTCCCGGGGGAGGTTCGTAAGACGAAAAGTTCGTAAGACGAAACATTGTTTCCCATAGGAAACAATGTAAAATCAATTAATCCGTGCAACGGAAAAAAACACCCGCAAAAAACTGCCGCCGTCCGGCTGTCACCTTTTGAAACAGCCGGGGGGCTTCTCGGCGGCCTCCCGAACGCCAAACCCGAACGTCCGGGTTCGGCATTCGGGAGGCCGCCGAGAAGCCCCCCGGCTGTTTTAAAAGGTGACAGCCAAGTGGCGGGGCTTCTCGGCGGCCTCCTGAATGCCGAACCCGGAGGTTCGGCAAAAGTTCAGGTTCAGCAGGCTGCTGAGAAGACCCGCCACCCAGCTGTTGTCTTTTACAACAGCCGGGGGGCTTCTCAGCGTCCTGAACCTGAACGCCAAACCCGAACTTCCGGGTTCGGCATTCGGGAGGCCGCTGAGAAACCACCTCCCCCCCGGCTGTTTTAAAAGGTGACATCCAGGCGGCGGGGCTTCTCGACGGCCTCCCGAACGCCGAACCCGGAAGTTCAGCAAAAGTTCAGGTTCGGGAGGCCACTGAGAAGCCCCGCCACCCGGCTGTCGCCTTTTAAAACAGCTGGGGGGCTTCTCAGCGTCCTCCTGAACCCGAACGCGGAAGTTCGGGTTTGGCGTTCGGGTTCAGGAGGACGCTGAGAAGCCCCCTGGCTGTTTCCTGAATTTCTATATTTTGTGTATCTAATTGTAAAGACTGTTCCAGTTCTCTATGTCTCCTTTCGAGATCATTTTTATATCTAAAAAATTGTCTATTTTGGTTGCTTGTATAAATCGAAACTAAACCTCTAAATAGGCTTTAGCCATGTCCCAAATGATTTGTAAGGTAGTGTCTCCTGTTTTATTCTCTTGAAAGAAAAATGCCATCTCTTTATAAATAATTGGAAGTCTTTTTCTGGTAAATTTATCTCTTTAAAATCCATCTTGGTCTTTTTCTTTTACATTTCATTGTATAGTGATAGGATTATGATCCGCCCACACATTTGTTTCAATATCCACTTTTTCTATCTGTTTTGTTAATTCTAACGTAGTCCATATCAATTCTAGACCAAGATCTCTGTCTAGCCGAAAAAAGGTATATTGTTGTTCTCTCTTATGTCTATCTCTCCAGAGATCAGTCAGGTTCCACTCCTCTACCATATTAAAAAGGTTCTAGGAAGTATCCTTCTTTTTGTTTTATTTTGTTTGTTAGTCTTATAGTCCAATCCAATATTTGACATTGCATCAAAGTCTCCTAATATACAAATATTTTCATACTTTAATTCATTAATCTTTTTATGTAATCTTATGTAGAATATTTCTTGGTTATCATTTGGTGTGTAAATCGCAACCAATAATATATTTTGATTGTTTATCTTTATTTCAATCATTAGAATTCTTCCTTCTTGATCAGAATATATGTCTTTAGATTCTATATTCTTCTTAACATACATTGCCACTCATCTTTTACTCTGATCAATTAATGAAACATACAATTCTCTTAGATTTATTTTCCAAAAACTTTTTATGTTGATTTTTAATATGTACTTCTTGTAAGCAAATTATGCCCATATTTAATTTTTTAAGTTTAGTAAATATTTTATTTCTCTTATTTGGTGCATTAAGTCCATTAACCTTCAATGAAATCAATTTAAACTGTTGATCCATATTTGTTAATTTTTTAAATTTTTCCTATCTTAAGGCTTTTGCCTTTCTGTTGCTGAGCTCGTCATAACTCTTTCTCTCTTTTCCTTAGCCGCTAGTTGTTTTTCAAATTCTTCTGCAATTGCAATATTTTGAAGTGGTAGTGATAGTATTGGTTCCATCCCCTCTGCTGCTATGTCCAATAAATATTCTTCAGTCAGTTCGAATAATCCTCCCTCTGCTAGTGATGATTGGGCTGTTTCTGTTCCCTTTATTTTTACTTGTGGTTCTCTCTCACCTCATCCTGTCTGTACAAAATTTTGTCTGAAGAATATTTCAGCCTTATTAACTGTATCCAATCTGTATCTTTGTCCTTGCCAGAGCACAAAAATACCTTCCGGAACCAACCATCAGAAGTTTACTCCTCTTTCATTAAGTTTTCTTGTCAAAAATTGATATTCTCTTCTTAGATCTCTTACCTTCCTTGGTACTTGTTTCAAAACAATAATTTCTTTTTCTTGGTATTTAAATGTTGTATTTCTCATTTTTTGTAACACTTGAATTCTACGTGCCTTTTTTGTAAATCTTACATGAACTTCTCTCAGTAAGTTATTCTTCATAGCAAATCGAGTATTTACCCTGTAAGCCTCATCAATATCATTGAGTATTTTTTCTTTTTCTACCTCTCAAGTTTCTGATAATACTTCAGCAACTACTTCTTGCAAATCCTCTCCTCTTTCTTCAGGAATATTTTGAAAATGAAGATAAAATTCAGATCGGTCAGTTTGCATAATAATCATCGCCTTTTCCTGGATTTTATCAACTGTAGCCAACTCCTCCAGCTTTGAATCATGCCTTTCTACTTTTTTCTTCAATCTTTTGGAAACACATCATTTTTTTTCCCATCATTTCTTTCATTTCTGTTTCATCTGATTTACATTCTCATTCACTTGACTCAAATTTTCCTTTGTGGAACAAATTCTTCTTTAAGAGATTTAAAACGTTCATTTAAGTTTTGAAACAAATTTTTAATTTCTGCTATATCCAACTTTTCTCCAATACCTAACGAAGATAGTGGTGGTGTACTTGCAGAATGTGAAGGTCTTCTCTTTGCTGCCATCATGCAATTCAATCGATCAAGCAGAGCAGATACAATTCAATCCAAAAGTATAGAAATAATTGTGATCTAATATTTATAATCTAATAAGTAAAGATAGGAATATTGTAATCAAATGGGTAAAAATAGAAATGTTTCTAATCCAATGAGTAGAAATGGGAGTATTTGTAATCCAATAGGTAAAAATAGGAATACAGTATTTGTAATCTAATAGGTAAAAATAGAAATATTTATAATCCAATGGCTAGAAATAGGAATACAGTGGTACCTTGTCATATGAACCCCTCATCATACGAACTTTTTGAGATATGAACCTAGCTTTTGGAATTTTTTTGCCTCTTCTTACAAACTTTTTTCGCTTTACGAACCCGACACCGCCACTGCTGGGAGGCCCTGCCTCTGGAATTCCGTTGCAAGCAAAGCGCCCATTTTTGCGATCCTGGGATTCCCCTGAGGCTCCCCTCCATGGGAAACCCCACCTCCTGACTTCCGCGCTTTTGCAATACTGCAGGGAAATCCCAGCAGGGGGATCCCAGGAGTGCAGAAACGGGCGCTCCGCTGGCAACGGAAGTCCAGAGGTGGGGTTTCCCAGCGAGAGAAGCCTCAGAGAAATCGCATCATTGCAAAAACACAGAAGTCCTCAAAACCCCACCTCTGGACTTCTGTGTTTTTGTGATGATGCGATTTCGCTGAGGCTTCCCTCACTGGGAAACCCCACTTCCGGACTTCCGTTGCCAGCGGAGCGCTCATTTTTGCGATCCTGGGATTCCTCTCCTGGGATTTTCCTACAGCATTGCAAAAACTCAAAAGTCAGGAGGTGGGATTTCCCATGGAGGGGAACCTCAGGGGAATCCCAGGATTGCAAAAATGGGTGCTCCGCTGGACAGAGTGGGGGAGAGAAAAACGGGAGGGAAAGGCTCATGGAACTTGAGAGGAGAAAGGTGTGGGGGAAATGAGCAGAGTGGGGTTGGCAAAAACGGGAGGGAAAGGCTCATGGAACTCGAGAGGAAAAAGTTGTGGGGGAAATGAGCAGAGTGGGGTGGGCAAAAATGGGAGGGAAAAGCTCATGGAGCTCAAGAGAGGAGAAAGGTGTGGGGGAAATGAGCAGAGTGGGGGGGACAAAAACGGGAGGGAAAGACTCATGGAGCTCAATGGAGGAGAAAGGTGTGGGGGAGATGAGCAGAGTGGGGGGACAAAAACGGGAGGCAGGGACTCATGGAGCTCAAGAGAGGCTCTTTTCACCTTGCTTCATTGGGACTCCCTCCCCCCCACTCCGTTTGCCTCACCTTCGTCTGCCCACCGTTTTTTTGTTTAAAAGCCTTAATATTTTGGATTTCCCTAATGGGCTTGCACACATGATTGGCTTTTCTATTGATTCCTATGGGAAACATTGTTTCATCTTACAAACTTTTCACTTTACGAACCTCATCCCGGAACCAATTAAGTTTGTAAGCCAAGGTATTACTATATTTGTAATCCAATAGGTAAAGATAGGAATATTTGTAATCCAATGAATAAGAAACAAAAATATTTGTAATCCAATAGGTAAAAAATAAGAATATTTGTAATCCAATGAGTATAAATAGAAATATTTGTAATCCAATGTGTATAAACAAAAGTATTTATAATCCAATAGGTAAAAATATGAGTATTTGTAATCCAAGAGGTAGGCAAACCCAATGCTCCAAAAAATGCCAACAAAAGTACAGTAATCCAATAGAAGAAAAAGAAAAACATCTCTGTAATCCAAGAAAAAAACCAGAAAAGACCCCCAAAACAAAATGAAAAACAACAACCACAAGCCTCCCGAAATCCAAAAAAAAAAAAAATCCAAAGGGAGAGGAGTCCCTGCAAAAAAAAGTCAAAACACACACACACACACACACACAAACCTCCCCTCAAAAAGGGAGAAGGGAAGTCAAGAAAAAAAACAGTGGGGGGAAAAAAGAAAAGGTGGAATGTATATACATCCAAAGTAAAAATCAAACGGGAGGGAAAAAAGAGTAATAGTGATTTATTTTCTTTCTCTTCTCTCTTTTTTTACGTAAAGATAACATGGAAAAAGGAAGAATAAACAAAGGTCCTTAGAGAAAAAAGTATTTTACACTGTCTTGGACCAAGATTAAAAGAAGTCCCAAACAAGACAAGAAAAAAAAAACCAGCAACCGCAGAATCTTAACTTTCCCACCAGATGATCTTGTTATGGAAAACTGTAGCTGGCAAGGTCATTGATAAGAGAATTTGGAAACTTGGCATTTAAAATGTAGCTTTATCTGCTCGGCACATCCACTAGATGGCAGCATTTAATATTGGACTTATAATATTACATAAAATTTGAACATTGAACATTGATTTATTTTTAACTTACTTTTAATTTGGATTTTGAATCAACCAAGGGAAAAAAATATATAAGACCGAACTACTTCACTCCAACCACAAGAAGAATAACTTAAGAACTCTTTGGATATTATTGGAAATTGTTTAAGTACCTTTTTTCTTTTTTTCTCTCCTTTTTAATCTTTTTTCATTTTAGTCCTTTTTAATTTAACTTAATATAAATAAATTGCTAAATCCTTTTTCTTCCTTCCCTTTGTTTGGTGGGTCCTTGCACTTCTGTATCCCTTTTTTACATACAGTTTGATATTAAGTATTTTTTAACGCTTCAGGATTGTTCAAGATATATAGAAATTGCTCTAAATATATTTTCAGTTTGTTTTTCCTTCTCTGTTTTCCTTTCTCTCTTTTTAAGGCTTCTTTTAAAGTTTTAGAGCATAAATAGATTTGGTGCCAAAGCAGATTTATGAATAATTGTATGAATTTAACCCTTTTTTTCTTTTTCTTTTGATTCTCTTTTTCACCCACCCTTCCTATTTTAATGAATTTCAAATGAGTGCTAAAATATTGATTTTTTTTCCTTTATATCAATCTGTAATTTTATATTGTTTAATTGATAATAATTAATACATCTGAATATTTTAACAATAATAATTATACTAATTGACTTAGTGATTTAGCGATTTGATATTATATTTCTACATTTTTCAATTGAAAATTAAGTTTGCATAGTGTTGGAAGCACCTTTTTATATATACAAGTTACCCAAGTATTGTTGACATATTTTTTCTTTCTTTTCAATTTTTGTCTTTTCTCACTTTTATTAATTATCCATTGTATCCTTTTTAACCCCTTTTATTTTTCATTAATATCACCTTTACAATAATAATATTATTTTTAAAATCTTTTTCTCTTTTTCTTTTTTAGCCTTTCTATTTGACTTCTTCTTCCTTTTTTCCTCTTTTTCTTCTCTCTGAGTTATTAGAAATTGTATGTTTATTAAATTGATGCCATTTTGGAAACAGTTAAAATCTATAGGTTTTAGAAGATCTAGAAAAGCACCCAAGATGTCTACTACATCCACCATTATAAAAACCTCAAAAAAACAAACTCCAACTGCTACACCACAAAGCTCCCCTTCACCATTGCCATCTCCCCTACCACAAAGAACAATAACAAGTATGTTGAGCAAGGAGAAAGAAAAGGAGAAAGAAAAAACTCCGGTACAGCCAACTTTGCAGACCATTCAAGATACATTGGCCTTGCTCCAGATTTCTATGAATGCCAACAGAGAAGATGCATGTGAAGAAGCCCAAAAACATTATGAGGGCATAAAAGCAGAAATGAGTGATCTGAAGGCTGAGATAGGGAACATGAAGGGAAGTGTATAAGCAATGGAAGGGAAAATCGAAGTGATGCAGCAAACTCTAAAGGAAAATGAGCAATGGATGAAAAGGATTGAAGATAAAATGAACAAAGCTGAAAAGAGAATGGATGAACTTGAGGACCACAGTACTGTGGTAAATAGAGGATTTGACAAAGCTATTACCAACTTATGGGTTGAGGTTCCAAAATGTGCATTAAGAAAAAGATGAAAATTTGGGATCAAAAATGGCAGAAATAGTAGGCGAGATCTTACAGATGGACCCGCAGGAAGTAATTAAGGAGATTGATGAAATTTACAGAGTCCAAACTAGCTAACATAACCTACCAAGAGAGATGCACATTAAATTCATCAGAAAAACCATAAGAGACGATATTTTGAATTGGTCAAGAGATGAAAGTTTAAAATATAAAGACAAAGACATTATAATATTAAAACAAGTGCCAAGAAGAGTACGGGAAAGCAGGAGGGAATTCTATTTCTTAACAAGAATTTTAATCAAAGAAAAAATAATTTTCTGATGGCTGATTTCAGAAGGTGTTTCTTTCTATTGGCAAAGATCTAGAATAAAATTAGAGACTGTTGATGAAGCCAGAGCCTTTTATGAACAATCCGGTCTGTTTAGACATGATTTATCACACAGAGAAATTCGGGAGGAGAGGAGTGGGGAGCAACCTCCAAGGGGGAGGAAGGGACTCAAGATGCTAAGAAAAAACAACTACAACCACAACAAGAATTGGTACTAAGCACTAGACTTCGAGAACCTAGAGCAGAGGTCTCCAAACTCGCCCACTTTAAGACTTGGGGACTTCAACTCCCAGAATTCCTCAGCCAGCTTTGCTGCCTGGGGAATTCTGGGAGTTGAAGTCCACAAGTCTTAAAATGGACGAGTTTGGAGACCACTGACCTAGAGAAACAAAAAAATACTATAAATAGAAATGTACTCAGATGTTAAATTTTTTTCTGTAAATGTAAATGGATTGAATCACCCAAGAAAAAGAAAACAGATATTTTCTAAACTTAAAAAACTAAGAGTGCAAATTATGATTTTACAAGAAGTCCATATCAAAAATACAAACAGAAAGTTATTATGTAACCCCAAATTAGGTAATTTGTTTTCTAGTTTAGCGGGGGGGGGGAAGGATAGGGATAGCCATTTATATTGATGAAATGATTGAGGTTAAGCAACTTTATAGTGACAATAAAGGTAGAATTTTAATCTTGCAAATAAATTTAAAAACAGGGCTTCTCGTCATTATATCGATCTATGCCCCAAACGAAACCCCAAAAATATTTTATAAAGAATTACATGAGAAAATACTAGAGTTATCTATTGAAAATATGATTATAATTGGAGATTTTAATGTGATAGCCAACAGCCAAATGGACTATTCAGGTAAAAAGAAAGATAAAAGAAAACAATTCTACCTACAACCTTTTGGAAACTGACTTCAGAATTAACATTGCAAGATATATGGCGAGACTGCCACCCCACAGATAAACAATACACTTTTTATTCAAATCCGCATAAAATTTGGACTAGAATAGATATGGTATGGATTTTAACTCAGATTTCCGAATATGTTTCAAACATTGAAATTGAAACAAATAATTGGGCAGACCACAACCCATTGACAATTACTTGGAAGGGAAATAAAAAACCAAGATATTGGAGAATGAATAGAAACATTCTGCGAGATCCTCAATATAAAGATTGGATTTTTAAAAATTAGTTTTTTTTTAATTTAAATAATAATATAGACACCTCACCACAAAATTTATGGGATACAGTTAAAGCGTATATACGTGGTTTAACAATATCCTACACAGCAAAAAAGAATAAAGAGAAAAAATACCAACTTCAAAAATTGAAGGCAGAATTAAAAGACCTAGAAGTACCATCACAAAGTAGCCAAGGCAAAGATGTGAATAAAAAGAAAAGCGAGTTAGTTAAACACAAAATAAATTTAATAGAACAAGAACAGCTAGCAGAAAAAATTAAACAGGCCAAACAAGAATATTTTGAACATGCTAACAAACCAGGGTGCTGGTTAGCATTTTAATTAAGAAACCAAAAAGAGGCAAGAATAATAAAAAAAATTAGAAGACAGTAAAGGTATACTCAAACATAGAATCGAGGAAAAGAAGGACATAGCATTAGAATTTTATAAAAATTTATACCAAAAAGAAGATATAAATGAAGACAAAGCTTTTGATTTTTTTAAGCTCAATAGATTTACCTATTTTAACAGAAGATCAACAACAGAAACTAATTGCCTTGGACGGGAAATGAACACTCAGACACCAAGCTGGGTAAAATGGGCCACTTTATTAAATATTAACAGAAAGACCTGCAGGGGTCGCTAAATGGGGCGGAGTTTCCCGAACACAAACATGCTTGGGCAACTCAATGGGTGAAACTCCATGCCAGGTCAGGGTGAGGTATGCCCCACCTACACCCAGCCCATAAAGCCACGCCCAGCGTGTAGGAGGGCTCACCCTGCATGACCCGGAACCGGAAATGACCCTGCATGACCCGGAACCGGAAATGACCCTGCATGACCCGGAACCGGAAATGACGTAGGTGAGCCCCAAGGGCACCCCCTTCACACCTCTCCGTCCGTGGAGGAAGCATGAGTTGTGCAACGGGGGTGCCAATCATCTTACCAAAAGATGCCCAAAGGAGAACACACAGTTGCTACTGATACCCTTTCTGCCCCATTTCTGCCACCGCAGGGGGTCAGATCTCTATCTTGGCCCCCTGCTCCCCCCCCTAAGCCTGCCCCAGCTCACGCAGGCACCACTGCAGGTCTGTGTAAAATTGCTAGCCTCTACCTCTGCACTACATTGACCCAGTGAAGGCTAGGGGAGTTTAAACCCATTCCCGGATGTCTGATCACTGTGCCACCCACTGCCATGTTAACTCATATTCTTGTCCTGTCCACCACCGTTGGAGTGACGGCATCTATCCACTCCCTCCATGGGAGGGCACCAAAACCTCACAGTGGTCGTAGGCCCCGTACGACCCGTGGGTTTACCATGACATGACATCCATATGCCAAGTCCTTCACAACCAATTGTATGTTGAGCCATATGCTCTGCAAGCCCCGAGGGTCTGCCATGACATGACATCCATATGCCAAATCCTTCACAACCAATTGTATGTCGAGCCATATGCTCCGCAAGCCCCGAGGGTCTGCCATGACTAGACATCTCTATGCCAAGTCCTTCACAACCACCAGGTCATTGCCACCGATGTGCAACACCATCCATCTGGGTCCGGCCCATCACGGCTCCCAACTTTCCACACTGATGGAGGTCCGTCTCAAATGGAGGCCCCCTTGCAAAAACCCCTTCCACAGGCCCAGCAACACAGCAACATCCTCGTCCCCATGATAATGCTGCAGTCCATCTTCCAGCCATCATGCCACGCTGAGGCCGCCAATCAATACTGTGGGCAAACAGGAGGGGCAGCATCTTCATGCCATGGACATAACAGAGGAGCAGGGCCAGGACCTGGAGAAATGGTAAGAACAGAAAAACAGTGTTAGCCACCTGAACTCAAAATAGCTTATACTCCGGTATTCTGTATCTACTCACTGAAAGCCACCTGACTTCCATTGATCGTTGGCCCAGGGAGCCCTTGAATGATCCAATACCATGCAGTCATATCGGCACCTTGCAGACCCTACCATGCTCCATGGCCATTTCGATGGCTGTTATGTGAAACCACATTGCCTCCTGGGATTAGGAGCTGTGTCTCATCCGATGCCTGCTGCTCCCCAAGACTGGGTAATATATTGTGGTTTACTAAATGTCTCCCCTTATCCAACTTCTTTCATTGGACCATCCCTTGCTTCTCCATAGCATAAATAGCTTGATGCCTCCTGGAAGCTGCGGCTTTTGCCAGGAAAGCTAAACCCGCCATTCGGGTGACTATGGCTGGGCCCCTAGCGCGCCACCCCCTGGTGAATTGAAATGGTGTATTCGAGGTGGCCGGGCCATAGTTTACAGGACGCCAACCCAGTCGAGGTACCAGGATGCTCTTCCTGCAAGGCTTAAGGCCCAAAACTTAATACTGCTTTATAAAGCCATACATAAGGTGGTATAGAATATTTAACTTACTTTACATATTCATTTCATTTAATATATGCAATAGAATAAATTACTTCCAGCAATATTGAGTTACCAATACTTCAAAGGCGCAACCTGATTGTACTCTGTACCACTGGTGGCCTGTAAAGTTTTGATGATGCCTGTAACCTGCCCGCATATTACATACATATGGGCCCGGGTACGCTTGCCGCCCATAGGTGTTGGCTCATAACTGGGTGCTCCTACCGGCTCTCCTCTGCTTGAGCCATGGCCCCTTCCACTACTTCCAGGTACCTTGTGCCCCCAGCCTATGCCATGTGGCTGCATTCCGTCAGCCCATGTACACATACTTCCTGTTAACAGACTGGGCATCCGGATGCTTTATCGCTTCCCTCTGCTGATCGGCAAGTTGCGCACCATAGCTGTTGACCAGTGCTCCTGTCGGGAAATAAGAATACTCCTCTTCCCACATTAAAATCACCGGAAAAATCTGAAAATATGCTCAAGTGGCCTTTGTATGTTCCCTCAGGGAGTGGAATAGAAATAAAATTTATGAAGACAAGTTACGAGTCATGCTGATCCTCTAATGCCAGTGCTTTCCTTAATGTTTGCCAACGGATTAACTTTCCTGCTATGACTTCCTCAATTTAATAATATTAATGATACTATCATTAAACAATCACCTTAATATTAATAACACTAATAATAAAACTAAAGTTATTATTCACTAATAAATAATAGGATGCTTAAATAATACCTGTCATGCTTAAACAGCTCAATGTATTTGATTCGGGTGTCTCCAATGCGTTAGCATCCTTGCAAGTCACCCGTGCAGGTAAACAACTAAATCTGTCAATGCCTCTCTTAGAGATTCTCTAATATACACAATGGCCAATTACATGAGGCCTGACCTTCTAGAAGGCCTTATTCTTATGAATTGGCTATATTGCTGTTTACAAACAATTTTATTTAAGGTGAGATTTATAAATTAAAGGCATATTTGGATACTACGGTCCTTATTTTCAGAATGTATTCATCCCCCCAAAGTAAATAATAATGACATGGATCTTTCCGGAACACTCTAAAGGAGCTGAGATAGAATGGCTTTATTTCTTGCCAGGGCTCAAACCTGCAAAGCCCACCTTTATCTTATCCTGGCGCTCTAATTTCGCTTGTCATACATCTCCAGTTAAACTGGAGATGAATGCCGGGTTATTTCTGTGGAAGTAAAATGCTATCCCATGACCATTGCACTAGCGTGGGCAAGAAAGTCACCCCCCTTTCCGGAGTCCTGAAAGGCTAATTCATAAGAATAAAAGGTAAACATCACAGATGGTACCATGTCTCTGTATCCAGGATTCTACATGTAAGACAGTGAGGAGCAACCAACCGTCATGCCTACAGTGGTAGAGACATACACAGTGTCGGGGGCAATACCCCTGAGACATCCTACTTAGCGACTGTTACCTGCCGGGTGGCTAGCCCTGCCTAAGGAAAGAAATGCTTCTCTGGTGTCATGTCCCTCTTACCAATGTCTGGTTCACCTTATGGTTCTTATCACAAATTGAACCGCCATAGCATACCTCAGGTTCAGAGTGTCATGAATTACTTGCCCCATTGCCTAAATGGCCATTGCAAATTTTAATATCTCCCCATTTAATAAGGCCAACAGGTGCCTCTTATGGACCATGTGCCCTGGCCGAAATTGGCCAATGATAATGATAACAATAACAATAGCCCTCCAATCTGCTAGAGACGTAAGCCTTTACAGTGAAAGATTGTGGCATAGCCTGCTTACTGCCGGGGGGGGGCGGGGTGTTTCAGGCCTTGCCCCAAACAGGGGAAGGGTGGCTCCTGCCATGGGGGTAATCCCCTTCCTCACGATGAGGGCATAGTAATGCTGCTGTCCAGCTCAATTACTGGTATCTAGCTCATAAAACAAGTAAAATTCACATATATATTGTGATTTGACACAAAAATATGTAACCCTTCCCTGGTGCAGAGCTGAAGGGATTGGATACTGCAGCCTAGAGGACAACACACACACCCCCGCCACACAAGGCAAAGGCTGCAGGCCCACGTCCCAGCGGGCATGGCCAGCCGATGAGGCCAAAACAAGGCTGGAACAGATCCATCCCAGTCTCCCTCAATTTTCGAACTCAACAAGAAAAACATGTGACATATATATATATATATATGATCCAACATAAGAAAAACATATAGCCCCTCCCTGGTACAGAGCTGGAAGGGTTCTGATCTGATAGCTCACACTGCTAGTTCTCTGCTTTACAAGACAGAGTTCACCAGATCGAATCCCAGTAAAGGAAAGGGTGTGGCTAGCTGATGAGGCCAGAACAAGGCCGAAATGGGACCATCCTAGTCTCCCTTAATTTTAAAATTCCAGCTAAAAAAACATTTAACACATACAGAATATAGTTGTCGGCTATAAATATATAATAACTGCCTTGAAGTGGTCCTGGGTTGGGCCTAGAGGCAAAAAGGAGCTGTGACGTTCCTTAAATATACCAGGGTGATCCGACATAAGAAAAACATATAGCCCCTCCCTGGTACAGAGCTGGAAGGGTTCTGATCTGATAGCTCACACTGCTAGTTCTCTGCTTTACAAGACAGAGTTCACCAGATCGAATCCCAGTAAAGGAAAGGGTGTGGCTAGCTGATGTCACATGTTTAAGCTGAATTTGAAAATTAAGGGAGACTAGGATAGATCTATTTCGGCCTTATTTTGGCCTCATCAGCTAGCCATACCCACTGGGTTAGGGTTAGGGTTAGGGTTAGGGTTATATATATAAGGATATATATATATATCCTTTATAATAATAATAATCCTAATAATAATTCATTAAATTTGTATGCCGCCCCCCTCCGATGACAATATATATCACTATAGTGTTGATTACCTCTTTCCACATCCAGTAAGCTGAGAAACCACGCATTTGGCCTATACCAGACCGTTAGCTTGCGTACACGGGCCTTGTTTCTCTCATTTTGTGCACACTAACAAATTGTTTGTATTAAATTGTTTCAACTTTAACTTAATTCATTCTAAAATCAGTTGGTTCAGTTAAATGCTATAAATATTATTTGTGATACTAAATGCCTACTTTATTGTATACCTATGTATATAATATTTAAGGAATAGATAAACAAACAAGGCATATCACATTCACCCAGCAGGGAATTCTAAAGCCAATCACTACCCCATAAGATTTAATGGGTAATTAAAGTGTCGATTTAACTATACCCATGCATGGACGTGATACCCCTACACGTGCACCAATGCACGCACATATATGCTTATACATGATATATCCCTTGAAAGTATATAATACTTATTATACTTATAATGAATTGTACCGTTGTATATATATTAAATTGTGCATCAGTGAATCAATAAATACCTACCTATATATATACACATCTATAAACACCATAATATACACACGCCTACATACCTACCTACATATATACTTATATACCCCCATATAGGATGAAATAATAGTAGATTAAATAAAACTTAACCCAGTGGTTCAATTAATCCAACCACTTAATCAGATGAAGCTTCCTAAAAGTTGTGGTAAATAGCTCATCCATCAACCAATGTATTAATTCTGCTAGGTAGTAAGAGCTAAATAATAAAAATCCCTACATCCAGTGTAAGTCCCTTTTGATTCTAATGGATTAAATAATAATTATTACTTTATTTATAATTCATTGTTCAATAAATAAGTCAAAATTAAAATGCATAATACAGTATATAATAACTGGGGTCTTCATATTATCAATATGCCAGAATAGCTCGGAGAATAAATAGATCAATATTGGTACTGTAATCAATACATTACTAATTTGTCATGAAATGTGGGGTGGGGGCAACAAGCCAATTGTAATTTTAAAAGACAAATTAATCAATCCCTTGCCCTCAACCCAGGCTGCCATGACTCTACCAAATTAATCATGCGGGTTTCAGTGGACCAGTCAACTTCCGCCCACAGCTGGAACTATTCTCCCTACAGATCACTATCCTTATGAAATGATTTATATGTACTAAATATATTGACAAGATGCAACCAACATATGAACTTCTGCTCCATAAGGGGAACAGGGCCCCAAGCCAGCGAGGGTGGGGGGAGATGTGTGTCTGCCTGGTTAGTACTAAGGAGGAGGGGCTGCCGTAAGGCAAGAAAACTTGCATCCCCCTCTACAGCGCAGCTTGTTCCCTGATAGGATATTAAATAAAATAAGCTGACCTATCGGCTCAGTGAAGGGGGGGGGGCGGCATGCTCAAGCATCTCCCCCCCCCCACGAAAGAAAAGCTAGGTGCATCTGAAACCAATACAATAGGATGAGTAGGGGGTGGGGGTGAAAGGCTCGCCACGTGGCACAATCCAGGTGGGGTCCGCTCGAGGCCCCTGGATTCTGCGGGAAACACAAACCATGGGGGAAGGGGGAAAGGGGGCCTCCCTACTCTCTCCCCAGTGCTCACCTTGGTTGCCCGGCAATGAAACACTGCAGGCGCGGTGCCAGCTGAGCTGGCAGATCCCTTGTCAATCTGCCTGGGCAGCTCCAGAGACTGGACCCCGGGCCCCGACACCACAAGCCGCTAAAGCCCTTGCGCACCCCACCACCAGCTCCACACGTGGTGGGGGTTGGACCCGCCAGCCCAAGCAAGACATCCGCCCCCCCGCAAACCGAGATGAGGAACGAATCGCCGCAGCTCATAGAAGACTCTTGCTTTCCTGCAGCTTTCGTCCTGGTCGCCCATCCAGGTGGGACTCTCAGCTTCCCTGCTTAGCACCTGAGCCACTCCAGGCAAAGGTGCCGGCCGAGCATTGTATTCTCGCCTTGCGCACTGCCGTCCTGCGCGCTGTCCTTTTTCTGGTGGGCTCAGGGGCAAGGGAAACCAGGGGGCGAGCAAGCCCTGATAAAGGGCACACACCCCGCCCCTGGCTCTCCCAGAATCCCCGAGTGGCCACTGGTTGTGGTCTGGGGCGATCCCGCGTTACCGCAGAGATCGCCCCAGCTGATCGGCAGAGCCGAGTTGGTTCCCGCTGTCATCAATTTTCGGCTGGGCGTTAATTCACCTGGCCTCTCATATGTCCCATTCACTATGACCGAACTACAACAAGAACTTAAAAGTAAAAAAAAACCAACAAGGCCACTGGTCCTGATGCTATTCCCGCGGAATTTTACAAACTAAATAGTAACATACTTATAACAAACATGTTAGAGATTTTCAACTACATCCTCTTTTTTGGGGATATCTTCCCCTTTCCAATTTTGTGCATAAACTATCCTAGCGGCTGTCAAGATATGTACAACCAGAAAAGAAATATCTTTTTTATATTTCTGTTTAGCTATGCCTAGGAGGATTTTTCTATTTCATATAATGTAATCTCTTTTATCATTTTTTCTATCATTCTCCAATATGTCCGGACTTTTTTGCATGTCCACCATTGATGATAATAAGAACCTATTTCATTTTTACATTTCCAACAATTTGGGGAGGTATTTGGGTACATCTTCTATTGGGTACAATTCTATTTGGTGGAAGATGCCACAAAACATCTTAATTTGGTTTTCTTTTAAAGAAATAGAGTTTGTCATCTTCCAATTTGTTATCCAAACTTTCTCCCAAGTCTCTAGATCAAACTCTTTGCCAAAATTTTTACACCATGTAATCATATTGTCTTTGAGAGTTAAGTCTATATTTTTATGTTCTATCATATATTTATATGCTTTCCCAATTAATTTCTTTGAATTTGAAATCAATAAAGTACTCAAGAAGTTTTTACTCTTGTTAAATATATATGCTTTGCTGTCTTTTTGAAACTTCAACTGTATCTGTATATATTGCCACCAATCTAATTTAAATCCTTCCTCTTGAAGTTTATCTCTTGTTTTTAAATTCATTTGTTCATCAAGTAATTGTTTATACTTTGGTATTTTCCTATCCGATATGAGATTAGGGTGGGATATCGCCGCTAGTGGGGATATCCAGTCTGGTACATTTAAGAAGTGATCTTTCTTAATATCTTTCCATACTTCTAATAAATACTTTCTTTTTTCTTTTTTTACTTTCTTAATGTATGTCTTTTAAAATATGAGCGTGTTTTTTCTTTGTCATACCAGAGGAAAGCATGCCATCCAAGCATTAGATCGTGCCCTTCTAGAGTTAATATTCTTCTATTTTCTAAAGTTATCCACTCCTTGATCCAAGTTAATGCAGCTGCTTTATAGTAAAATTTCCAATTAGGTAGAGCAAATCCCCCCCTTTCCTTAATATCTTCTAAGATACTTAACTTTATTCTCGCCTTCTTGCCCTGCCACAATTTTCTTTTAACAATTGTTGTTAAGTCTTTAAAAAATTTCACCCCTGGATTTATAGGTATTACTTGAAACAAAAGCAATACCTTTGGTAGAACATTCATCTTAATAGTTGCTATTCTACCCAGGAAAGATATTTTCAGGTTATTTCTAAATCTTTTTTAATTTCTTCAATTACTTTGATATAATTATCATTTTTTAATGATATCGTTTTGGCTGTGATCCATATTCCTAAATACTTTACTTTTTTAACTATCTTCATATCTGAAATAATTTCTAATCTTCTTTCCTGCTTTTTTGTCATGTTTTTAACTATAAGTTGTGTCTTATTTTTGTTAATTTTTAAACCAGCTACCTTACCATACTCTTCTATTGTAGCTATCAGGATTGGTAATGTCGTCAATGGATTTTCAATTATGAAAGTCATATCATCGGCATATGCTTGTATTTTATATGATTCTTTCCCAATGGTTATTCCTTGTATTTTATTATTTGTCCTAATCTTAATTAGTAATACTTCGAGAGATAAAATAAACAATAAAGGTGAGATCGGACATCCTTGTCTAACTCCTTTAAAGATTTCAAATTTTTCCAATTGTTCATTATTTAGTATAATTTTCGTTGTCTGTTTAGAATATATGGCGTCAATCAAGTTCACAAATTTGGTACCGAATCTCATTTGGTTCAGTTGCATTTTAATAAATATCCAGTCCACGTTGTCAAACACTTTTTTAGCATCTAAAAACATCAGGGACATTTGTTTCTCTGGGTGTTGCTCATAATATTCCAGTGAATTAATAACCACTCTAAGATTATTTTTAATTTGCCTGCCCGGTAAGAAACCATTTTGGTCCTGATGAATTATCTCTTCGAAGATCTTTTTTAATCTTTCTGCATAAATTGAAGTAAATATTTTATAATCTACATTTAATAATGATATGGGTCTATAATTTTGAATTTTATCTTTATCTGTCCCAACCTTATGAATTAACGTTGTTAACGAATCAAACCATGATTTTGGTATTTTACCATCCATAACAATCTCATTAAAAATTTCCAACATATTATTTATTATTACATCACTCTCTATTTTATACCATTCCGCCGGAATAGCGTCCGGCCCTGTAGCTTTATTTTTTTTTTTTTTAATAGTTGTCTGCAGTTCTTGTATTGTAATTAAACTATCTAACCTTTCTTGTTGTCCTTCCGTTAATTGTGGTAAATCTGATGAATCTAAATACCTAAAGATCTCATCTTCTGTAATATCTTCTTTCTTATATAGTTCTTTGTAGAAATCTAACACGATTTTTGCTTTTTCCTCACTTCTATATTTTTTCATACCTTTATCATCTACCAGTTCTTTAATTATTTTTGATTGTCTATACTTTCTTAATTTATATGCGAGCCATCTTCCTGGTTTATTGGCGTGTTCAAAGTACTGCTGTTTGGCCCTTTAAATCTTTTCTGCTATTTGTTTTTGTTCAATAAGTTTTATTTTATGCTTAGTTAGATCCATTTTCCTCTTAATGTCGTAGTCTTTAGTATTATGTTGAAATACTAGCTCAAGTTGTTTCAGCTCACTAGTCAGTTGTTCATATTCTATCCTTTGTTCTTTATTTTTCTTCGCTGTATAAGAGATCGTTAATCCTCTAATATATGCTTTAGCTGTATCCCACAAATTTTGAAAAGAAGTCTCTGAATTTTTATTGCATTTAAAAAGATTTCTAATTCTTTTTCTATCCATTCTTTGTATTGTTTGTCTCTTATAATATTCCTATTCATCTGCCAATTTATCTGTCTCTTTTTCTTCCAATATATCACTATAGGGCTATATCAATCTCAATTTCTCTAATTTGTTCTGCAGTTGTTTTGGAGGCCCAGGCCATATCTATTCTAGTCCAAATTTTATGGGGATTCGAATAGAATGTGTATTGCCTTGTGGAAGGATGTCTTTCCCTCCAAATATCATTTAATAATAGTTCTGATCTCATTTTCTGAAAGGTAGTAGGTAAGATACTTATCTTTTTTCTTCCCTGAATGATCAAATACCCTATCAGGAATGGCATTGAAGTCCCCGATTATTATCATATTTTCAATATTTAATTCATTTATTTTTTAGTGTAATTGTTTGTAAAAATTCATTTGATTTTCATTCGGGGCGTAAATGGAAACAATAACAAGGGGTTTTGCATCAATATTTACCTGTACAATTAAAATTCTTCCCTCCTGGTCTGCATATAATTGTTTGGAGTTTATTGAATTTTCAACGTATATTGCGATACCTCTTTTTTTTTGGTTCGCCAAACTCGTATACGTATTTCCAATTTTAGAATTTAATAATAATTTTCTATTTGTCTTCTTAATATGTACTTCTTGTAAAATCACAATTTGTGCTTTTTGTTTTTTGAGTTTAGAAAATATTTGATTTCTTTTCCTCGGTTCGTTAAGTCCATTTACGTTTACTGAGAAGATTTTCAAATCTCCTGGTACTGTCATTTGTAATGTTGCTTGGGGTCTTTAGATTCACACTCTGGTTGTTTTCTACGTGCTCCTTGCTCTTCCACACACCCCTGGGCGGTGCTGCTCGCTTCCTTCTCTTCATCTCTCCTTATGGTTACTGCTCTACTTGGTTGCTCGAGATTACGAATTCCACTTGTTTCGTAAAATTTTCTAGCTTGTTCGATGTTTTCTATTTTCACTCTTTCCGCCTGCCAATACAGAGAAAGTCCCTCAGGTATAAGCCAACGGAAGGTAATGTTTTCTTCTTTTTTTAAAAAAAAATTTAAATTTTATTTACAAATATACAAAACATAAAAGATTAATCAAAACAGAAAACAGTTAAGTCCTAGCATAGTATAACAATATATGAACATAAAAACTTATAGAGAAAAGGGTGGAAGGGTGAGAAAGAAGGGAATAGAAAAGAAGAGGGAAAAAGGTAGAAAAGACAGAGGAAATAGAAGAGATAGAAAGAATAAAGGGGTTGGCGAATGTCCGGGGGAGCTGTATTGAAAACGAGAACCAATTCCTAATTTATTAGCTCGTTACCATGGTTCAGGTTAGTCATCTGGGTAGGTAAGTGCAAGTGTTGAATTAATCTAATTATAGAGATTGTAGAAAATAGTAGTAAGTATTCTATCTGTAAATATCTAAGGTCTCTTATTACTGTAGAAAAGATACGAGAAAGCTATAT
The DNA here is from genome assembly GCF_031021105.1 of Erythrolamprus reginae. NCBI lineage: Eukaryota > Metazoa > Chordata > Lepidosauria > Squamata > Dipsadidae > Erythrolamprus > Erythrolamprus reginae. Next base: position 20,580,887 of record NC_091960.1, read on the forward strand.
ACCGGATTTGTATCTGGTCGAGTTTATAATAATCATTTCAATCATGTAGCGTGGTATTCTCTCTTTTTTCTAACCAACTGTAAAAAGGATCCCAACAGTTATTAAATGAGGACATTGTTTCATTTCTAACTAGTATAGTTAGTTTCGTCATCTCCGCACAGTATTTAATTTTTTTAATTATTGCGTCTTCCGGAGGTATATCCTCGTTTTTCCACCACTGCGCGAAGGTTAGTTTGGCTGCTGTAGTTAAATGGACAATTAAGTGTATTTGGGTTTTAGGCAAATTTTGTCTAAGAATGCCCAAAAGGAAACATTCAGGGGTTTTTACTATTTTCAAATTTAGTATTTCATCAATCCAGAGTCTAATTATATTCCAATAATTTTGTGCTTTTGTGCATTGCCACCATAGGTGGAAATAAGTGCCTAGTTCTTGGTGACACTTCCAGCAATATGGTGAAAGTTTATTGTTTAGTTTTGTTAGTTTTATCGGGGTAATGTGCCACCTGTAACACATTTTTACTAAGTTCTCTTTGTAAGACATGGCTATGGTTATTTTATAATTTCTGCTCCAGAGTAATTGCCATTCATCTTTTTTGATCTCTTTTTTAAGGTCCAGATTCCATTGTTTTACGTTAATTTTTGTATTAGTATTATCCAATTCATTATAATTTAAATAGCAATACATTTTTTTAATTAATTGTTCCTAGGGTCCTGTACATAATTTGTCTAATGGAGCATTTTTAACTATTCCTGGTTTACTTTTTATCTTTATTAAATTTGGTTTGTATCTGTAAGTATTCCCACCATTCCGTTTTTTGACCGAGATTTTCTAATTCTATTCTTGATCTGATTTCACCATTGGAATTTATTATGTTCTTGTACCTTATTATATTGTTTTTTTTATGAAAATTAGGATGAACATAGGCTTATAATGGAGCGTACCATAGTGGGATTCCTTTGTAAAGTTTTATCTTAATTTTTTTCCAGGTATGTATTAGAGATTTCCTAATCAGATGGTTGGTAAAATATTTGTGGGTCTTAGGCTTTTCATCCCAGAGATAATAGTGCCATCCTAAATTAAGGTCGTGACCTTCTAGACTAAGTAGTCTGGTATTAAATAAGCTCATCCATTCTCTCATCCATGTTAGGGCTGCGGCGATATAATAATCTTTCCAACTTGGGAGTGCCAGGCCTCCTTCTTCTTTTCTATCTTGTAAATATTTTAAGCGAATTCTCGGGCGCTTGTTCTGCCAAATGAAATTACTGGTAATTTTATTCAGTTTTATAAAAAAATCTTGTTTCAATTGGATTGGAATTGTTTGGAATAGAAATAGTATTTTGGGCAAGATGTTAAGTTTTATAGCCGCTATTCTCCCTAATAATGAGAGTTGTAGTTTCTTCCATTTCGTCAAATCAGATTGTATTTTATCTATTAGTTTATTATAGTTGTTTTCTTTTAGGCTGGACACTTTATTCGTCAAATTAATGCCAAGGTATTTAATTTTTTTAACTATTTGGATGTCTAGCTTGGCCTTTAGGATGCTGCTCGCTTCCTTCTCTTCATCTCTCCTTATGGTTACTGCTCTACTTGGTTGCTTGAGATTACGAATTCCACTTGTTTCGTAAAATTTTCTAGCTTGTTCGATGTTTTCTATTTTCACTCTTTCCGCCTGCCAATACAGAGAAAGTCCCTCAGGTACAAGCCAACGGAAGGTAATGTTTTCTTTAATTAGGATTTTGGTTAGAAAATAATAGTCCCTCCTGCTCTCTCTCACTCTCCTTAGGACTTGCTTCAGTATAGTTATTTCTTTTCCTTTGTCTTGTAGTTTTTCGTTTCTTGTCCATTTCAAAATGTCATCTCTTATGGTCTTCCTCACAAATTTGATATGTACCTCTCTCGGTAGGTTATTCCGTCTGACATAGCTAGTTTGAACTCTGAAAACTTCATCTATCTCTTTTGATAGTTCTGTAGGGTCCATCTGTAGGATACCTCCAATTATTTCAGCCATCTTAGTTTGTAAGTCTTCTTCTTTTTCTTCAGTTACGTTCTGGAATCTCAGACCATAAGAGGCGCGTTCTATTTCTAAATGTGTGATAGATTCATCATATTTTTTTAAAAAAGAGTCTGTTTTGCCTTTATAGGCATCTATTCTTTGTTCAACTTTGTCAATCTTCGCTTCAGCATTCTTAATTCTTTGTTCATTTTCTTTTAATGTCTGTTGTATTTCGTCCATTTTCTCATCTACTTCTTTCATCTTTGCTTTCATCTCACCTGTATCTGCTTTCATCTCCGCAGTGTCTACTTTTAATGCTGCAATTTCAGCCTTTAATTCTTCACAATGTTGATTAGCATCATTTTGAGATTTTAACATAAAGTCCTTCATTGCATTTAACGTTTCTTGGATCATTTGAAGCGATGGTTGTGCTTGTGCTTTCTCTTTTTCTTTGGTAGACATGCTTGCGGTTACACTTTGGTGTACAGGTGATGCTAAGGGGGAGACTTGTGGAGATGTTGATGAAGTTAATGCTTGTTTTTAAATTGTCTTTGTATAAGTGGAAGTACTCGACATCGTATTTTAAAATCTTATCTTAGAAATTTACTGAAATCCAACCAACTCCAAATCAATTAAAAATTTCTTAAATTAGTACTAAATTAATTGCTGATCACCCTAATTTATAATAGTAATAATAAAGAATTTTCAAGACCAATATTTCAGCCAAAGAAAAATCTTAAAATCTAATTTTAAAGTCTATAAGAGCAATATTCAAACCAAACTATTAAAGAAACAGTCAAAGAAGCAAAAATAAAAAAAGAAAAGAAGAGAGAGAGAGAAGGGGAAAGAGGAGAGAAAAGGAGAAGAAAAAAGAAACAGGAGCAACAACTTATTTTATACTTATCAATCAATATACTTATTGCTCACTACACAGTAAAAAGAAAAAAGAGAGAGAAAAAAACCAAATATATCTTAAATGTTCGGTAAAATCTAGGGGAGAGAAAACTGATTGTTCTTTTTAACCCTCCCTTAATTAATTTTCTTTAAATGTATGGCAAAATGCTTATATAATTTTTATAAAAAAAAACAATATAATGAGAGAACAATTAAAAATCAGAAAAGGCACCACAGCAAGGGGAGGGGAAGAAAAGGAAGTTATTAGCAATTCATTATATTAATAATAATACAATAGTAATATCTCCCAATCAGTGTGTTATATAGAGCCAAAGAGAAAAGAGGAAATAAAAAGAAAAAAACCCTCTAATATATCAATTTTATACTTATACCAGAATAATAGAAGTCTCTTGTTAATTACGGATTGCCTGTGAAAATTTTCTTTTAAAGTCCATCGATCTCCAAATAATAATGCTGTAAATTAGTCCCGGTGGAAAAAAAGGGAAAAAAGTACTCCAAATTCCAAAGTAAAAAAAAGAAGAAGAGAGTAAACACAATTAATCTTCAGGTCAAGTGTAATGTTTATTGTTGTGAAATTTGTAGTCCAATCCAATCGAATATTTAGTCTGTGTAAAAGTAGTTACTTGTAATCCGATCTCAAATTGTAATCCAATATATCCGTTTTAAGAAAATAACCCCCCGAGTGACATATATGGTGGGTGAAGGGAAAAGACAAAGAAAAACTTTTCCCTTTTTCTTCTTGCATTCAAACAAAAATACTGGTGCAATCACAAAAATTTCAAATTCATTAAGAGTAGAAGTAAATATACAAGGAGCAGAAAGGTCAAAACGTAGGGAAATTCATTAAATCGCCAGTTTCATTTAATTAATTATTTGATTCACTCCAGAGCGAAAAATAAAGGAAAAAAGCCTTGGTTTGTAATCCTTCTGCTGTAGAAAGAAAAAGAGCCTAAGTTTCCAGCTTCATTTCTTCTTACAGCCTTCCAAAGATTGAAAAACTTAAAATCTTATAGTCTTGAATTCTCACCCCCTCGAAGCCTCTATAGGGGTGGATTTATTCTTTCTGGACTTTAAATCTTGAAAAGTTAATTTTCTTTCAAATAATCAGAGAAACGAAAGTGTAAGGAAACTAGTTCCGGCCACAAAGCCTTGTCAGCGTATGGATATGATTCTTTTCTTTAACAAACTTTCCTTTTCACCTTTTACTTTGCAGTTTTTCTTATTCTCACTTGCACAAACAAAAATTATTGTATAGATGAAATTATACCTTAGGTTCTCCTTTTCTGATGACTCCTTTCTCCTGCAATGGTGAGGTTGAATTTATTCTTCTTCCTTATTCTTCTTGCTTCCCACTGGTGTGGTCAGGCTGCTATGGCCGATACCTCCTTGGAGGCTCGGTTTCCACACTCCAAAGCCGCGGGGTGGTCCTGTCCACTTCGGGACCTCGGCAACGGCCCCTCGAGGACAGGGGAACCCCCTTTTCTAGGATCGGTCCATCCGGGCCCGATCCGATCGCTGGGGGGGACCTTTGGAGGGGTAGAAGGATCTTCGGAGACAGAGCCCTGTCCCGAAGCCTCCACGGCAGCCCCGGTCCAGACCGGAAGATCAGAGGTTTTCAATAATATAATTCTAGATGGTAAAATCCCTAAAACGTGGTCAGAAGCCTTAATAACTTTAATACACAAACCTGATACTGAAAAAGAAAAAATTCAAAACTATAGACCAATTTCATTATTGAACGTGGATTATAAAATCTTCGTTTCAATATATGCTTACAGATTAAAAAAATATTATGACTGGAATAATATACGAAGACCAAAATGGATTTCTACCAGACAGGCAGATTAAAAATAATATGAGGACAATTATAGATACATTAGAATATTATGAACAACATCCAGGAAAGCAAATGGCATTAATATTTTTAGATGCAAAAAAAGCATTTGATAATGTTGATTGGTCCTTTATGAAACTACAACTTAATAAAATGAATTTTGGAAGTAAAATTTTCAATATAATTGATGCTATATATTCCACTCAAACAGCTAAAATTATTCTTAATAATGATGAAACAGAAAAGTTTGTGATACAAAGAGGAGTTAGACAAGGCTGCCCTATTTCCCCACTATTATTTATCTTAACATTAGAAACTTTATTGATAAAGGTAAGGAAAGATAAAAACATAAAAGGTTTACAAATCAAGAAAGAAATATATAAATTACAGTTCTTTGTGGACAATGTTGTTTTTATATTAGAGGACCCAATAATTTCCATTTTAAAGTTAATAGACCTACTAGAAGAATACGGAAGAATGGCCAGCCTAAAAATCAATAAAAATAAGACACAAATATAAACTAAAAACATGACAGATCTTCAGACAAAACAACTAGAAATAAAATCAAACATGAAAATAACCAAAAATTAAAGTACTTAGGTATCTGGATATCAGCAAAGTCTATGACATTAAAAGAAGATAATTATACCAAACTTTTAAAGCAAATTAAAAATGATTTAACAATTTGGAATAATTTGCAATTGTCACTGTTGGGCAGGATTTCCACAATTAAGATGAATATCTTGCCCAAAGTTTTGTTTTTATTCCAAGTAATCCCGATAAACCCAGGAAAAGATTTCTTTAAAGAATTAACTAGAATAACAAAAAAAATTATATGGCAAGACAAAAAACCTAGAATAAAGCAATGTGCATTAGAGGATATAAAAGACAGAGGAGGCCTTGCCTGCCCAAATTGGAAGTTATATTACCAAGCTGCAACTTTAACTTGAACTAAAGAATGGCTTACCTTACAAAATAGAAGATTATTGAATTTAGAAGGATACGACTTAATGCTGGGATGGCATGCCTTTATATGGTACGAAAAGTACAAAACACATTCTTACTTTAAGAGACATATTATCAGAAAGGCACTTATAGATGTTTGGAACGACATAAAGAAAGATCATTTCCTAGTCATGCCCGAATGGATATCTCCGATTGAGGCTATAAGTCCCCCAAGTTTAATACAAAAAGGCAAGATTTGGAAATATAAAGACTTAGTAGATAATCAGGGGAATTTAAAAACAAATCAGGACCTTTTGGAGGCAGGTATTGTTATAGACTGGTGGCAATATACACAGATTAAGTCTAGGTTTTATAAAGATAAAATAACATATACACTTAGAAAGGATAACAATATTTTAGGTAAATTATTAACAACAAATCAAAGAAAATTGATTTGAAAAACATACAAATTCTTAATTAACTGTAAAAGTATAGAATGGATATTAAAGGGCAATATGATCAGTTGGTGCAGAAACTTAAATAAAGAGATAGATTTAAATACTTGGGAAAAGGTACAGACATATAACTGGAAAATAACAAAGTCAACTTCTTTTAAAGAAAATCAGATGTTTTATAGATGGTACCTACCACCAAGTACAATTTCAAAAATGTTTCAAACTAACTCGCCTAACTGTTGGAAATGTAAAACAGAGATAGGTACCTTTTACCACACTTGGAGGATGTACCCAAAAGCAAAAGAATATTGGAACTTAATAGAAAAATGGTTGAGAGAAATAACACAGCAAGAAATTATGAAAACGCCAGATTTTTTTAAACTAGGTATATCAAATAATAAATACAAAAAAGATATATACTATTTAATGGTTCATATATTAGTAGCAGCTAGGATAGTTTTTGCGCAAAAATGGAAAGATACTGAGATTCCAAAAGAAACAGATATTAAGAAAGTTTTACATTGTGCTGAGCTCAACATGATGACGAGATGGTTAAACAACCAAGAAGAATCAGAATTTTATGATACAGTGGTACCTCAAGATGCGAACCCCTCGTCTTATGAACAACTCGAGATACGAACCCGGGGTTCAGAAAAAATGTGCCTCTTCTTACGAACTTTTTTCGTGTTACGAACGCCAAACCCGAACTTCCGGGTTTGGCGTTTGGGAGGCTGCTGGGAAGCCAACCGGCTGTTTTAAAAGGTGACAGCCGGGCAGCGGGGCTTCCCAGCAGCCTCCGAACGCCGAACCCGGAAGTTCAGGTTTGGCGTTCGTAACACGAAAAAAGTTCATAAGAAGAGGCAAATTTTTTCGGAACCGTTCGGAGGCAGCTGGGAAGCCGCGCGGCTGTTTTAAAAGGTGACAGCCGGATTGGGGGACTTCCCAGCAGCCTCCGAACGCCGAACACGGAAGTTCGGGTTTGGCGTTCGGCTTCGGGAGACGGCTGGGAAGCCGCCCGGCTGTTTTAAAAGGTCACAGCCAGGCTGGGGGGCTTCCCAGCAGCCTCCCGAACCCCGAACTTTTGCCGAACTTCCGAGTTCAGGGTTCAGGAGGTTGCTGGGAAGCCCCCCAGCCCGGCTGTCATCTTTTCAAACAGCCACGCGGCTTTCCAGCAGCCTCCGAACGTGGAACGCGGAAGTTTGGGTTTGGCATTCAGCTTCGGGAAGCTGCTGGGAAGCCGCCCGGCTGTTTTAAAAGGTCACAGCCGGGCTGGGGGGCTTCCCAGGAACCTCCCGAACCCCGAACTTTTGCCGAACTTCCGGGTTCGGGGTTCGGGAAGTTGCTGGGAAGCCCCCCAGCCCGGCTGTCACCTTTTAAAACAGCCGCGCGGCTTCCCAGCAGCCTCCGAACGCCGAACGCGGAAGTTCGGGTTTGGCGTTCGGCTTCGGGAGACGTCTGGGAAGCCGTGCGGCTGTTTTAAAAGGTCACAGCCGGGCTGGGGGGCTTCCCAGCAACCTCCCGAACCCTGAACTTTTGCCGAACTTCCGGGTTCGGGGTTCGGGAGGTTGCTGGGAAGCCCCCCAGCCCGGCTGTCACCTTTTAAAACAGCCGCGCGGCTTTCCAGCAGTCTCCGAACGCTGAACGCGGAAGTTCGGGTTTGGCGTTCGGCTTCAGGAAGCTGCTGGGAAGCTGCGTGGCTCTTTTAAAAGGTGACAGCCGGGCTGGGGGGCTTCCCAGCAACCTCCCGAACCCCGAACCCAGAAGTTCGGCAAAAGTTTGGGGTTCGGGAGGTTGCTGGGAAGCCTCCCAGCCCGGCTGTGACCGTTTAAAACATCCGGGCGGCTTCCCAGCAGCCTCCCGAAGCCGAACGCCAAACCCGAACTTCCGTGTTCGGCGTTCGTAGGCTGCTGGAAAGCCCCGCCGCCGGCTGTCACCTTTTAAAACAACCTGGGGGCTTCTCGGCGGCCTCCCGAATGCCGAACCCGGAATTTCGGGTTTGGCGTTCGGCATTCGGGAGGTCGCTGAGAAGCCCCCAGGCTGTTTTAAAAGGTGACAACCGGGCGGCAGTGTTTTTTTTGCAGGTTTTTTTTTTGGTTGCACGGATTAATTGACTTTACATTGTTTCCTATGGGAAACAATGTTTCATCTTACGAACCTTTCGTCTTACAAACCTCCCCCTAGAACCAATTAGGTTCGTAAGACGAGGTATGACTGTATTTGGCAGAACGTATATACTTTGTGGGAAACAAAGAAAAAGAGACAAGTGTGCTGTTATATTACTTTGAATATTTGAATTTAGTAGTAAAACTGTATCGGATGGTAATTATTTACAAATATAAACATAAATTCTTCTTTCTTCTCTTAAATTATATATATATATATATATATATATATATATATTTATAAACTCTTATATAGGTTTAGATTTACTATGTTATAGTATATGTTATAGATGATGTTTTTCTTTTATTATTACGATGATGACTTCCACTTTGAGCGGAGCAACTGTAGCTCCACTAAATGTTGTATGTTATGTCTGTTATGTTTGTTTTTGAAAATTAATAAAATATTATTTTTTTAAAAAGTTACTGGTTGCACCAGGGTTCATGCGCACACTGGCCGCCGGTGCTACTAGTTGTAAGAACCGGTCCAAACTGGCAGCAACCCATCACTGTCACATCCCAATTACACTGACCTGTCTTACCTGCTGAAACAGGAGGGTGTGTTGTGCATCCCATTGGACAAGAAATTTGAATGGTCGCCTCTGCTTTGGAACAACTTACCCCAAGTGGTGAGGTGAGCCCTCTACTATTCTGGTTTTCCAGAAGGATGTAAAGACCTGGCTCTGGCCAACCATGGATATAGCTGGTGGCTTCAGCTGCTCTGTTATCTTTTTTAGCCTTCTGAATTTGATTACCTTTGATTTTTACTTTTAACTTCTAGGTTTTAACTTGTTCTTAACTCTATTTTTAATCTGTGCTTTTATTCAGGTGTGTATATTCTGTGCTGCTGTAAAACACCCACATTCATTTACTGTAGGAAAAATAGATCAGGGTTTCCAACCTTGGCAACTTTAAGACTTACAGACTTCAACTCTCAGAATTCCTCAACCAGCTTTGCTTTGCTGGCTGAAAAATTCTGAGAGTTGAAGTCCACAAGTCTTGGAAATCCCTGAGATAGGTAGTGTAGAAATTTAATAAAATGAGCAGGAAGTTTTTTTCCATAAAAGAATACTCTTAACCCGGTTAATATGATAATGTATTGTTAGAAAGATTGAAAAGAAGATTCACTGAATTTTCAAGAATCGGAAGCCAGGGTAACAATAAAGGAAGGTTATTGCTCCATATCCTGTTAATGACATTTTCGAGAAGCAATTGGAAGATCAGAAAAATACTGTTTTTTTCCTAACAAGGCACCACATTGGCTCTTTTTTCACAACATGCTGAACTGGGTCAATGAGGGATCAAATATGGCTACACACCAAAATGGTTAATTTATCCAACTGACTAAATTTGGCAAGATTCAGTTCAACCCAGAACAAATTCAGTCATTAAAATAACTCCACTTAGCTCTCTTATTCACGTCCTGGGAACACCTAAACTCAGTTGGCCCCATGATTATACCCCCTCTGCCAAGAAAAAGAGTTGATCAACATTTGGAAAAACATTGACCCTCAACCCCTTCAGATCTCCCTGAGAATTCCCCGGTTGCAAGCGAACTGCCTGCTTTGTGCTTTCAAACTCAGTTTCTGCCAGCACTTACAAAACAGCAGACTCCAAATGAAGAGAAATTTCAGTGATGGTTACTTGTGACACAGCTACCAAAAATCCAAAGATAAACAAAGAGGACTCAAAAGAGATTCTGCCCTAGCTTCCCAAGAATGACAACTTCTGTCCTTGGGTCTGTGGAAATCCTGCCAGCTTACTCCAGGATCTTCTAGAAAGATTGGTTCATTCCATAATAACTTATGCCCTCTATTAGGAATCTATTAGGTGAACCCATCGGGATAACAACTCACCATCAAGATTGATTAAGTGCTAATTGAAGTAACTCAGTGGTATACACAATGTTCCCTCTAATTTTTTTGGGGGGTGGGTGGAAAAGTATAGTGTCTGAGCGGCAGTCCCCATGGACTGGGGAACATATAAATGTATAAACAAACAAACAAACAAACAAACAAATAAATAAATCCCTTCTTTTTTATTAAAAGAAATTAATAATAAAACAAAACCAAAATCTATTACTGTACTATTAAAACTGAAACAACCAGCAAAACCAAAAACATAACTATTAATAAAAACAGGTGAGGGCTGGGTTTTTCCCCCTGTTATTATTTAAGTGCTTTTACCATATGCTTTAAATCAAGAGTCACTTCTCTCTCTGTTTCTCTCTCTTTCCTGTCATTCTCTGCCTCAATCATTTTCTCATTTCTCTTTTTTCTCCCTTTTTTCTATCATTTCTCTCTCTCTCTTCCTTCCACTCTTCTCTCTTTCTCTCTTGCTTTCTTCCTCTCTCTCACTCTCTTCCTTCCTCTCTCCTCTCTTTCTTTCTTGCTCTCTCTCACTCACTCTCCCTTCCTTCCTATCTTTTCTCTCTCTCTTTCTCTCTCTCCCCTCTTGCTCTCTCTTTTTCTCACTTTCTGTCTCCCTCTCTCCTTTCTCTCTCTCTCTCTCTCTCTCTCTCTCACTTGTTCTATTTCTGGTTTTCTTTCTCTCTCTCTCTATTGCTTTCTCTCTCTCTCTTTGCTTTCTCTCTCTCTCTTTCTCTCTTGTTTTCTTTCTTTCTCTCTCTCTTGCTTTCTCTCTCACACACGTTTTCTCTCTCCTGTTCTCTTTCTCTCTTACCTCTCTTTCTCCCCCCTCTCTCTCTTTCTCATTTTCTCTCTATCTTGCTCTGTCTGTTGCTCTCTCTCCCACTCTCTCTTCTTCTCTCTTTCTCTCTCTTCCTTTCTTCTCTGCGGAGGCCAGCAAAGGTTTTTCTTAGTTTGAATGTTCCAGGCAGGCTGGCAGGGGGATGGGGAGCATGCGCACACGCGTGCCTGACATTCAAACTAACTTTCGCCGGCCTCTGCTGTGAGAAGAACGCCTGCCCCGCCTCTCCTGCAGTCCCGTTGCTGACAGCCCGGACGAAAGCGCTCTCAGCGAAGGAACTGTGAGAGAGGCAGGGCGGGCATTCCCAAAGCATTTGGAGCGACTAGTGGCCGGATCAGGAGGATGAGAAGCCGCAGCCGCCACCGCCACGGGAGGAGCTGCACCCCAAGGTGGGAAGCGGAGGAGGAGAAAAAGGGGCGGATTGGGCGGGTGGGCAGGCGGGGGGCAGTGGTGAGAAGCCAGGGGTGTGAGGGGGCTGGAGGTACTGGGGGGGGCGGGGGGCGCAGCTCCTTGTGCGGCCTTGGAAAAGGGTGCGCAGGGGGTGTTTTGGGGTGCGCGGGCAGGCCGGCACGCACTTTAGAGGGTACGGTGGGTATACATCTGCTGCTACAATTAGGTCAAAAAATGAAAGCGGAACTATTATTAAGCGATATTTGGAGGGAAAGACACCCTCTCAAAAGGCAATTTACCTTTTATTCCAATCCTCACAAAATTTGGACGAGAATTGACATGTTATGGGCACCAAAAACGGTGGCAGAACAAATAAGAGAAGTTGAGATAGACGTTAATACATGGGCCGATCACAATCCAATAGTGGTCTATATGACGATGAATAATAAACAGAACAATTGGCGGATGAACAGGCATATATTAAACGACAAGAAATATAAGGATTGGATTGAAAAGGAATTAAAAATATTTTTTGAAATTAATAAAACATCAGACACTACTCCACAGAACTTATGGGATACAGTTAAAGCGTACATAAGAGGTTTAACAATATCTTATACAGCAAAATACAATAAGGAAAAGAAATTAGAGTATTTACAATTAACAAACGAACTAAAACAATTAGAATCCTTATCGCAGCAACATACCAAGAATAGAGATCTAAAGACAGAAATAAACGTAATTAAACATAAAATTAGAGTTATAGAACAAAACCAATTAACTGAAAAGATTAAAAGAGCAAAGCAACAATACTTTGAATATGCAAATAAACCTGGCAGATGGCTAGCGTATAAACTCAGAAAACAAAGTCAATCAAAATTAATCCAAAAATTAGAAGATAAAGATGGTAAAATAAAATACGATACAGAAGGTAAGGCAGACATTGTGTATAATTTCTATAAGGAATTATATGCTAAAGATCATGTCATTGAAGATGAAGTTTTTAACTATTTAGAGGCTTCAAATCTACCACAAATAACAGAAGATCAACAGGCTACTATGGACGGACCAATAACAATGGAGGAACTCCTAATAACAATTAAAAAACAGAAAAGCAACAAGGCCACAGGTCCAGATGCCATACCTGCAGAATGGTATAAGATAGATAATGAAACAATAAGAAACCATATGCTAGAAACTTTTAATTCCTGTAGACTTGACGGAAAAATTCCTAAATCTTGGTCAGAATCACTGACAACTTTAATACATAAACAGGGTACAGAACCAGAAAAAATCAAAAATTATAGGCCTATATCACTATTAAATGTAGATTATAAGATCTTTATTGCCATTTATGCAGAAAGACTTAAAGGAGTTATAAATGGAATAATACACCAAGACCAAAATGGGTTTCTTCCAGGGAGACAAATTAAAAATAATATTAGAACTGTAATAAATATACTAGAGTACTATGAACAACACTCAGATAAGATGGCATCTTTAATGTTTTTGGATGCTCAAAAAGCCTTCGACAACGTTAATTGGATATTTATAAAAATGCAATTAAATAAAATGAGATTTGGCCCAAAATTTGTTAATCTAATAGATACTATATATTCAAAACAAACAACGAATATAATATTGAATAACAGCCAATTACCAATACTTGATATAAATAAGGGAGTTCGCCAAGGATGTCCTATATCACCATTGTTATTTATTATGACCCTTGAAACCTTATTAATTAAAATAAGAGCGGACCCCAGAATAAAAGGTTTAACCGTAGGAGATGAAATCTATAAACTCCAGGCCTTTGCAGATGATCTAATGTTTATAATTGAAGAACCGACCACAACAGTTCCTACTTTATTACAAACCATTGAACAATATGGAAATGTAGCAGGTTTAAAGATAAACAAAAACAAAACACATTACTTGACTAAAAACATGAACAAAACACTAGAAACTAAATTAGAAACTATTTCTGGAATAAAGACTGTAAAAAAGGTAAAATATTTAGGAATAAATTTAACAGCGAAAACAATAACATTAAAAAATGATAATTATATGAAATTGTTAGCAGAAATTAAAAAAGACTTAGCAACCTGGAACAATTTGAAAATATCTTTCTTAGGAAGAATTGCAACAATTAAGATGAACATTTTACCCAAGGTCTTATTTCTTTTTCAGACAATACCAATAAACCCAGGGGGTATCTTTTTAAGAACTTTAACAAACCTAGTTAAAAAATTTATATGGCAAGGTAAAAAAGCAAGGATAAAAATGAATTGTTTAGAAGATATCAAAGAAAGAGGAGGATTTGGCCTTCCAAATTGGAAATTATACTATCAGGCCGCTGCACTAACATGGCTTAGAGATTGGATAATTTTAGATAATAAAAGAACACTTGAACTAGAAGGACATGATTTAATGCTTGGATGGCACGCATTTTTATGGTATGATAAGGACAAAAACCATTCATATTTTAAAAGGCATACATTAAGGAAATACTTACTAGAAGTATGGAAAGATATAAAGAAGAATCATTTCTTAAGCATCCCAGATTGGTTAGCTCCCTTAGAAGCAATAACACATCCAAAGTCTATAAAGGACAAGAAAATGACTTATAGATATAAAGAACTATTAAATGATCAGATGAAGCTTAAATCTAGAATTCAACTACAAGAAGAAGGGATAATAATAGATTGGTGGCACTATGCCCAGATCCGCTCTAGATATCAGAAGGATAAAACTCTTTATATTTTTAATAAAAGTAAGAATTCTTTAACTACCTTGATAACCACTAACCCTACAAAAATGATAGGGAAAATATATAAACTACTTATTGCTCATAAAAATATAGAATTGTCTTTAAAAGATACTATGATAAGATGGTGTAGAAATATTGGCAAGGAAATAGATATAGACACATGGGAGAAAGTGTGGATTAATAATTGGAAAATGACTAAATCAGTTTCTTTAAAAGAAAACCAAATCAAAATGTTCTATAGATGGCATCTCCCACCAAATAGGATAGCAAAAATGTTTCCCAAAACATCCCCAATATGTTGGAAATGTAAGAAGGATATAGGAACTTACTATCATCAATGGTGGACATGCAGCAAAGCAAAAATATATTGGAGGATGATTGAAAAAATATTAAAAGAAATAATAAAACAAGATATAGATAATACCCCGGAATTTTATTTATTAGGTGTCACAACCCAGATTTATAAGAAAGAAATTTTTTATTTAATCATACATATATTAACTGCGGCTAGAATAATATATGCGCAAAACTGGAAAGGGGAGGAAATCCCCAAGGAAGAAGAGGTTATAGCTAAGATATTAGATTGCGCTGAAATGGATATGATGACAAGAAGATTAAACGATCAAGAGGATACTAAATTTTACGAAACATGGAACAACGTTTACAAATGGATAGATAAGAAAAAATAAGATATATTGTTAGTGGTTGTTTTTTCTTTTTCTTTATTTTGTATTAGTTTTTATCTAGATGATAATAATAGTAATATTAACTTAAAAGGATTTTTTGATGATTATGATATAGCTATGTATGTATAAGTATAAGCAATATATTAAGATTTTTGAAGTATAATAGTTGAATTTAGTCTTACTGTCTAGATTGAAGGTTTAATACTATTTTATTATAGTAATTAGGATTATATTAAAGGTATCTCTCCTTTTTGGTAACTATGTTATACTAACCTTAATACCCACATTAAGATTTGTAAACTTCAATTCAAATTTATTAATTTTCTCTTTTTTTTATAATAGTTAATACATATGTATTCTTTTTCTATATTTGAATTTATACTTTCATAAGAAGCGGGGGAAATACACCCCCACTTTATGTTTATTGTTTGTTTGTATCTGTTTGTCTTTTTATGAAAAATAATAAAAAAATTGAAAAAAAAAAAAAAAAGGTCTATCCACTTTGCTCCTAGTCACCTTTCCCTTCCTTCTGCATTTCACCAGATATACCTCTCGGAGGCCAATAAGATCACACAGTGTTGGCCTTCTCAAGGTCCTTTCGACTAAACGAGGCAGGTTGACAGAACCATGGGGGAGAGCCTTCTTTGTGGCTGCCCTGTCTCTATGGAATAAATCCCCCCCGCCAATGTCTGTACTGCTCTCACCCTACTGGCCCTCCAAAAGGCGGTGAAGACCTGACTTTGCCAGCAGGCCTGGAGCCCGTGATTACTAATATCTGTCATAGCCAAATTATGATTGATTGGTATGAATGTTTGTTTTGTTTTGATTGATTGCATAGTGGGTTTTATAATGGGTTTTTAAATAGTTTTTAACATTTAATATTTGACTTTTTTTCACTAATGTATTGTATTTTTATATTGTTGTAAGCTGCCTTGAGTCCCACAGGATTGGGCAGCATAGAAGTCAAATTGAATGAAAGATAGATAGATAGATAGATAGATAGATAGATAGACAGACAGACAGACAGACAGACAGACAGACAGACAGACAGATAGATAGTGGCTCCACAAGAACTAAATCTTTGCATATGACAATTTGTAACTTGAGTTAAAATTCTGGTTCAGCTTGTTTTCTTTGATCCGTTTGCTTAACTGGCTATTTTTGGTATTCTTCTGGGACTTCTTGAACATTAAAGTTCAAAAAGATCAATATTTTTGTTACCCAGCTTCTGGATGGCTTCTTCAGAGTTCAACTTTGCTTCCATAGATTGTCAGAGGTAAAAATCAAATACAGTGATATCTCGTCTTATGAACGCCTCTTCATACGAATTTTTCAAGATACGAACTGGGCATTCAAGATTTTTTTGCCTCTTCTCACGAACCATTTTCGTCTTATAAACCCTTGCTTCTCTCTCAGTAGCTGCTGCTGCAAGCAGCAGAAAAAACAAGCACTTTTAAGTTTGCAGGCTCTGATGTTTGCAAGGGAACTGGAGCCAGGCTTTGCTGTATGGGGTCTCCACCCCTTATCCCTTCTGCTACTGTCATGGCAAAGCATGAAGGTGTCGGAGGGGAGAAAGAATGGCGCGTTCAAGGAGCTCTCCACAGCCACCCCATCTCCCAGCCACTTTCCCCTCTTGCCTGTCACTTCCTCCACTTGGAGGCAAGCCAAGGAAGTGGTGGGTGAGAGGGGATTTCCCTCATCTTGCTGCCAAAATGTGTCCATGCAACTGGCCAGTCGCATCCCCTACCCTCTGCCAACAGCGTCTGTCCAACTCACTCCAAGAGCTGCACCGAGGTCACCCGGGAGCCACTGCTGCCAGGATGGGTTCCCCTTGCTGTCTGTGTCCCCACTCCATTAGCCACCACTAAATCTGACACTCAAGGCTTCACCTCCCTGCCCATGTCTCCACTCTGTTAGCCTCCACTAGATCTGCCACTCAAGGCTTCGGTTAATGGTCACTTTGGAGGATCCCTGCCCAGCATGCGCACGCTCTCCCGGCGCAACTTGCCCAGCGGATTTCCCCCCGCCTCTCGCCAATCCCTCCAATGCCCAATCTGAACTTTAGCTTGCTGGAGGAGGGGGGGTTGGCTCCACCAAGGGGAGCCATACAAAGTCGAAATTTTATTTGAAAAGCTCCAGTGAACAAAAAGCGTGGGGAAACCGTGACTTGGTAAGGTGAGGAGGAGGAGGAAGACTTCAGAAGATGAGCTCCACAGCCGGGCCAGGACTTGAGAAGGGCACAGACGTGCTGGGGAGGAGTGGAAGGAAGGCAATATCTGCACATAACTCCCTTTGGGAACGCACAAACCGAGGGTTCTCAACCAAGACTTCTGAAAGAGACCGAGCTTTATGCAATCTCTCTTGGAATTACAGGAGCGGGCGCCCGTTTGTTTGTTTGTTTGTTTGTTTGTTTATTTATTTATTTATTTATTATTTAGATTTGTATTCCGCCCCTCTCTGCAGACTCGGGGCTGCTCACAACAGAATAAAACAATTTATAACAAATCCAAATATAATTTAAGATATTTAAAAAACCCTGGTTTGATTTAAAAAAACCCATTTACTAAACAAACATACATACAAACATACCATGCATAAATTGTATATGCCCGGGGGAGATGTCTCAGTTCCCCCATGCCTGACGACAAAGGTGGGTTTTAAGGAGCTTACGAAAGGCAAGGACAGTAGGGGCAGTTCTAATCTCTGGGGGGAGTTGGTTCCAGAGAGTCGGGGACGCCACAGAGAAGGCTCTTCCCCTGGGGCCTGCCAACCGACATTGTTTAGTTGACAGGACCCGGAGAAGGCCCACTCTGTATGATCTAATCGGTCGCTGGGATTCGTGCGGCAGAAGGCGGTCTCGGAGGTATTCTGGTCCAGTGCCATGAAGGGCTTTAAAGGTCATAACCAACACTGATCGGCAACCAATGCAAACTGTGGAGTGTTGGTGAAACATGGGCATACCTAGGTAAGCCCATGACTGCCCTCGAAGCTGCATTCTGCACGATCTGAAGTTTCCGAACACTTTTCAAAGGTAGCCCCATGTAGAGAGCATTACATTAGTCGAACCTCGAGGTGATGAGGGCATGAGTGACTGTGAGCAGTGAGTCCCGTCCAAATAGGGCCGCAACTGGTGCACCAGGCGAACCTGGACAAATGCCCCCCTCGCCACAGCTGAAAGATGGTTTTCTAATGTGAGCTGTGGATCGAGGAGGACGCCCAAGTTGCGAACCCTCTCCAAGGGGGTCAATAATTCCCCCCCCCAGGGTTATGGACGGACAGATGGGATTGTCCTTGGGAGGCAGAACCCACAGTCACTCCATCTTATCCGGGTTGAGTTTGAGTCTGTTGACACCCATCCAGGCCCCAACAGCCTCCAGACACCGGCACATCACTTCCACTGCTTCGTTGACTGGACCATAGCCCATAGCCAAAAAGAGGCAGAATAACGCCAAACATTTCTCCCAGGGCAAGACCTCTGTTAGGCCGACCCTGAAAGATTCCTTGGGGAAAAAAGGAAGTGCAAGCTTTCCAAGAGTCCACAGAGATTTATAGGCTGCTTCTTCTTTTATAAAAGAATCTCAAAGCAGGGGGGGGGGGGCGGCAATGAAAAGAATCCAGAGCCATGGAATAAAAGTGAAATCAGGATGCTCAGACGCACAAAAGCGCAATTGTGGGGGATTTGGGTATCCAAGCCTTGTCTGTCTGTCTTTCTTTAAAATAAAAGGAGAGGGGGCAGACAGAGGGGGGTATTAAGAGGGGCTGGAGTGAATCGACTGTCGGGGCACTTTCCCCACCCAACTGGAGAATCTCCCTTGTGAGCACTTGGAGACCCCAGGTTCTGCTCACACCCTAATCTAGAGGGGTTAGGGGAAGAGCACAAGGCCAGCCCGTTCTTTGTCTCCCCGCCCCATGTTAATGCGTGGGGGGGGGGGGGGGTTGGGGGCCGCATCTTTCAAGAACTGACCAAAGCATCAGATGCCTTTTCCCTGCGCTGACCTTGCACTCTCTCTTGGGATCCGCATCCTTAACTGGGGATCTCCTCATCTCCCACCCACCCAGGCAGACGAGATAGGGACTCCCGCCAGGGGAGGGGGAGAAAGAGGAGGAGGAGGAGTGGCGGCAGCCACTCGTCTTCAGTGGCTCCCTCATCACCTATTCAGGTTGCAGCCCAGGGGATGCGCAGATATCGGTGCAAAGCAGCAGGGTAAGAGAGGCAGAGCCCCCCGCGTGCACACACCTTGCACACCCGGGATGGGGGAGAAATGGGGGTGCAGGAGGCAGGCAGACACTTCCAATTAAGATAGTTCTGGAGCCTGTGCGGGGAGCGGGGAGTTAAAGCCAGCTGTTTTGTGTGCCTCAAAGGGACTCCCCAAGAAGAAGCGGGTGCCAGGCTCGTAGTGAGAGCCAGGGAGCTTTGTCTGAGGTCGAAGTGCCAGGATCCCCCTTTGCCTGCCGCCACTTCCGAAAACACTTTCAAGGAGGGTGGAAGCCCCATCGGGCAGGCAGCTTCCCCCATGTTTTAATCACCCATGAGGCTCCCTCCGGGCAGCCTCCGCTGTCTTCCCCCCTTCCACCGCCTCCTCCACCACCACCCTGAACAGGGATCAGAATGCCGGCAGTAATAAGGCAAAAAGGGTGAGTTTTGGGATGGGTTTGCATGCATTATTCACTTTTACATTGATTTCTATGGGAAACATTGTTTCATCTTATGAACTTTTCTTCTTACAAACCTCATCATGAAATGAATTCAGTTCGTAAGACAAGGTATCACCGTATTCTAAAGTTTATACAGATTCTCATGTCATAGTTATCATGATTGTCCCAGAGTTGATTTTTCCAAAAGGCAACTGGACTTTTTTGGTTTTTTCTTTGGAAATGTTTCATTTCTCATCCAAGAACCTTCCTGGGTTCTAACTCAGAACTGAAAAAGCTTCATGGATGAGAAGCTGCTGGAATTAATATTCCCATCAGTATGCTTGCCCTGGATGCTGTTGCCGTTGGCACTGGAGATGCAGAAAAATCACTCAAAACTATCCAAATGTCTAGAAAGTCACAGGTTAGGAAAAACAATGATAAATTCAGTAATGGAAGTATTGAAAACTATCAGAAAGGAATAAGACATCACTGAAGGCTTTCAAGAAGAGATTGGATTGCCATTTCTCAGATGGCAGGAGGGTTTCTTGCTTGAGCGGGAGGGGTTCAATTAGACTGTTGAGACTTGTGAGATCCTTTCAGAATTAGAGGGCAAGGAAATTTAAAGATGTGATCAGGGATGCATGTTTGGTGCAGATCCACAATACTTATGCTCTTTCCGTTGTTGAGGAACATTAAGGCACATTTTATTTATTTATTTATTTATTTATTTATTCAATTTTTATGCCGCCCTTCTCCTTAGACTCAGGATGGCTTACAACATGTTAGCAATAGCGCTTCTTAACAGAGCCAGCCTATTGCCCCCACAGTCCGGCTCCTCATTTTACCCACCTCGGAAGGATGGAAGGCTGAGTCAACCTTGAGCCGGTGATGAGATTTGAACTGCTGACTTACAGATCTACAGTCAGCTTCAGTGGCCTGCAGTACAGCACTCTACCTGCTGCGCCACCCTGGCTCATTTACAACTTTTTCTGTGACTGCTGCCAAAAAAGTCTATCAAGTCCGACTTGATAGGCTCATCCCCTCCTACTATCCTCTCTCTCCTCTTCTTTCCCTTTGTGGCAGGCTGAATATCATGGCAGGAGGAAAGCCAAGATCATTTGTTGGTATTTTTATGGTAGGCAAGTGATTCAGCACAAAACCACAAGCTTAAAGGCTTAAGGGGGAAATTCTGGAAGGCTCCTGTATGGTGGTGTGTGTATAGGTTATATATCAGTTATAAAAAGAAATCTCTTAATTGCATTCCTCATGCATTCCTCCCAGCCTCCCCCGTTTACCAAGATTTATGTACTCACAGCATGATTCAAAACCAGCAGAAATGTCTGTAAAATAACACAGAATGAATTCGCTCGCTTGGGAACTGAACGGGAATACCTTTCATTTTAGCACTACAACATTGAAACTCCACCCTTCTTCCCCACTGGCCCCCTGACGTACCAAATACATCAGTATTTAACCCATTCCTCCCCTTAATATCTTCTTCCAAACACCTGTTCCTTACGTTTTTGGACCCTTCTGAATTTAGGATTGACTCAGCGAACATCTGTTGCTTCCTCGCTAGATTCTGGACTCATAGCAACATCCTGTGGCTGGCCTACCACCACCGTTCCCTGTAGGCTGCGCATGCCTGCGCCAGCGCACCCCAAAATACCCGCCCGCGTACCCTTTTCCAGGGGTGCGCAGGGAGCCGCGGCCACCCCCATCCCCCACGCGCCTCCAGCCCCCTAGCGCCCCTGGCTACTCGCCGCTGCCCCGCGCCCGCCCGATTTCCCTCCGCCCAGCTGGGGAGGTGGATTCGCCACCCTCGCCAGCCCGATCTCCCTCCAGTGGCTGTGGACGTGGATCCAACGCCCTCGCCAGCCCGATCTCCCTCCGCCCGGCTGAGGAGGTGGATTCGCCGCCCCCACCAGCCCGATCTCCCTCCAGTGGCTGGGGACGCGGATCCAACGCCCTCGCCAGCCCGATCTCCCTCCGGTGGCTGGGGACGTGGATCCAATGCCCTCGCCAGCCCGATCTCCCTCCGCCCGGCTGAGGAGGTGGATTCGCCGCCCCCACCAGCCCGATCTCCCTCCGGTGGCTGGGGACGCAGATCCACTGCCCTCGCAGCCTGATCTCCCTCCGTGTGTGGGGGGGCAACGAACCAACGATCGGGGGCTGTCCGTCCCTGTTGGGTGGTGCAGGGCAGGCACAGGCAGCCCCAGGGGAGAATGAGGGAGGGAGAGAAAGGAAAGAGAGAGAAAGGGAGGGAGAGAAAATTGAATGAAGGAGGGAGAGAAAGAAAGAGTAAGAGGTAGAAAGGATAGAGAAAAAGGAAGAGAAAGGTAGGGGGAGAAAGGAAAGAGGGAGGAAGGGGGAGAGAAAGAAGATATGAAGTAGGGAGAAAAAGAAAGAGTGAGAGATAGAAAGGATAGAAAGAGGGAGAGAAAGGAAAGAGAGAAAGGGAGGAAGGGAGAGAAAGGGAATGAAGGAGGGAGAAGGGGTGAGAGATAGAAAGGATAGACAGAACGGGAGAGAAAGGAAAGAGAGAAAGGGAGGGAGAGGAAGGAAAGAGAGATGAGAGATTATTTATTTGTTTGTTTGTTTGTTTGTTTGTTTGTTTGTTTATTCATTCATTCATTCATTCATTCATTTATTTAGAGTTCTATGCCGCCCAGTCCTAAAGGGACTACCACTCAGACACTATACTTTTCCGCCCACACCAGAAAAAAATTAGAGGGGACATTGCCTACCACCTGTTCTACTACCTGT
Source organism: Erythrolamprus reginae (assembly GCF_031021105.1). Classification (NCBI taxonomy): domain Eukaryota; kingdom Metazoa; phylum Chordata; class Lepidosauria; order Squamata; family Dipsadidae; genus Erythrolamprus; species Erythrolamprus reginae. Next base: position 20,603,148 of record NC_091960.1, read on the forward strand.
ACAACAGGAGTGGATTGTGAACACTCTATTTGTAGAAACCAGGAGAGGGGATTGTGTTTTGTTTAAGGAGTTTTAGATTCTGGATAGGAGAACTATGTAACTAGGTCTTCAAATTCAGCAACTTTAAGACTTGTGGATTTCAACCCCCAGAATTCTCCAGCCAGATATGCTGGGTGGAGAATGCTGGGAATTGAAATCCACAAGTCTTAAAATTGCCAAGTTTGGGGATTTATGGTGTAAGCTTCACTTGGCAGCAAGACAATCATAACTCACAGGTTTTCCCTTCCTTATCAGCCATTGAGATAAGGAAGGTGAAGGAAAGATAGGGAAGGACAAGCAAAAAGATAGCTACAGCTAGAATATTAAGATGTGTGTTGTGTGTGTGAGAGAGTATACTGTGCATATTAGCTTTGGTAAATAATATTTTCACTTGTCTATACTACCTCCTACTATTTGTATCTCAGTGGTTAGAATAAATTCTTTCATTTACTTAAGTGCTGTCCGTGTGTATCTGTATCAACACCATTGCTTCTTGGCCTTTCAGTTAAGCTCAAGTGTAGTATCAGCTTCCAGCAATATTGGTTCCAGCAACCCATCCTCAGATATACCTCACAGTTCCTCAGTAGATGTTACCCAGAGACGGATTGCACAAGATCCTTAAGACCCATCTATGTTGCCAGGCATGGGACAGCTGGTACATGCCCCCCCCCCCTTCTGACCATTAAATGTTATGTATGGAGACTTCCGGGGCTGGGCCGGTGCGACGTGCAAACTTGGGGCTCCAGGTTTGTAGTCGAAGTTTTCGCTCATTAGCCGTGATAACGGAGATAGTCTCTCACGGTCGAGGGTGCTAAAGAAAGGGGAAGTCCTAGAGAAGGGGGGTCTCGCAAAACCCCCCTGGAAATAGAGACAAATCCCCGTAAGTGGGCGAAAAAAAAAGTTGTGGTTTACCTCATCCCAAAGGCCGAAAGGCCCGCGGCAGATTACCACCAGGGAGTCGAAACTACAGGCGGTTTATTCAGCGAGAATTTAATTTAATTTCTAATAGTTAAATCAGGTGTTGAGTTTACCTTTGCATCAAGAGCTGTGTGTCTCCTGGAGTGCGGTATAGCGGCAATCGTTGTGTGCGGAGCATAAGTTTAAGAAAGCAAAGTAAGTCGGAGTGTGGGGAAGGAAGTGGATGGCGGAGGAGCGGAAGTGAAGGAAGTGAGGAGGAGTGAGAAGATACGGCCAGACTTGACTTCTGTGCGTTTTGCTGACAACTGAGAACTGATTCAACAAGCCGAAGAGCAGAACGGAGGAGTATTGTTTGCAACGTAGGCTTGGAAGAAAGAGCGGCGAAACAAAGCTACACAGGAGAGGAGAAAGGCGTGGTGGAAGGAGAACAGAAAACGAAAGAAAGAGACATTGCGGTGGAGCGGCGGAGCAGCGGAGCGGCGGAGAGGTGGACGAGTGGCAGCGTGAGACAGCGTGAGACAGAAGGAGAAAGGAGAAAGGAGCGGTGTGGACAAAGCAGAAGAAGATTTGCCGGTTGCCGATTTGCCGATTTACTTGAGATGTCATTCTGCCTCGTTTGAGGCTGGGAGAGCAATCGGGGGGTGGTAAACTTGTTGTGCAGCGAAAGAAGTTAGAAGTGACGCAGAGGGAACGAGAGCCGACACCAGACGCCGAAGAACAAAGCGAGACGACGACACGGAAAAAGGAAGGCTAACACCTTAACGCAACCCGGAAAGTGGACTTTTGTAAACTATTTTAAATTACCTTAGATTACTTTAAGCTAGCTCTTTAGTTTGTAACCTTTACTCCAAACTAGTTTTTTAGTTAGTAACTTTTCTTTTCCTCCTCTCCTATCATCCTTTTTCTCCCTTTTGTTGTTCCTACCCCTTAATTACTATCAAAACCTGCATACAAAAACTTGCTTACTTATTTCATAGTACATTTTAAATAATCTATCTATTTTGCATGTATCTATTTCATAGTTTAAATATATTTCAAATATTGTAGAGTATAAAGCTTCTGAACCTTATCCCCATACCATTAACTGTTATTTAACCGTGATTACTATTAACTATTTAATATTGATTATTAATTATTGGTAGACTAAACAGATTTAAGAGACCTGAGAGACTCAATGAATTGTATTGGTACTTGGTAGAATTTTATGTTTAGCATTTAATGGTTGATATTTAAGAGTTAATATTTAAAACACAGTATTTAATATTTAATATTTAATATTTAATATTTAATATTTATTGAAGATCAATTATATAAGTCTATTAAATATATTAACATAAGTATACTAAATATATTAGCACAAGTAGAATTTCTAACCCTACAAAACTATCTTTAACGTTAAAAAGGGCCATACAAAGTGTTATATAAGTCTTTTACAATCTATAATATTTGGTACTTCAGCTGAAATTTAATTAACTGTTTTTATGTAATTAACCTGTTTATAATATACGTTGTATAACGAAAAGACTTGAAAAGATAGAAGTGACTGGGAATTGTGGTCTAGTGGAAAGCAGAGGAAGACTTATTTATTGATTGAACCAAAACATTTAAACAGTGTTAAGACACACTACACATAAAATCATCCATTTAGTAAATTCAATAAGAAACTGGGGTACCAGATTTAGGTTTTTAGCAGTAAGGTATTTAAACATTTTAGACAATTTACGATGAAATAAAAAAAAGAAAGTTTAGGTAGATGGTCTGAGGGCAAAAGAAGAAGTGGCTTAAATTTGTAAACCCGCTTAAGAGAAAAGAAGCAGACTAACTATCAACTAAACACTGTTAGAAAACGGCATTATTTAACAACAAACCTTGTATTATCAATTTTATAAGCAATTTCCCTCCAAACATGTCAACCACCTTTACCAAAACAGCCAAGAAAACAAACATTACAGGAAGCCCGAACACCCTCAACTTGAAACAGACTACAGAGATGGCCTTGACAGAAAAACAAAATCAATTACTGACATTACAGTCAATCCAAGCCTCTCTGGATTTGATCCAAGAATTTATGGCTAGAAGCCAAGAGACCTCCATTGCAACACAAGAAACGATGGTTAAAAACCAAGAAGAAACCAACAAAAATTTTGAGAAGATGGCTGACAAAATCGAAGGCCTAGAGGCAAAAATGGGATCAATCCAGGAAACGTCAACAACCATGAGTTGAAAATCAGAAACATGGAAGAAAACATAATAAAAACAGACAAAAACATTGTTCTTGTCGAGGGAAGATTAAGGGCGGAAAATAAGGAGCTGGAAGGGGCCGTGGCGGTTCTAGAGATGGAGAAAGCCTCCTATTATCTTCGTTTTCAAAACGTCCCCGAGCAAGCGGACGAAGATCTGACTTCCAAAATGGTAAAAATCCTATCAGAAAATCTGCAGATAGACGAAGAAGAAGTAAAAAATCATATAGACGAGGTCTTCAGGATCCAGACAAACTATGCCAAAAAAAACAAAGTCCCAAGAGAGGTACATATCCGTTTCACAAAAAAACCCGCAAGGGATGCGATCTATAGAAACACAAGAAACGAGCAAATTCTGTTTAACGACAGAGAAATAACTATACTAAAACAGGTACCCAAGAGAATTAGAGAGGGACGAAGGGAGTTTCACTTCTTGACCGCTAAACTGATGAGAAGGGGAATCTCATATAGATGGCTAGTCCCAGAAGGCTTGTTGGTGACTTGGAAAGGAAGAAAATACAAGATCGATTCTTTCGAAAAAGCAGACAATTTTATTATACAAAATCTAGAAGGAGAAAACACACTTGGCCCTGAAGGAGCCCCTCAGACCAGACCAGAAGAAAACGAGCAAGGACAACAAAGTGCAGAAAGCGAGAAGGATCTTAGTTTTAGAGAAGAAAACAGAGTAATAACAAGAGCAACAGCAAAGAGGAAGTAGAAAGGAAAATACACAATATCAACCACAATAGACCATACATTTAGATAAATAACACATAACAGGGGAGTCCCTCGGCGAGCAAGCAAATTTTTTCTACTCCCTCCCTCTTTCTTTTTCTCTCTCTCTCTCACTCCCCGTATCCTTTATAAATAAATATGAAATTATTAAAAATTTTCTCAGTTAATATAAACGGACTAAACTCAAGTATAAAAAGAAAACAAACGATGATTAAATTGAAGAAGGAAGAAGCAGACATAATCTGCTTACAAGAAACGCACATTAGATCGCAAGATCAAAACCTACTTAAGAATAAAAAATTAGGGAAACTGTTTACGGCGCTAGCAGAAACAAAGAAAAGAGGCATAGCAGTGTATGTAAAAGAGAGGCTACAACCAGAGCTAATTTTTGCTGATCCCGACGGAAGAATACTCAACTTGAAAATCAAAATTGGTCAAAGTCTTGTAGTCTTGATGGTGATATATGCCCCAAATTCAAACCAATCAGAATTTTACCAAAAAATAAAGGATCAATTAATACAATTAGAAGCGAAGAATGTGTGTATATTAGGAGACTTCAACGCGATCACTGATAAAAAAAAAGACTATAAAACATCCAAAAAAAAAATTCAGGATAGGAAAATCCTACCTAACAAATTTTTTGAACTAACAAGAGAATTTAATCTTTTGGATCTATGGAGAGAAAGACACCAGGGGAATAGTGAATACACCTTTTTTTCAAACCCACACCAATCCTGGTCAAGAATAGATATGGCCTGGGGTGACCTGAACATGGATAAATATATATAACAAGTGGAGATTGGTCCCAATATTTGGGCAGATCACCACCCAATCACAATCATGATAAAAGAACCAAGGAAAAACTTTCAAAAGTGGTCTTTGAACCAATTATTACTTAAAGAAAAAAATTACACTGACCAGGTTAAAAAAGAACTAATTCTATTTCTTAAAGATAACTGGAATGATGATACTTCTGTACAAAATCTATGGGACACCTTAAAGGCATATCTAAGAGGAATCACTATATCATACTCCTCTAGAGTAAAGAAAATTAAAAATCAAAAGATTAAAGATTATCTAGTTAGAATTAAACAATTAGAAATAGAATTACAACAAGATCTCTCGAATGAGAAACTTACAGAGGAAATGGATAAATTAACCCACCAAATTAATCTAATGGCTCAGGAGGAGTTAGCAGGGAAACTAAAAAGAGCTAAATTAGACTACTTCGAAAATGCAAACAAGCCGGGCAGATGGCTTGCCCACAAACTAAAAAAAGAAGAAAAGGAACGATATATTCATTCGTTAGAAGATAACAGGGGAGAAAGACAATCCACTCTAGAAAGGAAAAAACAAATTGCTACTGATTATTATATAGAATTATACAAAAGGGAAATAAAAACCCCAGAGAAACAAAAGTTGTATATAACAAAATCGGAACCGGGAGAATTGACGGACAACGAAAGGGAAAGATTAAACAAAGAAATTACGATAACTGAATTGGAGGAAACAATTAAAAATCTGAAAAATAATAAAGCCCCAGGCCCAGATGGCATCATCTCTGAATTCTATAAAGAATTCTCCACTGAGTTAGGAGACCTCCTACTAACACTCTATAATGAAGTCCTAGAAAAAGGCCTAATGCCCAACTCATGGATGGAGGCATTCACAAGTCTGATTCCTAAAAATGAAGAAGAGAAGCATAGAATCCAAAATTATAGACCTATCTCCCTGCTAAATGTGGATTATAAAATTTTTATGTGTTTAATGGCAAACAGACTAAAAACAGTTTTAAATAATAAGATACATTCCGACCAAAACGGCTTTCTACCCGGCAGGCATATAAGGAATAATACGAGGATAATATTAGACGTATTAGAATTTTATGAAAAACACTCAGACAAACAATTAGCTCTTATTTTCCTAGACGCTCAGAAGGCTTTCGACAATCTAAATTGGGGATTTATGATAGAAGTAATAAAACATATGAAATTTGGTGACAAATTTATAAGAATGATCGAGACAATTTACCACAAACAACACACAAGAATAGCAATAAACGGAGATTTAACCGATAGAACTCAGATTGAAAAAGGAGTTCGGCAAGGCTGCCCACTTTCCCCATTACTATATATTCTCACTACAGAAACCATGCTAAGACAAATTAGAGCCAACTCTAAAATAAGAGGATTAAAAACTAAAAGACAAGAGTTTAAATTACAGGCATACGCGGATGATTTGGCCCTGATACTAGAAAACCCACTGGAATCGGGGAAATTTATTATGAAAGAGGTGGAGGATTTCGGCGAGGTAGCAGGTTTAAAAATAAATATGCAAAAAACCAAAATTATAACCAAAAATATGACAAAGGAGCAGGAAAATGATCTGGAAGAAATTTTGAAAATTAAAATAGTCAAAATAGTTAAATACTTGGGGATTTTACTTACAAAAAAATGTAGTACTATTAAAGAAGATAACTACGAAAAATTATTAAAGACAACTGAGAAACAATTAAAAGACTGGGACAAGTTGCAAATTTCATTACTAGGTAGAATAGCGACAATCAAAATGTCAGTACTGCCGAAATTCTTGTACCTCTTTCAAACAATCCCAACAAAATTAAACAACGACTTTTTCAACAGATTGAATAAAATCACTTCTAAATTCATATGGAACAATAAAAGACCCAGGATCAGATTAAAATGGCTACAAGATAGAACTAAACAAGGGGGTTTAGGATTACCGGACTTTAAGATTTACCATTTATCTTGTAATTTGCTATGGATAAAAGACTGGATAGAGCTTAAAGCAGAGAGAACATTAGCTCTAGAAGGCCATGACTTACTCTCTGGCTGGCACAATATGCTATGGAATCAGCACCAAAAGATTCCGACTTACTTTAAAAACCACATGATCAGAGATGTTTTAATAACAACATGGCTTAAATTAAAAAAGGACCATTATACAAAAATACCTAGATGGTATTCCAGTCTGGAAGCTCTTACTCACCCGAACACTATTGAATTAAAAAATATGATAACTTATAACCACTTATTAAATACAGAAGGAAATATAAAAATGAAAGAAGAGTTAGCAGAGCAGAACATAACCTTGAACTGGTGGCCATATAGGCTAATATTTTCAAAATGGCAAAAAGACACTAAAGAAGAAGGAATAGCAGCACACAACACTCCCCTGGATAAACTTATATTAGGAAGTGATAAACATTTTATTACAAGAATATATAGTTACTTAATAATGTATGAAATGGAAACGGAAATATCTAAAGACCCAATGACCGGCTGGGCAAAGAATTTTGGCTACAATATCCATATAGAACAATGGGAGACAATCTGGAATAAAAATTACAAAATTACGAAGTCAGTATCATTCAAAGAAAACATCATTAAAATGTTCTATAGGTGGCATATGTCGCCATCAAGACTAGCACAGATCTTTCCCAAAACCAGACCAAATTGCTGGAGGTGTTCAAATCCGTCGGGAACCTTTTTCCATATTTGGTGGAGCTGTCCAAAGATAAAAAAATTATGGTCTAAAATAAAACATTGGATATTCGAAATTACGGGCACAAACCTACCTCTCAAGCCAGAGATCTTCCTATTGGGAATAATAGGCATAAAAATAAGGAAAACAGATTATCATACAATCCAACACATTATAACAGCAAGCAGAATATCAATAGCTCAAAACTGGAAAAGGGAGGAGGTACCATCAGACAGAGAAATAATCAAAAAAATATTTGACTGCGCCGAATATGATTCCCTAACACAAAAACTGAAAGATAATAAAGAAACAGAAAATATAACCACATGGGATAAGTTCTATAACTGGATTGAGGAGAGGGAGAGAGAGACAGAAACGAAAAGAAACTAGAACAAATCACAAAGAGACCAGGAATTAAGAGAAAGGAGGAGAAGAACAAGACAAAACAACTTATTTGATTGCTCGCCGATATTCTATTCTTTTATTTATTTATTCAATATGAAGGAATATACCAGAAACATAACAATTAGAATTTTAAACGCAACACCTAGAAAAGGAAACACTAGACTAATAGATTAAGCAAATTTTAAGAAACAGGATACCACTGAAAGTATAACCGGAAAAATGAAATATAAATATAACTGCAGGTTGGCAGAGGGGGGGGGGGGGGAGGGAAAAGGGGTGTCCTACGTGTTTTTTTTTTTGTTAGTGTTAAATGTGGTTTGTTCGACCTTAATGAAAATAACAATTAGACACATATGATAAGAACACCTTGTCCTGTCCATACTGTTTTGTATTGTCTTTGTATATAGTTTTGTATATATATTCAATAAACACTATTTTTTTTTTAAAAAAAATAAATGTTATGTATGGATATGATTGTGGAATATTGATTAAGATAATGGAATTTTAGTCATAGTTTTATTTATTAGATTTGTACATATATTGTTTTGTATTGTATGTTGTGAGCCGCCCTGGGTCTCTGGGGAGGGGTGGCATACAAGTATAATAGTAATAGTAATAATGATGATGATGATGATAATGATGATAATAATAATAATAATAATAATAATAATAATAATAATAAGCCTTTGACTCATTGCCACAC